>NC_084560.2:24510420-24755420 GCF_033978685.3 Nerophis lumbriciformis
ACTGCAAAGAGATGGAAGCAATACAAACTCTCACTGGAGACACAAATGGACTTGAACGTCAAAAAGCAAACAGATGTCAATAACAGCACAAGCAGGTATAAAAATATACATAGCTAACACACAGCAAAGAGAGATTTATGTATGTAGGGCGCTAAAAAGAGACAAACAGCCGACGCCTGGTGCTGTCAGGCTCATTTCTGTGCTGCATCATTCACCATGGCGGCGCACGGCGAGGCCAAAAATGGCAGAAAACGCAACGTCGCGCAGCTCTCATGGCGTGATCTCTTGTCAGGCAAACAGATGTTGAAGAGTTGCGAATTGTTGGATGTTTGTAAACAAGTTGAAAATATTCCCCCTTTTAATTTGATGCTCAATGCATCCTGACAGCTAATTCCATTCAGGTGGCGTTGAGATCCCGTGTCACATGTCGGCTCCTTTTCTGCTCACACAGGTGAAGTTAGTTGACGAGCAGAAGCCGATAACTTCTTTGTCGTTCTCCGCCAAAGTGTAATATTATCACCCAAGTCTGACCCCGTCTAACTTTTTACCTGTAATACGCTTGGCGCTGATAAAAGCCCACGTGTGAATGGAGTGTGTGTAGCGTCGTTGCTGGCGGCACTAAAGCGAGGTAACACAACACTTAGAGGGGATACTGAGACAAAGCTTATTGTGCCTTCTAAATTGCTGGACGGCTCCAGGGCTGACATTCAAAACATAACATCACCAAACAAAAAACACATTAAACCGCAGAAAAGCCGAGCAGGTGGCTCTGAGCGAAAACCTGGAATTCAAGTTCCTGGCGACAGCGGCTGACCCAAATTTTCTGGCCTCTTCTTCCTTAACATGCTTGTGCAAGCCCGGGCCCCGGGGTGACATATCCCTTACACAGGGATTGCCAGTGCATTTACATGCAAGCATGCTTAATGAGAGATCAACAGCGGCAAAGCGCCTTGAATATAAAGCTTTCTTGTAAAAATAATGAGCGAGCGATTGATCCATACTCAAACAAGCCGGTTTGCTGAGCTAATACCAAAGGCAGATTACAGCCGGTGCCAAAAGTGCCCTGGCGTGCGACGCCTTTCGCTTGCAGGGTCCCCAAATTTGTCATCACATTAGCACATGGTCAAGGAGTACATCCTAGCACTCCCGTAATCTGCTTTCCTGCACAATTAGTCTTCTAGAAGCAGGCTGCAGACTGACAGCCGCCGGGAGGTGGGGGGTATGCTGAGGATATAAGAGGCAAATCACAGAGTTTCATATAAAATGGATAATTTACAGCCAATACAGAGTAATAGTCAAAGGTTATTTCCCTTTTGCCCCTCACCTACTAAATCCCCACATTGGACTCTTGGTTTTCTTTAAAAAAAATGCTTTGATATAGCTTTACAATGAGGTTTCCGCAGATTAGAAAAGTGCCCTCACTGCCACTGTCTGTGTGTTTTAGCTCAGAAGAGCAGACGATGGAGGACTGGCGGGGGATGGCAACTTTTTTCCTGAATAAAATATGAGATAATTTTATTTTGACAAAGGCAAGTAGACTATTGGCAGAGAGGGAGAACAAAATAGCAGGAAAGATGGAGAAAGGAAGTATTTTTTGAGAAAAGAATAAAAAGAATTCAGTGCTGCAATTCTTGCAAGGGGAAAAAAAACATTGATGACACCCAGTTCCATTCTTCCACTCTCCCCTTTCTCTGCTCCTCGCCTCGCAGCACGGCGGGCTAAGCTGGGAGCTGTAATGTCATTAAATTGCAAATGCTTTTTTTCATTTCCGACACACACTGTTTACTTATCTGGCAAAAACATATGTTGGAAGGAATCCGTTAAATTCTGCCCATTGCCTTGGGTGAAAGTGCAATAGAAACGGGCCCACTGAGCTCCTTCTGTCGTCTCCTTTTAGCACTTTGCCTTATCTACAAGGCTGCTTAGCAGCAAACTGGCGAGTTCAATGAAAAATGAAGATACAGTGCGAGATTAGGGGAAGAACAGTGAGGGGAGAAATGCTTGGAGAGAGGGTCATCCCATTGCAAATGATTTCACTCCTCTCCATCTGCATAAATGACTATTTTTAAGGCATCTCGGGCGTCTGTATATTTTTCTCACTCTGCCACACATTTAATTTCACGCCCCGTGTTCTGAATATGCTTAAATGCATATCTCTGATGCACCTTTAAGCCAGAGGAAAGAGGATGGGGTGGGGTGGAGTGGGGGAGAAACGGCGGTGGCGGCGGGGAGGGTACGAAAGCAAAATTAAAGATAAAATGGTGTGATTTGCACTACAAGTCTATTACTTTATGGCATTTACATATAGTTTACCTCTGCAATTCCAATATTTTTGTCCCCCCCCCCATGCCACACCACTTTCCTATCAGCTTGTATAAATATGTATAAATCTTTGTTAGGAAAAGGGGGGAAAAAAACAGAATTCTTGCCACTGTGCGGGAAAGTTTCAAAAGTGCACTTTTTTTTTTTGCTTCAACTTCTTCCTGTTGGTCCTTTGAGGCTGTCAGCAGACACGCTGGGGGTGTCCTCCCCAGCTTGCCTCGACAAAGACTCAGGATTCAAGGACTTTGTGTGCCATGATCTGCTGACACCTCCCCGCAAACACTGAAAGGAGGGAGTGAGAGGTTGAGGTTGGCTGTAGAGGAAGGGCCTAACGTGAGTGAGAAGAGGTGTCCTTATCGCACGAGTGTGTGTGTCGGGGCAGCCCTGTAGCATGGACTCCGAGCATGTCATGCAGATAGACCACAGAGTCCTGTGATGAATAGCGCCTGCAAGACTTCCACCGACGTGCTATCAGGTGCTACAGTGGTGAGGGGGATAAATCCCGCCCCTTCCAAGGCTGAGGATTGGCCGGGAGCGGGTGGTGAAAAGGGACAGGGAGAGACTATTCAGGGCACGATTCCTTACCCTCATTGTCTGCCCGCTTCCATTTGAATGCGCTCGCTCAAAGCTGACGAGAGAAGCGCTTCAGTCCGCCGCATTGTTGCCTTTCTTTCCGCTCTTTTCTATTTGCAATTAAATGCATTTCAAATGGAACAACTGTACGGCGAGTGTTGCCGATAAGGAGGAAGAATTCCATTGCCTTTAACCTCGTTTGTAATGCCTTTGCAAATTTGGAGTGCTCTTATTGTGAAAACTAGACAATCAAAACAGAGAACGTAAAAAGAAAATGCCACACAGCTAAAAGTGTCGCTACAATGAAAATGTAATTGCTTTTGGAAATCTCTGTATTTGTTCTTTTAAAGAAAACAGCAGTCTTAATGCTGCGCTTTGGGAGCTTTGTGTGCAACATTGTGCCTGGACAGCAACATCACACACACAGACAGAGGTCCCAAGCATGGGATGAGATCAGTCAATTAGAATTAATGTCATCTGGTCATTTACAGCTAAACACCCTTCACATGCATTGTGTTTGCTTTGTGTGCACCACGTCGACTGCAAAACCAATCTCATCCCGCAGACATGGAATTTTTTTTTTAAGGATTTGAACGCTGTAAATAACTCCCAAACCCCCTCTTACGAGGTTTACCCCTGCAGCACTTTGTAACTTATCAGGGCTGCCTTGTGCCTCCTCTAATGCCGGCATTATGCTCAAATGTAAATCGGTAAAGCTGCCAGAGTGGTGGGCGGGAATCACTGAAGAAAGACTCACTTGAAGAGGTCGAGCCAATATTCTGATGGGGACACCACAAAATAAACAGTAAATAAACAGTACAGTTTTATTTTTTAAAAGCCGGTGTGTCACTGCTCCACATTCTTTATTGT
Source organism: Nerophis lumbriciformis (assembly GCF_033978685.3). Classification (NCBI taxonomy): domain Eukaryota; kingdom Metazoa; phylum Chordata; class Actinopteri; order Syngnathiformes; family Syngnathidae; genus Nerophis; species Nerophis lumbriciformis. The sequence goes on from NC_084560.2 coordinate 24,514,186, forward strand.
TTTTTAGTGTTGCACGATTTTAAAAAGACACAATCACTAATGACTAAAGATTTGATATAATAGTTACTTTATTGATTGGTGACGACTGAATGAAATGAAGCGACAGAGTACATTACTTGCGCTGTTGATTCAATATTCTAAAAAAGAGGAACAAGACATAAGCTACAATACGGGAAGCTCAGGCCTCGAATTTTAACTTTTAAGGTCAAGGCAAGTGTCGCCTTAAAAGAGGGCTCATATTTTACGGCACCAAAAAATATTTTCTTTCGAGGCATATATATACATATATATATATATATATCCATCCATCCATTTCCTACCGCTTAATCCCTTCGGGGTAGCGGGGGGCGCTGGAGCCTATCTCAGCTACAATCGGGCGGAAGGCGGCGTACACCCTGGACAAGTCGCCACCTCATCACAGGGCCAACACAGATACAGATATATATATATATATATATATATATATATATATATATATATATATATATATATATACTGCCAATTATGGCCAAAGTAATAATTAAGATTATTGTTATCAATATTGAAATCATGATTACTGATTGTTAAGTAAAGCAGTGTTGGGGTGTGAACGTAATAACATCATGTCACTTGTAAAGTCTAATAAAAAGACTATAGATAAACGTTGTCTATATATTTATAGACAAATATTAAGTTTTTTTATTCTTTAATAACATCAACTTGTCAGCTTTTTGTCATTACATGACGCCTTTATATCTTTTTTTACATTTTGACAGAGAGAGTTTTTATTTAAAACATTTTTTAAGTTATGTACATCATGTAGATCAGTGGTGCCCAACCACCGAAACTTCTTTTCTCAGCGGATTTTTTTATTTTTTATTAAATCAACATAAAAAACACAAGATACACTTACAATTAGAGCACCAACCCAAAAAACCTCCCTCCCCCATTTATACTCATTCACACTCATTCGCACAAAAGGGTTGTTTCTTTCTGTTATTAATATTTCTGGTTCCTACAATATATATCAATATAGATCAATAAGAGTCTGCAGGAATACAGTTCGTAAGCACAAATGATTGTATTTTTTTATGACAAAAAATAAATAAAAAAATACACCCCCCCTCGGTCCGTGGGACAAATTTTCAAGCGTTGACCGGTCTGCAGTTACAAAAAGGTTGGGGACCACTGATGTAGATGATGTATTGGGACAGATCCATTATGAGTTTGAGCAGAAATATGTCGTATAGGAATTAACTATACACAACACGATAACAAAATGATGTCACATTAATGATTTTTGAAGTGACATGAAAAAAAACACAATTAGTGTAAACAAAACCTGATGTTTACTTTTTGATATCAAAATAAAACACAAAGCAGTCTGGCTAATGAAGATGAAGTCTAATGAACAAGCGTTGTTCTTCTCCAACGCCTCCCTCGTGTTTCAGTACAACAGTTTGGCCAACAACAAAAAAACCCTGCAGTAATACCTCACACATCAAATAAACAATCTTCACCGCCTGCGTTCAATTCGATGAGATGACAAAACATTATAGCTAGTATTGATGTTATTTGAACACTGATACAGTTTGCAGTTAAATAAAGGAGGAGTGAACATCCCAGTAAACAAAGTAAAGACTTTATAAACAAGTTGTGACAACGTTCACGACACATCGCCTGCTACAAAACATCAGTTTTCTTCTTCGCTGTATACTTTCAGTGTGGGGACAAGTGCGTCTGTCTCCAATATTGTCCACGCCTGTCTCCATCCAAACACAGCAGTGTGCTCTTAAACGCACGGCGGGAAGCGAGGGAAAATTACGTTAAACCAAGCGCTTGGCTCCGTTTACAAAGTGTAATCCGAGGGAAAATCTCCGCTCGGTATCGTTGGTCCGCCATGATTACCAAGCCAAACGACGATAGTGCGCATGCGCCTGATTTTGTGTTGCCGAAAATGCACTAATAAATCATACCTTGTCCATTAACAAGTAAATAGTCAAGGGCGGTCACGGCATGTTCTTGGCGCAAATGTTGGTCAATTTGTTGGGCATTATGGCAAATGACAAGGGCGGTCGCGGTAAAATTTGAGCACTGGAAGCTGAGCTACATCCAGGAAAAAACTCCTGCGCCAAAAAAGATCACTCTTTATACAATCAAATCAATGTGGACCATAACACTGTCATTCGTTTATTCTGTCAATAAAACAAATATTAAACAATGATTCATTGATCAATGGATCACATAATATAGGTTTAAATTTCCCTACTTATAACTAAATTGTTAATGTTGGTGTAAAACATATGACTACAACACATCTATAATATCGGCCAAAAAACACTTTCATTAGCAATTTATGCCATCTAAAATTAAAACTGAAACATAAATCAAATAATAGATGATCAATTTTCCAAAGAAGATCAAACAAATTTAAGTCAATTGTCCATCTGACTTATGACTAAGTTTGATGGTTAGTACATTAAAAATGACACTTACAGTATATCCGGCCAAAGTAAACTTTAATATATTCTGAGTGAATGAGGCCCCAGGCTCTGTTTTGTACTTGTAATTTCCATCTCTAATGTTACAAGAGTCTGATTAGTAATTAGGACAGGCTCATTTAAATGCATGTAATGAGCTTTATAGGTTTCTGTTCCACTGGTAAGTGGATAGCATCTTCACCGATATGAACGCATGCTGACCTCTAACGACGCAGCTAGTCGAGTCCTCCAATCGGGTATAGAGTGTAATGAGTTTATCGTGCCATCTCTCACATAATTGACCTCAAGCGTGTTTTTCGCAGCATAACTATTAATCTTATTTTCCAGTGAATAATTTGAGCAGTCTGCAAAGAAGAGAAGTGGCTCACACACAGAGACTGCACGCGGAGGGATGTGTGGCCCCTAGATATTAATTTGGAGATGGATAGGAGTCTTAAAGAGGATTAAAACTCTATACAGGCTACTCATTTCACATGGCTGACTATACCACCCAGGCTACTGTGTGCGCTCCCAGCCGCCGCTCGGCATGGTGAAGATTTTAAATGGTGACAGTTAAAGTACAAAGATGTCCAATCCCAGACTATTTCATGGCATATTTGGCCAGAGCATCCTGAAGGAAATGCAAACTGTCAGGGACAGTTCCTGTTAACTGGTGTCCATCACACACAGCAACACTGCCCTCCTCCTTTGTCTACTGGTACTGCACAAACCTTTCTGCTGCCTTCCTGACAAAACTGCATTATTTTCTCCTTAACACTTGAACAGCCTGTCATAATAATACTAAGCAAAAATATGACTTTAGTAAATACTCACAACTAAAATGATTTCATCCCTAAATGTGAAAAAAGTATACACTCATACGATGAACGAAGACTGGATCGAAAATAATTAATTCTGAAGATAATTAATTCTGTTTTGATTGACCCTGTCGAATTGGTATTAACAATATATTTATACACAGTAGTTATATTGTTATACTGCAGTCATATCATAAACAAGATAATGTTTACTGTATACTGGTTATAGTTTGCGATAAGATCATGCATCATACTGGGAACTGCCTCCTATTTTTCCCCCCCTAAATCAGTATAAACAACAACCAAAATAATAAAAGGAAAGTACCATTTCTTCAATTAATATTTTCAAAATATACCATTCATAACAATTATTTTTTACTTGTGCATTAAGGTATTGTCAGATTTTTCACCTGTATATTAACTTAAAAATGTTTAAATAAATCAGGTTTTGTTCGTATTTCATCATATTTTTGTATCTTAAATTCCAAGGCTACAGTGTACTTAGGTACTTTTTTCAATCTCACCCTCTTGTCTGGAAATCCCTTGACAGTCCCACCTTGTTTTTCCACAGCTCTTTGGCACCATCCTGTGTTGAGGTGGCATTAACCAGCTCTGTAATGGAGAGGTACAAGTGTAAATCAGTAATTCAGCATACAATTCATCAAATTATAATTTTTGTACATTTCAGACAAAGCAATGAAACATCCAGATAAAAAAGTGTCCACATAGAGTGGATTTATTTCCCCTTAATTCCCCCCAAAACAAAACAAAATCCAGTTCTTCACAGAATAGCACAATTATTCAAATAGGGAAAATAAATTAACTGTATTTTTAAATGTATACAGTGACAATGTTATAAAAAAAAATCTCAGTTACACCTTGGTTTATGCCTACAAAACACAAAAAAATGTCAAATGCTTGCAGGTTATGTGTGAAGTGTCAATTTTACAGTATGTAGCAAATCTTCAAATATGCAATCACATGCTTACTCACATTTACTTGTTCCGTGAATTATTTTAAACTAAATTATTTTCAACTCCGCTTATCTCTCCTTTGATTTGATTTAAAGTGTGCAGATCGCACCACACTTTAGCAAGCAAAACAATCTGTGACCAATTGAAATCACATCGGCATCACGGTTCATTTAGTCGCTGTTGTACTCACACTTACAGAGACCTGATAAAAGCACACTCATTTCTACATTCCAGTTGACTCTGGGCAGGAATTCTTTTAATCCTGTTCAGTCCAGTGAAGCTCACAAGGCCTCTTGTTTAAAATAGTCTGTGGTCACACGAGCTTTCCTAAGATCTGTCGACATAAGACTATACACTAATTACTTTGAAAAAAAACATAATAGGAAAGTCAACAAGGCTGTGAATATAACCTTGTTTTTCCATTGCTTGGAAATGATTGCACATATTGTTGTAAAATAGATGGCACAAAAAAAATGATGACATCAAGGGCAATGAAACGTGGGTGGATGTGACTCAATTCACTCAAATTAAAGCTTTTGCACAATGCAATGAGCGAAAACGTCGAAATAATTATGAGGTACAGTCCTGCGTTTGACAGTAAATTCCATACTTTGACTTACTGCATCAGCAGTCACATGGAATGCGGCTGGAATGCATCAAACAAGGAGACAAACAGTCATGAGTCTAAGTCACAACCAACTTTGATGCTTTCGTCAACGAGAGTCCAGTCACAAGTGCAACCTCAGGGATGCTCAAGAGAGCCTTGTGATACACTGAAACACACGCATAGTACTGAACAAAGACTCATGACTCTTACTGGTCTAAGGCTGGGGTGCCCATTCCACGGCGGTGATACCTGTAAGGCACACAACCTATACTTGTAAGTAAGTACATTTTATTTATGAAGCGCTTTTCACAGGTAAAATCATGAAGCACTTTACAAAACATAGGTGAAGTAAAACAACAATTCAATTTAAAACAACAGGGGCAACATCATAAAAAGAATACAAAGTGGATTAACAAATGATAGTTAAAAGGTGCATTAACTAAAAAGAGAAGTTTTCAAATGTTTCTTAAAAGATTCGACACAGTCAAGATCACGGAGGGACTGGTGAAAATTGTTCCAGAGTCTGGGAGCTATAGCCTGGAATGCCAGGTCTCCACGGGTTTTAACACAAGTTTTTGGGATCTTTAGAAGACCCTGGCCTGAAGACTGGAGGCTGCGCCCTGAAGAGTAGGGACATAGCAAGTAATGGTAAATGGGTTATACTTGTATAGCGCTTTTCTACCTTCAAGGCACTCAAAATGCTTTGACACTATTTCCACATTCACCCATTCACACACTGATGGTGGGAGCTGGCCTGCAAGCATGCGCTGAGCGTCATGCACGTCCGCGCTGGGCGGTATGTAGGCAGCCACCAGTATGAATGAAACAATTTCACGCGGTGAGTAAAAGGTAGGGGTGTGGGACAAAATCGATTCGAATTGCGATTCTCACGTTGTGCGATTCAGAATCGATTCTCATTTTAAAAAAATCGATTTTTTATTTTTATTTATTTATTTTATTTTTTTAATTAATCAATCCAACAAAACAATACACAGCAATACCATAACAATGCAATCCAATTCCAAAACCAAACCCGACCCAGCAACACTCAGAACTGCAATAAACAGAGCAATTGAGAGGAGACACAAACACGACATAGAACAAACCAAAAGTAGTGAAACAAAAATGAATATTATCAATAACAGTATCAATATTAGTTACCATTTCAACATAGCAGTGATTAAAAATCCCTCATTGACATTATCATTAGACATTTATAAAAAAAAAAAAAAAAAAAAGAACAATAGTGTCACAGTGGCTTACACTATCGAATATTTTCACAAAGATAAAATAAGTCATATTTTTGGTCCATTTAATAGTTAAAACAAATTTACATTGTTGCAATCAGTTGATAAAACATTGTCCTTTACAATTATGAAAGTTTTTTACAAAAATCTACTACTCTGCTTGCATGTCAGCAGACTGGGGTAGATCCTGCTGAAATCCTATGTATTGAATGAATAGAGAATCGTTTTGAATCGGGAAAATATCGTTTTTGAATCGAGAATCACGTTGAATCGAAAAAAATCGATTTTGAATCGAATCGTGACCCCAAGAATCGATATTGAATCGAATCATGGGACACCCAAAGATTTGCAGCCCTAGTAAAAGGGCTTACAGTGAATGAAAATATATTCCAGACAGGAGAGCAGTGTTGGGTTATCACCGTCACGTCTGTACACCAGTTGCTGTTGATGAAGAAGCAGACTCCTCCGCCTCTTGTTTTGCCGGAGAGCCCCACGTCTCGGTCCGCGCGGAGAAGATGAAAGCCCTCCAGTTGAACCGCGCTGTCCAGGACACTGGCGCTCAGCCACGTCTCCGTGAAGCTCCGTGAGATTTCCAATTCATTTTATCATCTATTATTACACCCAAAATGTGTTTTCTTTTACCCTTTCAATATTTACTCCGTCTATCTGTATTTGTGTTTGACTTTCTCTTCTACTGTTACCAAATAGCATTAATATTATTATTCATGCACCAGTGTGAGCAATACTGGGCTCAAGGTTGGTGTAGTGTCTTGCCCATGGACACGATGGTAGTGACTAGAATGACGAAAGCTGGATTTGTACAAGAAACCCTCAAGTTTCTGGATGGCTGCTCTACCATCTGAGCCACGCCGCCACACAAATGATCAAAATGATCAATATCCTGTGTTTGTCAGGGTGCTATCACACTACGCCGTACTGTTGTTTACTTTCTGTTATCACGATGATTAATTTATTAATAGTCACCACTCATATGTTGAGGAACACATACAATGTACGCGTTAGATAAATCATATTCATCAGTGCAACGTCAAGTAGAATCTCTTTCCACAAATGTTTTTTAAGTCAATGACAGTTTGAAAACAAAATGAAGAATAGGTAAATAATTGTGAGATGCCGGTATTTTTCTTAATTGATAAAGCTTTATTCGTTTCCCTAGCATGTAGGATCAAAATCTATTTCTAACATTTCAAAAAGTCCATACAAAGCTTGCAGACAGCTGCTGCACACATATTTTCCGGTTGCATTTTCAAAGATCACTTACTTTGCATGCATAATGCAATTTGTCTGCCCAGTTTTGAGCGTACACAAGCCTTGTAATTGAGGCCCCGCGTCTTAGTTCTAAGTTGATTTTTGGACTCTTTAATGTATTTTCAAAATATCTTTGTGATTACTTTATATCAAAAAACCATACTCATGTGCACACGCACGACCAGAATGCATGTTAAAAATCAGGCAGTGACATAGGAAGAAGAATGATTAAACATATCAAACATTACATAGCTTTTTTGCATTTAGTTGGCACAGGTTTACTCTTGCTCCCCATAGATTAAAATGAAAGTGGGTGTTACTCGCCAATCATTTTCCTTACTTAATGGTCTATGATGCCACGAAACAAACTCAAACTGTGACACTTGGCAGCAAAAGAATATAACTCACTTGAATCATGTAGCGTAAATCCAGACTTTGTGTTATGCGACCTTTTGGAAAACAATGTGAAACATTCACACTAAACTCTCTTCTGCCCTTAAGATAGGCTTGGTTTTCTTTTTCTAAGAAATTACCTTCTCAGAAAATAGTTGGTAATACAATAATCATGTCATTTTTTGCACTAATATAACCCACATAAATTATGTTTTGCAGACTAAAACTATAATCTGATTTTTTTTTATTTTCTTAGAAAACTAAACATCTACAGTCTGGATAAAGTGACTTAAGGTCTTATGCCTAATAGCCCTTCCAGCAAAACATGTTTCTTTGGATTTGGTTCACGCCTCAGTCCAGCTCTCAGCTCGGCTGTCAGGTGATCGTCACAAGACCAGCAGGCTTAATACTACCCAGCTCTACTAAAGCCAGAAGACAATATTGCACCATTCTTGCATGAAACCAACTGGAACACAAGATGATTCGACTTTAAGTGCTATTTCCCACAAATTATCTCTGCATCCAATTTGAAGATAGACAAGCAAGGAGACTACAGCGTGCGGGAAGATTCCACACTTGTGCAAGGAGAACTCATTTATCCATTAGTCAACCCGCTGATTTTTTGCAACCGACCAGAATAAACGAACAGGTGAACAATGACGAGCTTCCTCCTCCTTGGCCTTCTTTGCTTGTTTCTGCAGCCTGCCGAGGCTCAATTCCCCCGAGTGTGCTGCACAGTGGAGGGGATCCTGTCCAAGAGGTGCTGCCCAGTTTTGGGCTCCGATCCTGGTAATGTATGCGGCACCTTGATGGGGAGAGGAAACTGCACCGCTGTTCGGGTGGACACCAAACCCTGGGGAGGACCATACAGACTAAGAAACGTTGATGACCGGGAAAGATGGCCCACCAAATTTTTCAACCAGACTTGCAGATGCAATGGTGAGTGATTACAACAATGACTATGCGAAATTGGCCAACCTATAAATTGACAGTTAACATTTGTAATCGTGTGTTTAAGGAAACTTTGCTGGCTTTGACTGTGGTCAATGCAAATTTGGCTGGACAGGACCAAATTGCGACCAAAGGAAAGCTCCCGTTGTACGAAAGAACATCCACTTGTTGACGCCTGTGGAGCGCCAGGAGTTTCTGAATGCCCTGGCACAAGCTAAAACCACCATACACCCAGACAATATGATCGCCACCCAGCATTGGCTGGGAGTCCTAGGGCCAAACGGAACTGAGCCCCAATTTGTCAACATCACCATCTACGACTTCTTTGTTTGGCAACATTACTACTCGGTCAGAGATACTCTACTTGGTAAATGGTTGCATTCCCTCAATTTCAATTATTATAAAATGTCAATATATTTTTTCCAATGTATTTACTGATAGGGCTCAATTACAAAACAATGCAATTGTTTTTGTTGGTTGTCACATGTTTGCAAGGCTAAACCAAAGAAGAAATGTACATTTTGGTTGTTTGTCTCTGAATAATAATAATAACTGAATAATCTAAAAATGTGTAATCTGTGAGCACTTCTTTACATTATTGTTAAATTCCTGAACTTAATTTGTCCCCATGTTTTATCAAGAAGAATGGATATTCTCAGTTACAGAGAGCCTACTTAATTTATAAATATGTCCCTTTAGGTCCTGGCCGCCCCTTCAAAGCCATTGATTTCTCACACAAAGGACCAGCATTCATCACCTGGCACAGATACCACCTTCTCAGCTTTGAACGAGACATGCAGGTATGCAAATTGTTTTGCTTTTCTAAAAAGAACCCTAAACCATTCTACAGTAAATATGCTGTTAGAACATGGCGTATATGTAAGGTGGAAGTTTACCTCAACTGACTTAACATGATTGAACAATTATCTGTATCGGTAACATTTTTGTGGATACGTTTCTGTGTGAATTTGAAGAATATACACATCTTGAACAAATATACTTAATAAACATCCATAAAATGCCTGTTTTTTCCACAGAGGCTGACAGGCAACGACCAGTTTGCGGTCCCTTTTTGGAACTTTGCCACAGGGCAAAGTGACTGTGACGTGTGCACGGATGCTCTCCTAGGAGGCCAAAACCCTGAAAACCCCTCCCTCATCAGTAACCAATCTAGATTTTCTAACTGGAGTGTGGTGTGTAACAGGTCTGCACAAACACCTTGATGGGGGTGATTAAACTATTACATTGTGCATTAAAGGTCACATATAACTAAAATACTGTGTTCTTCAATCCAGTCTAGATGATTACAATCGCCTGGTGACTCTTTGCAATGGTACCAGTGAGGGTTTGATCCAGAGAGGTGTCATGAGAGGTAACACGACCATGCCCACAATGACTGATGTTCGAAGCTGCCTTGGCATCAGGGATTTTGACAGCCCTCCGTACTTCACCAACTCTTCTTTCAGTTTTAGGTAGTTGCTTAGAATATGACAAGTTCAGTGTCCAGTATTAATGTCCATTTGTCCGCTAACTGCTCAATTTCGAAACACATAGAAACGCCCTTGAAGGCTACGATAAACCAAACGGAGAACTTGATGAAACAGTCAACAACCTTCACAACCTCGTCCACGCTTTCCTCAGCGGAACCAGCGCTTTACCTCACTCTGCAGCCAATGACCCCATCTTCCTGGTAAGAGTTAAATTTCACAGGAGTCAAACGTCATTGGCATTAAATTAAACTCAATACGATGCCTTTCAGGTTCTCCACGCTTTCACCGATGCTATTTTTGATGAATGGATGAGGAGGTTTTCTCCGTCAAATGCCACCTTCCCCGACGAAATGGCCCCCATCGGTCATAACAGCGACTACAACATGGTTCCGTTCTTTCCTCCCATCACAAACGAAGAGATCTACATCCCATCGGAGCAGCTGGGATATTCCTATGCCATTGACTTTCAAGGTAAGCTAGTAGGCAATGTTAGAATCTAAATAGTTTAGCCCAGCCCGCCTCAATAGGTGGCCGGCTATTGGTGGCCCCGAGACGGTTATTAAGTCACTGTGTGTTGTTTTGGGTTAGGCATGTGCTGAGTGGGGCTTGTCCACATACCAACACTACAATGACCAGGGGTGTACAGTGTGACAAATTTACTCACAAATGCGACTAAAAATAGACTGCGACTTGGAAAAAAAACCTGTCGCACCTGTGCGAATAGGGATTTCAAGCCTTTCATCGCATTTTGCTCCTTCCTCCTGCACCATGCACAGAAGGAAGCCCCGCTCCTCCTAGTTTACACACTCAGGCTGACTCAGCCTTCCCATCACGGAAGAAACACGGTCATAGTTGGAGGAACTGGTCAGTAAAAAAAAACAATGTTTTTTTCACCACCTTAAAACTTGACACAAACTGCACTGCACACTAGTAACTACGAAGGTCGGAAGGAAAATTTAAGAACAAATCAATGATGGAAATGACAAACTTGCCATCCAAACAATACCCTGTTTGTTGACAAGTCCATATAGCTATGGAAGCACATTAAATATATTTATTAAGCAAAGGTAACACAAACCAGTAAAAGATTCAAAAGAGCTACCGTCAGAGCCAACTGCTAAGCTTACAAAACAGCTCAAACTCAGACTCGCTGATGTCACATGTCACTAGGCAACAGGCACCGCCTTTTAAAAGGCACACACGCAGACGCACTTACTGAAACTTCTCTAAACTGCAATATGACAGATATTTGAAGTTTTTTTTTTAAGTAACACAATAATTACTTTCCTTAGTAATTAATTACATTTAATACAGAGTAATTCCGTTAGTAATTCAATTACTTTTTTGGTAAAGTAACAAGTAACCATAACTAATGACATTTAAAAAGTAATTTATAGAACACAGCCTGTCAGAAAGCATCATGAAGCAGTTGGCAGGTTAGTGTTCCTGGCTAACATCTATGTGTGTATGTTTACCTACAAAAACACAATTTTTAAATGTCAATTCTAAATGCTGACATTTAAAGACCACCGTGATTTATCTTACATATTGTTCTTTTATGTTTTTATTAGCTGAAGAATTTAACATAGCTAAATGTTGTTTTAAATAAGATTTTAGGTTATATTTGACTTTTCTTATATTATTTTCCAGGCTTTTTTCTTTCTTAAGTTGGGATTCTATTCTTACTTGTTGGTACCTGTTTTTGTGTATTTGGGATCCCCATCATTCCCAAAAATTTCAAATCAAGGCATGACGGAGATATTTAGTTACGTCAACGGATATTTCCATTTATGGGTTAGTTTATGGGCCAAACTATATCGATATGAGTTTTGATGCATACCGCCTAGCCCTACACTCGTGTTAGCGACAGTGCTAGCACAGTTTAGGGATGTACTCTGTGTTTAATTGAGCGTTACAGTAGGCCTTATGATGGTATTGTGTTTATATATATATATATATATGAGTGCACATGTGTACCTTGTTTGAGTTTTAAATTGAAATTGTGATATTTAGGACATTTCATATTGCTGCTAAAAAAAATTTGTGCTACAAAAGATTTTCTGTGCTACATCTTTTTTTTAAATTTAGTAGCACCGGTGCTACTAGTGAAAAAGCTAATTCTACAGCACTGCTGACTGCCTGTAAGAGTTCACTGCTGCGTGAATTTTGAGTTTCACGTTACTTTTTTTTCTACATGCATGTCAAGAAAAGAAGAGAGTGAAAATCGGCAATTGTGGGAGATTATGTAATTTCACCTAATTGGGTTAAAAATATTTTTTGCAAACCAGTAATTATAATCCGTAAATAATGTGCCGTTGTTGAGTGTCTGTGCTGTCTAGAGCTCGACAGAGTAACCGTGTAATACTCTTCCATATCAGTAGGTGGCAGAAGGTAGCGAATTGCTTTGTAGATGTCGGGAACAATGGTTTGTCGTGATCACAATATGCGGGAGGCAGTGTGCAGGTAAAAAGGTATCTAACGCGTAAACCAAAAATAAACAAAAGGCGAGTGCCGCTAAGAAAAGGCATTGAAGCTTAGGGATGGCTATGCAAAACGAAACTAAAACTGAACTTGCTGCAAAGTAAACAAAAACAAAATACTGGACGACAGCAAAGACTTAGAGCGCGTGGAGCAGACGGCGTCCACAAAGTACATCCGTACATGACGTGACAATCAACAATGTCCCCACAAAGAAGGATAGCGTCCGCACAACTTAAATATTCTTAATTGCCAAAACAAAGCAGGTGTGGGGAATAGCACTCAAGGAAGACATGAAACTGCTACAGGAAAATACCAACAAAACAGGAAAAACCACAGAAATAGGAGCACAAGACAAGAACTAAAACCCAACACAGGAAAATGTCAAAAACCTCAAAATAAGTCACAACGTGATGTGACAGGTCGTGACAGTACACCTAATTTGAGACAAGAGCTATGAGGCATGGTCTGTTATGTTAATGACATGTATGTTATGTTATGTATGTTATGTTAATGACAGAACACCTACTTTGAGACAAGAGCTATAGTGATGCATGGTTGGTTATTGTAACTCCCTCCAAACAGCACAGACACAATGGCTTTCTTTAACTGATTTATTTGAAGGCTTCCTTTCCCTTCAAATTCACCGTGAAAACTGAAATAAAATAAAGCACGTAACGAACGTAAAAATAACAACATGCACAGCATGTGGATCAAACATTTTACCGAAGTAAATACAAACACAAATGACAAACAAATACCTTGTTTGCCTGTATGCTTCTTTTAGGAGGAAATTGTGATCTTCAGGGTCTTATAGCCCAAATGCTTAAGAGTCCTTGTGACACTTTTTAGTCTTTGTGACAGTCAGTCTCTCTCTTTCTGCCTTCACATGGCATCAAAAATGTTTACTCATACCCGGAAGTAGCTTCCTTACATCAGACGACAGACCAAACGAGACACTTCAAAATAAAAGTATGCCCACAAACTTAACAAAAAGGTATGAATTTACATTTTTAATAGGGATGTCCGATAATGGCTTTTTGCCGATATCTGATATTCCGATATTGTCCAACTCTTTAATTACCGATACCGATATCAACCGATACCGATATCAACCGATATATACAGTCGTGGAATTAACTCATTATTATGCCTAATTTGGACAACCAGGTATTGTGAAGATAGGTACTTTAAAAAAAAAAATTATAAAATAAAATAAGATACATAAATTAAAAACATTTTCTTGAATAAAAAAGAAAGTAAAACAATATAAAAACAGTTACATAGAAACTAGTAACTAATGAAAATTAGTCAAATTAACTGTTAAAGGTTAGTACTATTAGTGGACCAGCAGCACGCACAATCATGTGTGCTTACGGACTGTATCCCTTGCAGACTGTATTGATATTTATTGATATATAATGTAGGAACCAGAATATTAATAACAGAAAGAAACAACCCTTTTGTGTGAATGAGTGTAAATGGGGGAGGAAGGTTTTTTTGGGTTGGTGCACTAATTGTAAGTGTATCTTGTGTTTTTTATGTTGATTTAAAGGGGAACATTATCACAATTTCAGAAGGGTTAAAACCATTAAAAATCAGTGGCTTATTTTATTTTTCGAAGTTTTTTTCAAAATTTTACCCATCACGCAATATCCCTAAAAAAAGCTTCAAAGTGCCTGATTTTAACCATCGTTATATACACCCGTCCATTTTCCTGTGACGTCACATAGTGATGCCGATACAAACAAACATGGCGGCTAGAACAGCAAGGTATAGCGACACTAGCTCGGATTCAGACTCGGATTTCAGCGGCTTAAGCGATTCAACAGATTACGCATGTATTGAAACGGATGATTGTAGTGTGGAGGCAGGTAGCGAAAACGAAATTGAAGAAGAAACTGAAGCTATTGAGCCATATCGGTTTGAACCGCATGCAAGCGAAACCGACGAAAACGACACGACAGCCAGCGACACGGGAGAAAGCGAGGACGAATTCGGCGATCGCCTTCTAACCAACGATTGGTATGTGTTTGTTTGGCATTAAAGGAAACTAACAACTATGAACTAGGTTTACAGCATATGGAATACATTTGGCAACAACATGCACTTTGAGAGTGCAGACAGCCCAGTTTTCATCAATTAATATATTCTGTAGACATACCCTCATCCGCTCTCTTTTTCTGGGGGTCTGGCGGCAGATTCCTTTGACTTTATCGTTGGAAATGCATCTGCTTTGAGTGTCGCAGGATATCCACACATTCTTGCCATCTCTGTCGTAGCATAGCTTTCGTCGGTAAAGTGTGCGGAACAAACGTCCAATTTCTTGCCACTTTCGCATCTTTGGGCCACTGGTGCAACTTGAATCCGTCCCTGTTCGTGTTGTTACACTCTCCGACAACACACCGACGAGGCATGATGTCTCCAAGGTACGGAAAACAGTCGAAAAAACGGAAAATAACAGAGCTAATTTGACTCGGTGTTTGTAATGTGTTTGAGAAAATGGCGGATTGCTTCCCGCTCCGAGAGCGAATAATAGAAAGGTGTTTAATTCGCCAAAATTCACCCATTTAGAGTTCGGAAATCGGTTAAAAAAATATATGGTCTTTTTTCTGCAACATCAAGGTATATATTGACGCTTACATAGGTCTGGTGATAATGTTCCCCTTTAATAAAAACAAAACAAACAAAAAAACCAAAAAAAAAACCGATACCGATAATTAAAAAAAACGACACCGATAATTTCCGATATTACATTTTAACGCATTATATTATTGGACATCTCTACTTTTTAACTTAAATATAGCCTTCTTATGAACTTTTATGCATTTTGATTTGAATTCCCTTTTTATGAACTTATTATTCTGTTTTTTGAGAAATAAAACAAATTATAATAATTATTAGTAGCAACAGTTACAGTTATGGTTTGAATTCATATCCAACAATTGCGAAAACTACTTTTTATTGTCAATATCGGCTGCTGAGTTTCATTTTTCAGTGATTTCTGCTGGTGGTGTGCCTCTGGATTTTTTCAATGAATAATAAATAATAAAGGTTGAAAAACACTGCATTAAACCACCTCACCACACCAGCTAGGTTGATGTGCAGTAATTCAATACAAACAGTTATAAATATGTTCATTCAAAGAGTGTAAGAAAATAAGACACCTTGTTTCAGTGATATAGTCAAGCAGGCTAAAGTTTAGGCTACTATACTATATTGTTCAAACTCAATAAGTAAGTGAGGGTGCACCTAAATAATTAAACACTGCTGTTGCATCATGTAAGGAAAACTTAATGAATCCTACCGTTTATTGAGAGTCACAGAACAGCTGTCAAACAGTTACGTCCAGTGGCGCTGCTATAAAGAAAAAAATAAATCACAGTGTTGGAAAACTTCCACAAAAGTCTCCTCATGTTAGCTGCCAGTGCTACTAAACTAAATAAAAAGGGGTTAGATGCTAGCTAGCACATTCGATAGACAACTAATGTGCCGTCTGGGGAATAAGAAGCGTATATTTGCGTGTTCATTTGGAATATATTAACAAACAAAAATAATACTTAAGTAAGCGGTACAAATGGAATAAACAGTTAATTTAAATGACTCTGGTTACCTGCTTTAAGCATTGTTTCCTTCTTCCTCTTCTTCTACTGTTTAGTGTGAACCGGAAATAGACTACTTTTAAAATAAACTTTCATTGAAGTTGACAAAAACGGAAATTATATATTTATTTATTTTTTCTAACTTTATTTCAATAACAGTACACATCCAATTTTTTTGTTCACAGTTAGTAACGTAATAAATAAATGTACAATAAGTAAGTAAACAAATATTAAATACATAAATAATCATTATCTCATTTTTTTCCTAAATGTTCAAGATGTTTATCAGAATTCTTGTTCTTTGTACTTTGTGAACACTTGTAGTTTGAGCAGTTTTTTATGCTAAATCATATTATAAAGTTCCTAGTTTGTGAACCCGTTCTCAAATAATGGCAATAAAAACGATTCCGATTCTGATTCTGATTAGTACATTGTTTGATTTCCTTGTTTAATCCATTCCTTAATTTAATTCCACATACTGATATGCTAAATGTTTTAAGTGTTGTACGTACATAGACATTTTTTATTTTATTTTGTTTTTTTTAATTAAATTAGATTGGGGCGGTATAGCTCGGTTGGTAGAGCGGCCGTGCCAGCAACTTGAGGGTTGCAGGTTCGATCCCCGCTTCTGCTATCCTAGTCACTGCTGTTGTGTCCTTGGGCAAGACACTTTACCCACCTACTCCCAGTGCCACCCACACTGGTTTAAATGTAACTTAGATATTGGGTTTCACTATGTAAAGCGCTTTGAGTCACTAGAGAAAAGCGCTATATAAATATGATTCACTTCACAATTCACTTCACATTAGAAAAATTGTTGTACATTCTTGGGTAGCAGGTTACAGTTTGCTTCGTACATAATTTTAGCTGTTTGGGGGGGCAAATTCACCAAGTCGTTGCATGTTTACATTTGTGATTCAATGTACAAAGGGTTTGTATTTTCTCTATATTCAACATTATGTATTATTCTAATTGATCTTTTGTGCAGTGAATGAAGCGCACATTTGTAGTTGTTTCCCCATATTATAATTCAATGACAGCAAATTAGGAATAAAAGCACCTCCTTTTAACAATGAAAATAAGGATATATGTGTATTTATACATTAAAAATAATGTGTAACACAAGAACATTAAGAAAGAAGAAAACACTATGCATCCATCCAATTTCCTACCGCTTGTCCCTTTCGGGGGGGAATCAATAATAAATATTTGCAAGGGATAAGACTTGAAAAATACAATACAAAGGAAACAAAAGTATCAAGTTACATATTATTACATTTTTCTTTGATGGTAATTGTTTTTATAATTTATTTCAGAATGTGGGAGGTTATCGTGACCTTTCTGCGTTCCTTTGTCATTATTAGTGAGTTATACAATGTTTACAATTCAGACAAAAAATATATATATATTTGATTTGCATGACATTACTCTGGATTGTTTAATATGCAATTTACCTCGAAGGCATAAATAACATTCATTCTCTGGGTCTTTTTTTGCAATATAAACACAGAAAAATTTCTTCTGGAAATTATATGTGTTTAATTACAGTACATTTTACTTAAATAAATAATAATACAAATAATAATAATAATAATAGTAATAATTTAATTTAATTTGAAAATACATTTAAAATGTCACCATACTAGAAACAAACCCAACTTAATTAGGTACACCCACTCTTATAAGATTTAATAATTTAGAGTGTTGTTTTGTTGTTTGTTTTTTTCAAAATTGTAATACAGCTAAATTTTGATTGAATGCTATATTTTTATGACTTCAACATCTTTATTGTTGTATTGTTCTTTATCACACTGCTTCATGTTTAGCTTTATGAGAGGGGGTACTAATTTAAAAAGAAAATGTTAATAGCAGGCTTTAAAAAAAAATAATTAAAAAAATTATATTTTATTTTTTAATTATCTCCATATATTATATTTTTTCATGTTTTGTTTTCATTTTTTAATTTAATTTACAATCCCACACCCCAAAGACAAACACAAATACAGCAGACTTGATTGCACATGCCTAGGGGATCAATACAGTACTAGCTAATCTACTTATGTACACAATGTTGCGGTCAGTGACTTTACATGCATAATGATGCTACGCTTCCCCCCAAAAAAGTAGGCCGACATAACAGTGAAAGTGAAAGTGTACACGTGTTATCTTTAATTCAACACAATGATGGTACTGATGCATGTCTCCGGCTTCCTTTCCCCTTTTACTGCAGATGAAGGTGGATCCTCTGTGTTTGCGCTGGGATCCACCCTCGGGGGTTTCTTCATCGGCCTCCTGGCGCTGCTCCTTATCGTCGCGCTCTACCTTCGCAAGCGTAGAAACGCAGGCTTTGAACCTCTGATAAAAGCCGACTTCACGACTAGGAAGTACACGGAGGAAGCCTAGATGTCTATCCACGGGGCATAGCAGCGAGAGAAAAGAAACAAGAGGAAAATATTAATTCTGTAGATATAAATTGACATATGGAACAACATCATGATAATAACCAAGTACAAATCTGACTGAATGCACTGTATGTGAACTTATTCGGAAACCTGTACAAAACAGAAAATGCATGTTTTTAACAAATGTTTATTTTACCAGAACAGTACAAAAAAACACTGGATGCAATCACCTTTAATTGCATTGACTAGTAAGGCAGATTTGCTCATCTTCATTTCAATGTAACGTCATAAAACAACAACTTGAAAAAAAAAAGTTGACCTAAAGTATTTCTTTCCTTTTTTTCAGTTTCTTTTTGCAACATTTCGCTGGAAAAATATGACCCATTAAAGGCTTTGAAAAGAGCATTCTGTGTGAAGTCATCATTTAAAGAATTTATTTTTTTAAATATATGTTGGCACTGTACATGTTTATGGGATGAAGACAAGCTAATGCTCGCTCTCAGGGGTTGTGTGCACAAACACACGTTCTGCTTACAAGATGCATTCAGGCCTGTCGGCTCTCCACTCTCCACGGATTCTCATTTCACAGGTGACTATGTGGTCGCCTTGCAGCCCGCCTTCCAGCCCGCAGCAGCATTCAGGCTTCCCAGACAAGACCCTTTTCTTTGCATTTTTTAAGCTTCCACTCTTAACAATCCCCTCACATTCTGCATTATTGTGCTGCTACTTCTATAGAAATGGCACAAATGGCACACTATGGGATGCATAAAGTACCTACATTTCAGGGACTGCCTTTTTGTGGATGTTGCTGGGAACAATTTGAACTTACAATCAGTGTATTCATGAGACTGTTGTCAAAATCAAACACGTCTTTCCCACTGCATCTGAGGCGTGATAAAAAAAAAAAAAAAAAAAAAAAAAGAGTACCTTTTATACAGAAATGCAACAATGTGGGATATCGATTAAACTTTGTGTGCACTTTCACACAGCAACATGACATTTTACCATCAGCAGGGACAGGATTTGAACTTCAGAAGTAGGGGGGATACACAATTGGCTTGGTTTGAAGGGATTAGATCAGGGGTGTCAAACGTGTACTATTCTAGGGTACATCCAATTCTATTACTTTAGTATTGAGACACCATAGGGGTCAAACTCAAGGCCCGGGGGGCACATCATTTTATGTGGCCTATGAAAGCTTGGAAATAAAATTAAAAAATGATTGCTAAATAAAATTTCAATTTTGACATATAAAAAATGCACTGCATGCAGATGCAGTTATTCTTAGCGGGATATTGTTCCATTATTTTATGCAACAGGCCGTTCAAATGGTGCTGGTCATTGTAAGACTTTTTTGAAATTCTACAATAGATCAAGTTGACTTGTGATGTTTTCCATTAGTTTGTTGGTAAACAATGACAATCAAATACAGGGTCAACTGTAAATATAACGAGACAATTATACGCATAATACACTATATTGCCAAAAGTATTTGGCCACCCATCCAAATGATCAGAATCAGGTGTCCTAATCACTTGGCCCGGCCACAGGTGTATAAAATCAAGCACTTAGGCATGGAGACTGTTTCTACAAACATTTGTGAAAGAATGGGCCGCTCTCAGGAGCTCAGTGATTTCCAGCGTGGAACTGTCATAGGATGCCAGCTGTGCAACAAATCCAGTCGTGAAATGTCCTCGCTCCTAAATGTTCTGGGTTTGGAGGTTGCCAGGAGAACGGTACATTTCGGACTGCATTGGGCCAAATGTGAAATTTGGTGGAGGAGGAATTATGGTGTGGGGTGGTTTTTCAGGAGTTGGGCTTGGCCCCTTAGTTCCAGTGAAAGGAACTTTGAATGCTCCAGGATACCAAAACATTTTGGACAATTCCATGCTCCCAACCTTGTGGGAACCGTTTGGAGCGGGCCCCTTCCTCTTCCAACATGACTGTGCACCAGTGCACAAAGCATGGTCCGTAACGACATGGATGACAGAGTCTGGTGTGGATGAACTTGACTGGCCTGCACAGAGTCCTGACCTGAACCCGATAGAACACCTTTGGGATGAATTAGAACGGAGACTGAGAGCCAGGACTTCTCGACCAACATAAGCCTGTGACCTCACCAATGCGCTTTTGGGAGAATGGTCGAACATTCCTATAAACACACTCCACAACCTTGTGGACAGCCTTCCCAGAAGAGTTAAAGCTGTAATAGCTGCAAAAGGTGGACCCACATCATATTGAACCAAATGGGTTAGGAATGGGATGGCACTTCAAGTTCATATGTGACTCAAGGCAGGTGGCCAAATATTTTTGGCAATATAGTGTATATATGTTTTGCAGTTGCAAACGGCCCATTGAGGACACGTCTAACCGTGATGAGGCCCACGATGAAAGTGAGTTTGACACCCCTGATATACACTGTGATGAAACAAGGCTGCTGAAATGTGAGGGAAACACTCACTTCTGCACCCTTGACTATTTCCATTCCAATCCATTGTGTTTCAGATGTAATATAACATTTGGTGCCACCTTTATTCATCAATAACATTTGAAATGCTTTGACAGTTAAATGTCCCCTCTAACACAAGTATAGAAAACCATGAAAGTGCGTGCTATATTTTCTTTACACAGAGACAGACAATACTCTCTGTCATATGTGCAAAGAGTATTTTATATATTTATAAAATAGTTTTAATCTCTGCAGCAGAGTTTGTGGAATCGGCATCAGCGTTGATGCCGTGAAAGTCTAGATGGCACTGTGCATTCTTTGGGAAAGTGGGAATATCAACGCATGACTGCTCCCCACCCCCCTCGAGCATACACACCTGCAGACAGAGTACAGTCTGGTATGTCCCCACCCGTTTTTTCTCCCAGCATTATCTCCAGTGCATGTGGAGGGCCGAGGCTGAGAGAGCCAGAGTAGATAGAAGGCCTAGATGGGGCACGCAGAGAGAAGAGGCGCCGCCCATCGGCTCGCTCCGGTCTGCTTCCACAAGAGGGGCCTCGGAAGCGGGCACAGCCGCGTCTGTGGGGCAGGCCTCCGTGCAGCCGCTGCCGCTGCCTGAACCGCTGCCCTCGTCGCCTGCAGTGGTGACAACAAGTTACTATGGTTAACCAGCCCACGGTGCAGATACAAACAGACCATATTTGTAGCACCCCCTATGGGTTGTGCTCTTGCAAGCTTACATCTAATTAGTGTTATCCCAATACCAATATTTTGGTACCGGTACCAAAATTATTTTGATACTTTTCGGTACTTTTCTAAATAAAGGGGACCACAAAAAATTGCATTATTATCTTTATTTTAACAAAAAATCTTCAGGTACATTAAACATATGTTTCGTATTGCAAGTTTGTCCTTAAATAAAATAGTGAACATACAAGAAATGTGTCTTTTAGTAGTAAGTAAACAAACAAAGGCTCCTAATATAGTCTGCTGACATATGCAGCAACATATTGTGTCATTTATCATTCTATTATTTTGTCAACATTATTAAGGACAAGTGGTAGAAAATGAATTATTAATCTACTTCTTCATTTACTGTTAATATTTGCATACTTTCTCTCTTAACATGTTCTATGTACACTTCTGTTAAAATGTAATAATCACTTATTCTTCTGTTGTTTGATACTTTACATTAGTTTTGGATGATACCACAAATTTGGGTATCAATCCGATACGAAGTAGTTACAGGATCATACATTGGTCATATTCAAAGTCCTCATGTGTCCAGGGACATATTTCTTGAGTTTATAAACATAATATGCATTTAAAAAAACTAAAGAAGATGTTGTGATGCCAAAAAATATCGACGTAATCATTGTAGTATCGACTAGATACGCTCCTGTACTTGGTGTCATTACAGTGGATGTCGGGTCCAGATCCACCGATGGCGTTTGTTTACATTTTGACGCCGGTGAGCTACGGTGTGTAGTGAAGCATGTTTAGCTATTCCTCGTCCTGCAGGGATGATACTTGTAAGAAACTTACTTTATTTGTTGCCGTGGAGACGAGGATTAGTGATTTAGAAGTAGCTAAAACACTGCAGACTGGGGCTGGACTTTAGCCGCTCGCTAGCTAGCCATGTCTTAAAGCACCTCTTCCTGAGGGCGTTTCAGTGTTATAACTTCACCTTTATCGTTAGTTTTTAAGCCAAAATGCGTCCATTCTCCCTTTTCTGTCTACACACTGTGTCTGCTTGTAAGTACTCTGTGTTGGTGCGCTGCCGAACATGCTCCTCTACTCGTAAACCAGCAATGACACAACGTGACGACAACGGGGGCGCAGAGGGAGGTGGCGGACCAGTACTTTTCAGAGGAGGTATAGTACCGGAAATAAATCATTAGTATCGCGGTACTATACTAATACCGGTATACTGTACAACCCTACATGTAATACAGATTTTACAGATATTGGGTCAGATTTACTAAAGGTTTGCGTGTACTAAAACACGTGCAAAACTGATCTATTAAGTGGATTGCGTCTGTTAAGTGGGCAGAATAGGTTGTATTTAGTCACGTGACATGACAACCCCTGCAATGGTTTTGTTTGCTGTAAAAAAATGTGTTCACCAACAAATTCAATATAAAGTTGTGCCAGAATATTAATTAAAATTTTATTTCATTATAATTCAATCATTATTCACTTAAATACGGTTATGAATCTGTCAAGTTTTCCTTTACTCTAGAGTGCGAAGTAGAGATTAGCTGGTACACATTGGATTATTATTAGTGTATAATACAAATCCTAATAATACATAAATATTATTATGATTATACTATTAGTGCATCTCCTAGAGTTAAGTCTCCCCGTCTCTAAAACCTAGTGATGCCTCTATTTCTAACTTTAATCAAGGATCATTGAAGGCACCACAGTTTGTATTATTATATTCATACTTTTTATTCCATCCTCTCATCTTGTGAATCGTTAAAGGTGAGGATTGAAGATGTTATGACGTCTGTGTTGAGTAAAGTGTTCAAAGCAAAGTTCGCCGTTATCTTTTATACATTTTTGATAAGGGGCGTAGGTAGTATTAGACAACCTTAATTAGGTTCAAGCAACCTTATTACTGAACTGTCACGGCTATATTAATTTTATATTAACATTTATTATGTCTTTTTAAAACATTTACATATTTCAATGACTTAAAACAATAATAATTAAAATTTCACAAAAGCCAGAGGGCCCGTGCGATATACAGTCGCGATCAAAAGTTTACATACACTTGTAAAGAACATAATGTCATGGCTGTCTTGAGATTCCAATAATTTCTACAACTCTTATTTTTTTGTGATAGAGTGATTGGAGCACATACTTATTGGTCACAATAAACATTCATTAAATTTGTTTTTTTTATGAATTTATTATGGGTATACTGAAAATGTGACCAAATCTGCTGGGTCAAAAGTATACATAAAGCTAAATTTGTGTTTCATCTGACCACAGAACTTTCCTCCAGAAGGTCTTATCTTTGTCCAACACCTTAAGGCTCTTCTAAAGTTTGCTGCTGATCACATGGACAAAGATAATACCTTCTGGAGGAAATTTCTGTGGTCAGATGAAACAAAAATTGAGCTGTTTGGCCACAATATCCAGCAATATGTTTGGAAGAGAAAAGCTGAGGCCTTTAATTCAAGGAACACCATGGCTACCGTCAAGCATGGTGGTGGTAGTATTATGCTCTGGGCCTGTTTTGCTGCCAATGGAACTGGTGCTTTACAGAGAGTAAATGGGACAATGAAAAAGGAGGATTACCTCCAAATTCTACAGGACAACCTAAAATCATCAGCCCGTAGGTTGGGTCTTGGGCGCAGTTGGGTGTTCCAACAGGACAATGACCCCAAACACACGTCAAAAGTGGTAAAGAAATGGCTAAATCAGGCTAGAATTACGTTTTTAGAATGGCCTTCCCAAAGTCCTGACTTAAACGTGTGGACAATGCTTAAGAAACAAGTCCATGTCAGAAAACCAACAAATTTAGCTGAACTGCACCAATTTTGTCAAGAGGAGTGGTCAAAAATTCAACCAGAAGCTTGCCAGAAGCTTGTGGATGGCTACCAAAAGCGCCTTATTGCAGTGAAACTTGCCAAGGGACATGTAACCAAATATTAACATTGCTGTATGTATACTTTTGAACCAGCAGATTTGGTCACATTTTGAGTAGACCCATAATAAATTCATAAAAGAACCAAACTTCATGAATGTTTTTTGGGACCAACAAGTATGTGCTCCAATCACTCTATCACAAAAAAACAAGAGTTGTAGAAATTATTGGAAACTCAAGACAGCCATGACATTATGTTCTTTACAAGTGTATGTAAACTTTTGATCGCGACTGTAGGTACAACATCCCCACTTACCCCTCCACTTCAACGCCCTTGAAGACGACCTGCATGTGTTATTCGTGTTCATGTTCAATATTTTCGATGTTCGTGAAGGCACCTTGCGTAAGTCTGATAAGAAGGTGTAGTGTTGCTGTGTAAATTGCCACAAAGAATAAGAATATTATACCTAATTCATGCTTAATGTGGGTTTCAATAAATTAACTGTTATATTAATTATAGCACTGAATTATTACTACCATGCCACTGTTATTACCAGTTGGCATTGGTGCCACAATGGTGCCGGATTTTAAGTGTAATAACTCACTTGAGTCCTGGAAATAGATGTCGTTCCCGTTGTAGGCGTTCTTCAGCTTGTTGGTCATCACCCTAAGAGCCATAATCTGCTGACGTATGAACGTGTCTGGACGGGTGATGTCGACGGTGACCTCTGGGTTATTCACCTGGTTGGTCAGGCCATCCGTTACCACTTCGGGGAAATACCTTAACAAGAACAACAATTCTTAGTACACTCTGTACTGTAACAGACAAAGGGCGTTGTGTTCTTAAAACTGAGAAAGAAACATCTTGGAGCTATGAGTCATCTTCACATGGGTGACCCCATAAAAAGCATTGTGAGATAGCCATTGTGAGATTACATCTAATAAAATGGCAATATTATGTGTGACATGTCTGCAGGCAAAGGGAAATGTCGTCAGATGCTTGCCCGACTGATAAAGCAGCAGAAGGACACCGTGTGATTTTATCCTCGCTTGACAGAACGCCATTTGTTCTCCGACGAACAAACCACAGGTCAGTCGAGACAATGAACATATCTGACAAGTCTAAGGAGGATGAACAGTATATACAGTAGTACTGGTAACACCCTACCGCAAAAAAACCCCCAAATGTGTATGAACGAGCCAAACAGGCAAAGAAACCGATGAATTGAGAACCATCCATCCATCCATTCATCCATCTTCTTCCGCTTATCTGAGGTCAGGTCGTGGGGGCAGCAGCCTAAGCAAGGAAGCCGAGACTTCCCTCTCCCCAACCACTTCGTCCAGCTCTTCCCGGGGGATCCCGAGGCGTTCCCAGGCCAGCAGGGAGACATAGTCTTCCCAATGTGTCCTGGGTCTTCCCCGTGGCCTCCTACCGGTCGTACATACCCTAAACACCTCCCTAGGGAGGCGTTTGGGAGGCATCTTGACCAGATGCCCGAACCACCTCATCTGGCTCCTCTCGATGTGGAGGATCAGCGGCTTTACTACTCGGCCGCTTGTACCTGTGATCTTGTCCTTTCGGTCATAACCCAAAGCTCATGACCATAGGTGAGGATGGGAACGTAGATCGACCGGTAAATTGAGAGCTTTGCCTTCCGGCTCAGCTCCTTCTTCACCCCATCGGATCGATACAGCGTCCGCATTACTGAAGACGCCGCACCGATCTGCCTGCCAATGTCACGATCCACTCTTCCCTCACTCGTGAACAAGACTCCGAGGTACTTGAACTCCTCCACTTGGGGTAGGGTCTCCTTCCCAACCCGGAGATGGCACTCCACCCTTTTCCGGGCGAGAACCATGGACTCGGACTTGGAGGTGCTGATTGAATTGAGAACAATACTGTAAATTCTGTACTGACCTCAATAAAAGACCACCCCTGTTTGTCAAGGCCCTTTTTTGCTCAAGACACTGTCACAGCTAGGGATGTAATGACTTAAACAAGGAGGATAAAGTGTTTGTCTCACACCTAGTAATCCGCTGTGGACATACCAAGACAAAAATGTAGGTTCAGCGAGCGCTGTGCGCCCCCGCGAAGGAAATACATTTTTGGCAGGCATTCACATTTTGCCACAACACACATGGGGGAAAGTCCTACTTGGAAATACAGCCAAATTAACTCCTGAACTGGCATTTTCACACACACCTCAAACCATCTGCACGCATCCAATGCTCATGGTGAGCACGAGAAACTTTTGCTTGCGCACGAGATACATATCTAAAAAATTAAATTAAATAAAAAAAATATAAAAAATAAAAATTCCCCAATGTCCCTTTAGGGACATTGGGGAATCTAGGTTTGCATTGTAGCACTTTAAGATTTATTTGAATGAAAAGTGCGTAACAAATCAATTATATTAATTTTATTTATTATTTTTGCTGGCCACTGTGGCGTATGACTCTGCTCAGCGGTCCTTGAATGCACCATAAAAACATCTGTCTGGTGATCGATCACTCTGTACTAAGAGAGCACAGCCTGTAGGTTCAATGTACACAATTGAATATCTTTGACACTGCAGGCTAAAGTGGCCCAAATCTAATTTTTTTTTAAATCAGATTTTTTTCCATCTGACTGTTTGCACTGCAAGTAAAATGTGAACTTTATCAGAGTCCAGTATAAACGCGAACAGGCCCTGATGTGGCCCCAATGTGGCCCTGACTTTGCTTACATGCGCAGTTCGATAAAGTGAAAACAAAGGAAGTTGACCGGATTCCGTAAATGAACAAGGGAGTCGCTACTACTACAAAATAAAATAAAAGTCGCCACCACAGATATGGTCACCACACCTTAAAAATACAAGTTTTTTTAATGTGAAAACAAATTTTTGTATGAATGGATTCATAGAGTGTAAAATATTTGGGTGGGTTCAAATTTTTTTATGGCTGTTAAGTAGAGGAGACACGGACATCAGCGTGGATCAACATGAGCTTTACTTTTCAACTCACATGTAAGCAAATACGTCACGGCGTCAATTTCGGTCCTTCAACAATCACTATTTCTTCAGAATCAACATATATATTTAATTAATACATATTGCCTATTATTTGTGCACTATTGACAAATGATGCATCGAAAATTTGGCCGTCGAAAATAGACTTTGTTCACCAAACCGGATGTTGTGATGAAATTTCCACTTCTGCTGGTGGGCGGAATTTTGAAATTGTGCTTAAATAGATTTCAATTAATTTCAATGGGTGATGCTGATTTAAAATACAAGTGTTTTGAGTACCAAGCCTGGTCATTGAACCAATTGAGCTCATAAATTGAGGTACCACTATACGTTTTTGCAATCTGAAATGCATCACTAATTGTAAGGCAGACTCCAGTAGTCCCTCGGTGTGTCCCTTTACCTCCCCTTGGTGTGTCCATTCCAGCAGTGGTCATCGGTAACATTCCCTGCAGTCAGTCTGGTCTCGGCACACATCTCCTCAGGCAGACTGGACCAAAATTTCTTTGACTGCTTCAGTTTACCTTTAATATCAACCACCTGAGCATGGAGAGAGGATAAAGAAACATTTTAATCAAACCTTGAACCATATTTTACAGTAAGAGTAGTTTTGGTTGCATTTGTGTGCGCACTTGAAATGGGAATGGCTTTACCTAAAACACTGATTAAGCGTCCATAACCTGAGCAAAATGGACTTTTGGTCCATATGTTTATGTTCATCACATGTGATTTTTCAGTAAAGTACCTGTGATGAACAGCCAAAAAAAAAAAAACAGCCGTCATTTCCCAGACAATAAGGGAGTGATCAGTTGCAAGAAAAAAACAGCAGTTAATTTCAGTAAAATAGTTGTATTAAAATACAACATTGAAGCCTTTTAGGGACTTTTTAAATTTAGTTAAAAAAGGGATATGTTTTAAACATTTCTACATACTGTTATGTGTGAGTGACAGGAAAAAAAGCTCTGGGGGAGACGTCATCTGACAGTACCTGTTGGTTTGCATGTGTGAATATGTCTACTTCAGACTGTTTTAAAGGGCAAATTAAATAAAAACATATTTTCGATAGGATAGTACACCCTCCTTCTGAATGTTCTGAACTCCTCTTTCCCTGACAGTGTCATATTGCTCCATAGTGGAAGTCTAAAAAAGACCTACATCTAGATACTTCTACATGCAAACGCACAACGACTTCTTGCAAACGAAACAATCAATCAAACAATCCATCAATCAAAGTTTATTGATATAGCCCTAAACAAGTGTCTCAAAGGGCTGCACAAGCCACAACGACATCCTCGGCTCAGATGCCACATCAGGGCATAAAAAACCTCAACCCATTGGGATACAATGAGAAACCTTGGAGGGGACCACATCTGCGGCCCCCCCATCTGTGGTGTATATATAGATTATATATAATCTATTATATGCATCCATCCATTTTCTACCGCTTGTCCCTTTCGGGGACGCGGGGGGTGCTGGAGCCTATCTCAGCTGCATTCGGGCGGAAGGTGGCGTACACCCTGGACAAGTCGCCACCTCATCGCAGGGCCAACACAGATAGACAGATATATATATATATATATATATATATATATATATATATATATATATATATATATATATATATATATATATATATACATATATATATATATATATAGTACAGGCCAAAAATTTGGACACACCTTCTCATTTCAATGAGTTTTCTTTATTTTCATGACTATTTACATTGTAGATTGTCACTGAAGGTATCAAAACTATGACATATTTTCAGGTGACTACCTCTTGAAGCTAATCGAGAGAATGCCAAGAGTGTGCAAAACAGTAATCAGAGCACAGAGTGGCTATTTGAATAAAATAAAATAAAATAAAATGTTGCAGTTATATCACCATTTTTTGTTGAGTCCATAAATCCACGTGTTCATTTAGTTTTGATGCCTTCAGTGATAATCTACAAACCCAGTGAATGAGAAGGTGTGTCTGAACGTTTGGCCTATATTATACTATATATATATATATATATATATATATATATATATATATATATATATATATATATATATATATATATATATATATATATATATATATATATATATATCCATCCATCCATTTTCTACCGCTTATTCCCTTTGGGGTTGCGGGGGGCGCTGGAGCCTATCTCAGCTACTTAATTAGATTATCCAAAAAATAGTGCTTGATACCGTGGTAGAGCGCAATATATGTTTGTGTGGGAAAAAAAATCACATGAAGTAGTCTTGTGATTTTTTCCCCACACATACATATATATATATATATATATATATATATATGTCTTAATAAGGTAATCCAAAAAATAGTGCTCGATACCGTAGTGAGCGCAATATATGTATGTGTGGGGAAAAAAAAAAAAAAAAAAAATAGTCTTGTGATTCTTTTTCCCACACATACATATATATATATATATATATATATATATATATATATATATATATATATATATATATATATACACACATTCTTTGCAAAGACGGAAGTCGATGCGAACGCCTACGTGCGATTAATGCTATCATGGCAGAAGCGGCCAAAGAAACGAAAAGTTTTGTCTGAGGAGACAAAAAAAAGAAAAGAAAAAGGGAGGCAACCCGGATAAAAGGACAGTCAAGGATCAACACTGGCCACTGTATAAAGAAGAAAACATGCGATGACCGCAAACCACAAATATAAAGTTCAAATAAAATACGTTGCCAATGTAGAAAGATTAGTCATACTGACTGATTAACCCGATGCGCTGGTCCTCATGGGAAACGTGGTCTTCGTTCAAGCAAAACACTACCGTTTTGGTCCACAGGCACGGCCAAAATCAACCAAAACTAAAAGTTCAGTGCAAGGATCTGCCAATGCATTTAGAGTGATCAGTATACTTGCATGTTCGAAATAAACTCAAAACTCAAACTCAAACTCAAAGTTCCTCTATACCAGGGGACCGGTACGTGACACATTTGCTACCGGGCCGCACAGAAACATTAATTAATGTATAAACTACCGGATTTTCTCCAACTTAACTTTTGCCTGTCCCGCTAAACACACCAATAATTTTGTTTATAGATGTATATTACAACTCCTGATAGGAAGTTGCCATTGGTTATAGTACATTAATGCACATTAATGAACATCCATCCATCCATCCATCCATTTTCTTATAGAATGTTAATGTGCCAGATTGTAGTCAAAGGCTAATTTCCATCTGCAGGGTCATTGTATATAGCAGGGGTTCTTAACCTGTTTGACCTCAGGACCCAACGTTTCCACTACAGAGGGACCCGGGACCACTTGAATATTAACACTGAATTTGTAATCTTACTCTTGATTTTGATCATATTCAATACAATAAACAATATTCCCGAACGCAGGTGAGATAGGCTCCAGCACCAATAGGGATAAGCGGTAGAAAATGGATGGATGGATGGATATTAAAGCATGTGTTAATCACAAAGATTATAATTAATTTAACAAATAAACCTTAGGATTAGGTCAGGCTGATTAGAAAAAGAAGTACTAACCAAATAAACAATACATTTACATACAATATTTATTATGTTGTGCTAAAACAAACTGAATTAATTATAAATATGTCTAACTAAACTGTCAATAAAATTAAAGGGCAAATGAAAATACAGCTTCACAACTTTAGTCATAATTTTTGCGCTTAAGAAATTTCTCTATGACATTAGCGCCAGACTTCTTCTGTTAGTTTTATATCGTCATTACTGCCACAAGTGGTAGAAAAGTGTAAAAGCGGAAAAACGGACCACAGCTGAAAAGACAGATATATTACATCCAGCTCGTGGCCTAACACTATAGTCAAGAACAGGCCTGGGCAATTATTTTGACTCGGGGGCCACATTTACAGACAAAAATGTGTCCGGGGGCCGGTATATCTATTTTTAGGGACACTAATACAAAACCTCACAATAATGTCTGATTGAATGCTAAAAACGTTATGACAGACCGCCTTAAAAAACATAATGGAATTTTAAATTTTTCTATGAACGATAAAACACTGAATATTGACAAAATATGAACGTCACACCCCCTTTCGATCGACATATTTTACAATCAAGTGAAACGCAACAAACAGGCAACAAACAGTGAAATATGAACGCGAAGGTTACAAAATAAACCCACCTACAATCTGATATATGATATATCACTAAGCTTTAGAACTTTCCGCATCTGTGGAAACACTTCCCGCCCACACTGCTTGGTGCCTCGTCTGAGCTGCTGTGACGTAGATTACTATAGTAACTAATTAGATTACCATAGTAACTAATTAGATGACCATCGTAACTAGTATATCATCCAAAAGTGCCGATTCCAACCATTGAAATACTTAGTATAGTTGAAGACTTACGGTCATTAGAAAACATCACTGCACATCATAATGGCAGCTACACTTTCCATCTTAAAGATCTAAAAAAAATTTGGGGGAATGTCCGGCGGGCCAGATTGAAAAGCTTAACGGGCCGCATGTGGCCCCCGGGCCTTAATTTGCCCAGGAATGGTCAAGAAGGTTAAGAAACACTGGTATACAATATACACCATCAACGTTTCTTCGCAAAGTAACACGCCCAGGGCTCCCACTACTTTAGTGTTATGGTGAGTTGATTTTTCATGGTCATTTTTTTTTCTGTTTTTATCTGCCACACGTGGAAAGCCCATCCATCCATTTCCTACCGCTTGTCCCTTTTGGGGTCGCGAAGGGGTGCTGGAGCCTATCTCAGCTGCATTCGGGCAGAATGCGGGGTGCACCCTGGACAAGTCGCCACCTCATCACAGGGCCAACACAGATAGACAGACAACATTCACACTCACTTTCACACACTAGGGCCAATTTAGTGTTGCCAATCAACCTATCCCCAGGTGCATGTTTTTGGAGGTGGGAGGAAGCCGGAGTACCCGGAGGGAACCCACGCAGTCACGGGGAGAACATGCAAACTCCACACAGAAAGATCCCGAGCCCTATTATTAGGTCCATCAGTGCTAAATATCATAAACTTATCACTTTCCTCTGGCACTGTTCCCCTAGCATTCAAGAAAGCGGTTATTCATCCTCTGCTCAAAAGACCTAACCTCGATCCTGACCTCATGGTAAACTACCGACCGGTGTCCCACCTTCCCTTTATTTCGAAAATCCTCGAAAAAATTGTCGCACAGCAGCTAAATGAACACTTAGTGTCTAACAATCTCTGTGAACCTTTTCAATCCGGTTTCAGGGCAAATCACTCTTCGGAGACAGCCCTCGCAAAAATGACTAATGATCTACTGCTAACGATGGATTCTGATGAGTCATCTATTTTGCTGCTTCTTGATCTTAGCGCTGCTTTCGATACCGTCGATCATAATATTTTATTAGAGCGTATCAAAACACGCATTGGTATGTCAGACTTAGCCTTGTCGTGGTTTATCTTACTGACAGGATGCAGTGCGTCTCCCATGGATGAAGTGCTGGCTGTCCAGAGTCGGGACCCGGGGTGGACCGCTCGCCTGTGCATCGGTTGGGAACATCTCTGCGCTGCTGACCCGTCTCCGCTCGGGATGGTGTCCTGCTGGCCCCACTATGGACTGGACTCTTACTGTTATGTTGGATCCACTATGGACTGGACTCTCACAATATTATGCCAGACCCACTCGACATCCATTGCATTCGGTCTCCCCTAGAGGGGGGGGGGGGTTACCCACATATGCGGTCCTCTCCAAGGTTTCTCATAGTCATTCACATCGACGTCCCACTGGGGTGAGTTTTTCCTTGCCCTTATGTGGGCTCTGTACCGAGGATGTCGTTGTGGCTTGTGCAGCCCTTTGAGACACTTGTGATTTAGGGCTATATAAATAAACATTGATTGATTGATTGATTGATTGATTGAACTCAGGACTACTCAGGACCTTCGTATTGTGAGGCACATGCACCAACCCCTGTTCCACCGTGCTGCCCACGTGGAAAGCCGGTCCGTTAAAATAATGCATACATTAAACCGGTCCCTGGTGGAAAAAAGGTTGGGGACCCCTCCTCTATACCACAGGAGCACTCTAGTGTTTTTAGGAATTTGCTGCAAAAATGTTTGTCTCTCAAGTTTTGAACTGCACAATATGGTGTCATCCCAGGGCTGGATTTTGGCCACCGGGCAGGCACTTATCGTCGTCTTGATCCTCTTGTACTTGTACCTCGTGTCAGTATGGTATTTAATGAATTAATTGTTAGTCGTATCCTTCTGAAAGACCACGAGTTTCTACTGTAGATGGGGAATCTATGATATAACTATACACAAAGTAAATCATGGTAAGAAAGCCATGGGCAAGATCAAGTTATGATCCTTGTAAGCAGGGTGGCAGCAATGACAAAAAAAATGACTTCCAGATCTGACTTTGTTATGTGCTTTCAGCTTTCTCCAACTTTTGAAAATGTGACATATTTTACCGGGGCATAAAGGAACGCCAGATAGTGCCAATACCCCCCCTTCACCTCCCCACCCTGGCGCCCCGGTATCTTGCAAGTGGAGCTCATGTGAAATTGCAGTGAACCTGAGCAGAACATGAAAGGTGGTGGCGCTGAGTGTGCGACGCCGCTGTGGGCCTCCACGCCGCTTTTGATGTGTTAATCCTGTCACACTGATGCCAAGGCACCTCGGCAGCTCTGATGCTGCCCAGAGGGTCGCGGCTGCGCTCGGCGCCACAGATTGACGGCCGATGTTTGACTGAGGAAAAACCCCCCAAAAAACTTTAATCTTAACCGGAGTCGACATCTGCTCGGCCCCGTGACAAAAGACGTGGATGGAGTGAAATGTTGCATTTTACTGATGCAAATGTGTAGAAATAAGTTTGCTTCTTAAAGTGATGACACTCCTCCTTTATTGTTATTGTTGCTTCGCTTGGAGGATTGAGGCTCTTTGTGCAGATGCTTAAACACTCCAAAGACTGAATGTGCTTTTATCTCCCTCGTATTCCTGCAAATTAACACATCAACCATGTGACCATATACACTATATAGCCAAAAGTATGTGTCCACCTGCCTTGACTCACATATGAACTTGCAGTGCCATCCCATTCCTAACCCATAGGGTTCAATATGATGTTGGTCCACCTTTTGCAGCTATTACAGCTTCAACTCTTCTGGGAAGGCTGTCCACAAGGTTGCGGAGTGTGTTTATAGGAATTTTCCACCATTCTTCCAAAAGCGCATTGGCGAGGTCACACACTTATGTTGGTCGCGAAGGCCTGGCTCTCAGTCTCCGTTCTAATTCATCCCAAAGGTGTTCTATTGGGTTCAGGTCAGGACTCTGTGCAGGCCAGTCAAGTTCATCCACACCATACTCTGTCATTCATGTCCTTATGGACCTTGCTTTGTGCATTGGTGCAGCTCTTCGGCCATGGAAACCCATTCCATGAAGCTCTCTGCGTACTGTACGTGGGCTAACTGGAAGGTCACATGAAGTTTGGAGCTCTGTAGCAACTGACTGTGCAGAAAGTCGGCGACCTCTTTGCACTATGCGCTTCAGCATCCGCTGACCCCTCTCTGTCAGTTTACGTGGCCTACCACTTCGTGGCTGAGTTGCTGTTGTTCCCAAACTCTTATATTTTCTTATAATAAAGCCGACAGTTGACTTTGGAATATTTAAGCGAGGAAATTTCACGACAGGATTTGTTGCACATGTGGCATCCTATGACAGTTACACGCTGGAAATCACTGAGAGCGGCCCATTCTTTCACAAATGTTTGTAGAAACAGTCTCCATGCCTAAGTTCTTGATTTTATACACCTGTGGTCGGGCCAAGTGATTAGGACACCAGATTCTGATCATTTTTATGGGTGGCCAAATACTTTTGGCAATATAGTGTATGACCATTAACCCAGGGGTGTCAAACTCATTTTAGATCGGGGGCCACATGGAGGAAAATCTACGCCCAAGTGGGTCGGACTGGTAAAATCACGGCACAATAACTTAAAAATAAAGACAACTTCAGATTGTTTTCTTTCTTTAAAAATAGAACAAGCACATTCTGAAAATGTACAAATCATAATGTTGTTGGGTTTTTTTTACACTTGCATGTTGCGGTTAATAGTATTCTATCTTTATTTGTCGTTTTTTTATACTTTCTAAATAAATTATGTGATAATGGTCAACTCATTTTCATTCTATCAAGATATATAAAAAATAATCAAAATCAAATTATAGGATGTTATTTATGTAGTTTGCCCATTTTCCTTGACTGGTGCACTAACATCATGTGGTTTATTTATTTATTTGTTTACATATGTAGCATCATCTACAAATATACAAAGAATTGCTATTGCGACATCTAGTGGACACATTTAAAACAGTAGTTTATTTCATTCCAAAATTTTGACTCATTTTTATTCTTAGCAAACTCATCCCACGGGCCGGATAAAACCTGTTCGCGGGCCTGATCCATTCTGCGGGCCATACGTTTGACAACACTGACATAAACCATGTGACCATATATGACCATTAACCATATCATATACCTACATACCTGGCTTGTAAATTGATACGTAAAACGATTGTAAGGAGGCAACTCATACGTTTATTGACCTTTTATAATCTGATAATAGTGCTAATATTAATAATAATAATAATAATAATAATAATGATGATGATGACAATAATAATAAAAATAATAATAATATTGGTATGCTTCAGCTTACCGTAACCCTAGTGAAGATAAGCGGTATGGAAAAAGGATTGAATGGATGGATACAAAAATTTATTAATAATAAGATGATGAAACAAATTACTCACAATTTTATTGATTTACAAATTACTATAGTATAGTGTTGTCCCGATACCAATATTTTGGTACCGGTACCAGTACCAAATTGTATTTCGATACCTTTCGGTACTTTTCGATACTTTTCTCAATAAAGGGGACCACAAAAAAAATGCATTATTGGCTTTATTTTAACAAAAATGCTAGAGTACATTAAACATATGTTTCTTATTGCAAGTTTGTCCTTAAATGAAATAGTGAACATACAAGACAACTTGTCTTTTAGTAGTAAGTAAACAAACAAAGGCTCCTAATTTAGTCTGCTGACATATGCAGTAACATATTGTGTCATTTATCATTCTATTATTTTGTCAAAATTATTAAAGGACAAGTAGTAGAAAATTAATTATTAATCTACTTGTTCATTTACTGTTAATATCTGCTTACTGTCTCTTTTAACATGTTCTATCTACACTTCTGTTCAAATGTAATAATCACTTATTCTTCTGTTGTTTGATACTTTACATTAGTTTTGGATGATACCACACATTTGGGTATCAATCCGATATCAAGTCATTACAGGATCATACATAGGTCATTTTCGAAATCCTCATGTGTCCAGGGACATATTTCCTGAGTTTATAAACATAATACAATTTTTTTTTAAAAACAAAAAAAGATTTTGTGATGCTAAAAAACATTGATGTAATCATAGTAGTATCGACTAGATGCGCTCCTAAACTTTGTATCATTACAGTGGATGTCAGGCGTAGATCCACCCATGGCATTTGTTTACATTCATGATGGGCGTCATTAGCGGTGACGCCGGTGAGCGGTTGGGGGCCCGGCACTTTTCAGAGATGGTATAGTACCGAATATGATTAATTAGTATCGGGGTACTATACTGATACCGGTATACCATACAACCCTTCTACAGTAACACTAAAAGTGTTAAAAAAAGAGGTCAGTTAGAATAATACATAACGTTGGCTATCGAGAACATTCAAACCCTTAATTAATTAATTTGGTGTATTTGCAAATAGCTACAATTATGCACAAACTATAACCTGCTACCCAAGAATGCACAACAATTCTTCTCAACAAAAAAGGAGAAATATAACTTTCGGGGAAAACATGTAACCTAAAAACATTTGTGTTTACGTACAAGACTTAAATACTGATATATCAGTATGTGGATTTATATTGTGGATGTCAATGTACAAATATGATTCAGTTCAAGAAACAGTTCAAACTCAAATTGTTTTCCAACTAAAAGGTAGAAGAATCCCGATACAAATTTTGAACCTTATTGAAAAATGAAATCATCTTATTGATCTCATTATGTAAAACACAACATAATTTGCTATTTATTAATGACTACTTTATTTATTCATTATTTACGTATTCAATATTTATTTACTTCCTCATTTATCTTTTTTTTTTACTTACTCATTTGTTAATTACAGATTGAGAACAAACGAATGTATTAGGGATTGCTATGAAATGAAAAGTATCATATTGCAATTGTATGCATTAACGAAATAAACTAAAACCAGAACCATTATTCGTACAAATGTTAATTGTTATCAACTTCTATTTCAGTGATAGTTTCTATTTCATTAACTTTTTTTTTTTTTTTTAAATGCATTATTGTCCAGTTTGTCTTTTTATGTCTTTTTTGTCGCTTGCAGACATCCTTTCTAATAAAAACAATTGTGGCTGTGATTGATTGTCAAATAAAGCAAGTGCTGGGAGATAATGCTCATGTATCTGATGATTCATGGAGGGCATTTCCACGCGAGTAAAAACATTTTCTCAAAACAATAAAAAAGATGCTTATGGAAAAGGTCAGCCTGCCTCCCTCTTTTATAGCACATTTGGCCATGAATAAATAACTGCAAAAAGCAACCTAAGGGTGTAGCCACCAGTAACCTCCACTAGATGGCACTGTGTCCTAATGAACTATACATTTAAGGCTTGGAAGACTCAGAAAATACAACAGGAATTGTTATTTTCACATTAAAAGACAATGAATATTAATTAGTGAATGTCATCTGTGACATTATTATGTGAACTTAATAAGAACAAAAAAAAGTTATTATATTGAATGAACTATCAGTAAAAGACACGGAGAAGGGGAAGGATTAAATGTCAGTACTCCTTTTAATGCTATGTTAAAAAGTGCAAATATAACCAAATGAGCTTCTCTGATGTACTTTCCTAAATATGCCGGAAATAAATCTCAACCATAACTGTTTATTTAAAAAAAACATTCATATTAACAACTTAATTTACAAATAGCAACAACCCAATAATTAGCAATTAAAGCAAATAACACACATTTGCATTTGTGTTTATTTAACTAACATAATAATACTGTGTTAAACTTTTCTCACAAGTCATTACGTCCAATCAATTTTCAGATATATTTGGATATTATTGGATTCTCCCTAAATAAATGTTTTTGGCACATGTATATAAAGTATATATTATTTTATAACCTGTTCTGATTGATAGTCTGCAATTACATAATGTTTAACAGATTACATTTTAATAATAAATAGAGAAGGTAATAACATTGCCATGCAGGTATATAAATACCATTATCAGAAACATTTATTCAGGTATATTTATTAGGGATGTCCGATCATGGCTTTTTGCCGATATCCGATATTCCGATATTGTCCAACTCTTTAATTACCGATACCGATATCAACCGATATATACAGTCGTGGAATTAACACATTATTATGCCTAATTTGGACAACCAGGTAAGGTGAAGATAAGGTACTTTAAAAAAAAATAAAATAAAATAAAATAAGATAAATAAATAAATAAAAATTTCTTGAATAAAAAACTGGAGACTTTTCTTGTGTCTTACCCAGGACACGTTGGAAGACTATCTCTCCCGGCTGGCTCAGAAACGCCTTGTGATCCCCCGGGATGAGCTGGACTAAGTGGCTGGGGAGAGGGAAGTCTGGGCTTCTCTGTTTAGGCTGCTGCCTCCTTGACCCGACTTCAGATAAGCGGAAGAGGATGGATGGATATATATACAGTCGTGGTCAAAAGTGTACATACACTTGTAAAGAACATAATGGCATGGCTGTCTTGAGTTTCCAATAATTTCTACAACTCTTATTTTTTTTTGTGATAGAGTGATTGGAGCACATACTTGTTGGTCACAAAAAACATTCATGAAGTTTGGTTCTTTTATGAATTTATTATGGGTCTACTGAAAATGTGGCCAAATCGGCTGGGTCAAAAGTATACATACAGCAATGTTAATATTTGCTTACATGTCCCTTGGCAAGTTTCACTGCAATAAGGCGCTTTTGGTAGCCATCCACAAGCTTCTGGTTGAATTTTTGACCACTCCTCTTGACAAAATTGGTGCAGTTCAGCCACATTTGTTGGTTTTCTGACATGGACTTGTTTCTTCAGCATTGTCCACACGACAGGACTTTGGGAAGGCCATACTAAAACCTTCATTCTATCCTGATTTAGCCATTCCTTTACCACTTTTGACGTGTGTTTGGGGTCATTGTCCAGTTGGAACACCCAACTGCGCCCAAGACCCAACCTCCGGGCCGATGATTTTAGGTTGTCCTGAAGAATTTGGAGGTAATCCTCCTTTTTCATTGTCCCATTTACTCTCTGTAAAGCACCAGTTCCATTGGCAGCAAAACAGGCCCAGAGCATAATACTACCACCACCATGCTTGACGGTAGGCATGGTGTTCCTGGGATTAAAGGCCTCACCTTTTCTCCTCCAAACATATTGCTGGGTATTGTGGCCAAACAGCTCAATTTTTGTTTCATCTGACCACAGAACTTTCCTCCAGAAGGTTTTATCTTTGTCCATGTGATCAGCAGCAAACTTTAGAAGAGCCTTAAGGTGTCGCTTCTGGAGCAAGGGCTTCCTTCTTGCATGGTAGCCTCTCAGCCCATGGCCATGCAAAACACGCTTGACTTTGGACACTGACACCTGTGTTCCAGCAGCTTCCGATTCATTGCCGACCTGCTTTTTTTGGGTGGTTCTCGGTTGACTCTTGATCATCCTGGCAAATTCTCTCTCAGCAGCAGGCGATAGCTTGGCGCAGTGGAAGAGTGGCCGTGCGCAACCCGAGGGTCCCTGGTTCAATCCCCACCTAGTACCAACCTCGTCATGTCCGTTGTGTCCTGAGCAAGACACTTCACCCTTGCTCCTGATGGGTGCTGGTTAGCGCCTTGCATGGCAGCTCCCTCCATCAGTGTGTGAATGTGTGTGTGAATGGGTAAATGTGGAAGTAGTGTCAAAGCGCTTTGAGTACCTTGAAGGTAGAAAAGCGCTATACAAGTACAACCCATTTATCATTTAAAACTGTGCCATGCACTTTATACTTACGGACAATTGTCTGCACAGTTGCTCTTTCCTCCAGAAGGTCTTATATTTGTCCATGTGATGTCAGATGCCAGTGTATGTAAACTTTTGACGTGTGTGTACATTTTCAGGGTTAAACATGAAAACATGACTGTGGACACTGACACCTGTGTTCCACATGACTGTGGACACTGACACCTGTGTTCCAGCAGCTTCCGATTCATTGCCGACCTGCTTTTTTTGGGTGGTTCTCTGTTGACTCTTGATCATCCTGACCAATTGTCTCTCAGCAGCAGGTGATAGCTTGCGTTTTCTTCCTGATCGTGGCAGTGACAAAACTGTGCCACGCACTTTATACTTACGGACAATTGTCTGCACAGTTGCTCTTTCCTCCAGAAGGTCTTATATTTGTCCATGGGATGTCAGATGCCAGTGTATGTAAACTTTTGACCACGACTGTATATTTGTCAGTGTTTTGTGTGTAGATTTTCAGAGTTAAACATCAGGGGGAGTTTCCTTCAGATCCTTATAAGGGTTAAATGATAACTGCTTTTTTTGTCCATACTTTTTGATTAAAGGCTCAAACATGGACAGCATCTGTTCTTTAAAAGCGTGTATGCTGCTAAAAACAATTCACACTCTGCGCAGCAAACCTGTCATGACGCATCTATTTTATGTCTTTCTCTCTCTTTGCTCTCTCGCTCAGCTCCCTCCATCCGAAGTGAAGGTGAAGGTTCCACAGCTTCATGGCATGTGATCTTCCAAAAACATTAAAAAAAACGAACACTCTTCTTTCTCTCTCTCCAGCTCTAATAACACTGGAATCTTATTGCCAACTTCCCAAAAAAGTGGTGTGATGCAATATCAATAAAACAGCTCCCTTGTTCAGTTCCTTCAGGAAATAGTGGACGCGTTGTCAAAAAAGAATTAAAAAAAATAAAAATAAATATAAAAATGGAAGGATTAATTCAGCAGTAAACACAACTTAAAAGTCTCCAGTAAAGCATTACGGCTGAGGCGGCTTATAGCCTGTTGTGATGTCTGCACCTCTAAACTGTCTTCCCCCGCGCACAAACACGGCTCCTGCAGAAGACGGTTTATTTACGTACAGGAAGTGTTGACAGGGAATAATTCATTAAGGAAACAGCCAATGAGATAATTGTGTTTGCAGGCTTAAAAGTTGTGCAGACGTTCAAAGTATTTCTTCCAATATTTGTCCTCTGCTTGTGTTTGTGTGCGCATCAACACGGGTCACATGAGTCAATGTGGATCTCTGCATGCAAGCTCAGCTCCGTGTTTATACCTCCACTCCTGTCCTTGTCTCTTCTTAAAGGGGAATTGCACTTTTTGGAGGATTTTGCCTATCGTTCACAATCATTATGAGAGAAATGAAGACAACATTTTTTTTTCTGTTTTTTTGCATTCAAACTAGGGTTGTACGGTACACCGGTATTAGTATAACCCGCGATACTAATGAATCATATTCGGTACTATACTGCCACTGAAAAATACAGGTCACAATCACGGAGTACGTACAAGCAGACAAAGTGTGTAGACAGAAAAGGGAGAACGGATGCATTTTGGCTTAAAAACTAACGATAAAGGTGAAGTCCATACGCAGTCTGCAGTGTTTTAGCTACTTCTAAATCACTAATCCTCGCCTCCATGGCGACAAATAAAGTACGTTTCTTACAAGTATCATCCATGCAGGACGAGGAATAGCTAAACACGCTTCACTAGGTCACCGGCGTCAAAATGTAAACAAACGCCATTGGTGGATCTACACCTGACATCCAGAGCACAGGAGTGTATCTAGTTTATACTACCGGTACTATGATTACGTCAATATTTTTTGGCATCACAACATCTTCTTTAGTTTTTAAAAAATGTATATTATGTTTATAAACTCAGGAAGTATGTCCTTGGACACATGAGGACTTTGAATATGACCAATGTATGATCCTGTAACGACTTGGTATCGGATTGATACCTACATTTTTGGTATCATCTACAACTAATGTAAAGTATCCAAACAACAGAAGAATAAGTGATTATTACATTTTAACAGAAGTGTAGATAGAACATGTTAAAAGAGAAAGTAAGCAGATATTAACAGTAAATGAACAAGTAGATTAATAATTAGTGAATTATATTTTTGTAACGCTTTTCTCTAGTGACTCAAAGCGATGGGTAAAGTGTCTTGCCCAAAGACACAACGGCAGTGACTAGGATGGCAGAAGGGGGGATCGAACCTGGAACCCTCAAGTTGCTGGCACGGCCACTCTCCCAACCAAGCTATACCGCCCCTATAATTCATTTTCTACCACTTGTCCTTTATAATGTTGACAAAATAATAGAATGATAAATGACACAATATGTTACTGCATATGTCAGCAGACTAAATTAGGAGCCTTTGTTTGTTTACTTACTACTAAAAGACAAGTTGTTTAGTATGTTCACTATTTTATTTAAGGACAAACTTGCAATAAGAAACATATGTTTAATGTACCCTAAGATTTTTTGTTAAAATAAAGCCAATAATGCAATTTTTTGTGGTCCCCTTTATTTAGAAAAGTACCGAAAAGTATCGAAATAATTTTCGTACCGGTATCAAAATATTGGTATCAGGACAACACGTGCTGGGTGTACCGTATTCAATATAAATTGTGACTCACTCAATGGACAGTGGTACGTTTGATGTAGCTGGCCAGGGACGTTTTTTTCTGGTTTATTTGGGTAAGCGCTCCAGTTATGTTGAAATAGCATGACTTCAAATTCCACATTTTGCAGCTTCGAGTCACGTTCA
This sequence comes from Nerophis lumbriciformis, assembly GCF_033978685.3. NCBI lineage: Eukaryota > Metazoa > Chordata > Actinopteri > Syngnathiformes > Syngnathidae > Nerophis > Nerophis lumbriciformis. The sequence goes on from NC_084560.2 coordinate 24,557,852, forward strand.
CCTCACTCCCTCGGCTTCCGTCTGCTCCAACGTTTCACTCTTCCTTTGTGCTCGCTTCTAGAAGCAGTAGTTCATCCTCAGTATATTCAGCTTCAAAAAGATAAAATTGTGAATCCTTGTATGTTGAAAAATAGTTTGTTGCCGAATCTGCCATGATTACAGACACGCCTTTGTTTCTGGTAGTAGGAACACACAGTAGTTGCCAGAAGTCAGAAGTGTGTTGCTATGGAAACGGAAAATTTGCACCGAGGAATTAGTTCTGGCATTGATTAAAATGACCAAAATACTGTAAATATTGAACATATTACATATTGTTATGAACGTGTCTGTTACTACATTGCGGTGTGTATACAAAACATTGATGCAGGGTTTGATTGCAAATAAAATGCACATGTGCAAAGCTGCCACTGTTTTCGCCTTGATTCTAAGAGCAAAGATGCAAATGTAAATCTTTCTTCACGTCACGCTAAAATAATTCACTGCAACGTCCCAATTCCATCGTTCATGTTAATTAACCAGTCAATAGATCAGAATAACATCACAACACTGTTATGATCAAAACTAGTAACTAGTAAGCAAAATCATAAATGGTCACGCACTCATGTCACATGACGACGAGGGAGTCAGAGAAAGAGGGGCGCTTCAAGCTGACCACTCCAAAAAAAAACATGAAAATGGAAGAGGGATTCTCTCCCGCAGATTAGATTGTTCCTTTAGTGATGAAGATGACGTGCAGGAAACCCACAATAAAGTGTCTTTGGCTATATTTAGACAAATGTATGGGTTTGAGAAAACAATGCCCAAAACCTTACTTTTTAGTTGTTTACTCTGGAAACCAAAATCATAAGTGTTCTCTTCATCGAAGACGTGGAACACAAATTTAGGAACACACATTAAGGTGAGTTGAGTTCATGAAAAGTTTTACTGCACATAACCATTACCAACCGTTCCCAAACAACACCAGTCATTGTTGTGTTTTTTGTCAATATATATATAGATAGACACTGATTTGTTTTTACTGTAGGTAGAGAAAACGAATAACATTATAGGGGTGGGCCAAAGAAAAGGCAAACTAAAATAAATCCATAGAGTGGGGTGCAGGGACCCCTACAGGTAGCTGTAGGGTGTCCTCAGCTAAATGACAGATAGTTAATAGAAATGGACCCTTATTGTGTAACGCTCAGTTACATTAACATTGATATAATACATGTGGGCCCATAGATGCCCAGGAGGCACGAGCGCTAACCACTTCACCACCATGCTGCCACTGAATACTGAACAAACGTGGGTACTTATTTTCAACTGATGTTAACTGTTTTCTCCAAAAATAAATGATTTTATTGACCATTAAACATAAGTGTTTACAATATTTCCAACATCAAGCATGTTATGAGTTAATATTAGGTAATACGGTTGAGGGAATGGGAACTGCAACATCTTGGTCTGGGTCTTGCCCACTTTGAGAGATATTGTCCACTTGTTCAATTGATCATTTGTGCCTCTGGTGTCCTGATAAACTCAACACTGTTCTGTGTCACGTTCACAGTATCTTCTATTTAAGTCTCTCGCTGCAGAGATGTCACACTATTTACATAGTGAACCTGATTACACACCCTGGGGTCGAAATCCTGATCAGGCTTTATGGATCCGTGGCAAACCAATGTGAACTGTGTCACTTGGTTTAGATGTGGCGAGCGTGTGTATGGTTTATTTTTCTACTGAATAGCAGAATCTTGACACACAGTCTCCAGTAGGCCTCTCCAGCCTTTATAAATGTCAACTATTATGCAAAATGAACTTGTATTTAATGATGTTCAAACAGTAAAATGTGTCCCTAGAGCCTGCATACGAGCACCAAACATCTTCCTTAACTGTTTGCTGCAGTTTAGAGAAAAGAGCCGCTCAAACGGTCGCTTTTGAAGTTCAGGGTTTTCATGACATCATAATGGTAAATAAACCCTTCTTCATGGACATACCACCTCTGTCCCATACTTGCCAACCCTCCCGGATTTTCCGGGAGACTCCCGAAATTCAACGCCTCTCCCGAAAACCTCCCGGGATACATTTTCTCCCGAAATCTCCCGAAATTCAGGCGGACCTGGAGGCCACGCCCCCTCCAGCTCCATGCGGACCTGGAGGGTCCGCATGAAGCAATGTTGTTGTAATATATTGAGTTGGGGGCAATAAACAGGCGAGGGGATGAAGTACGTCTCTTTACTGTAGACTTCAAAACAGACTCACACACTTGACGTCAGGTGCGCAACACCACGTAAATCGTTGGCCAACCAAAAAGTAACACCAGTACGCTATAGCCAACATTCACCAGGAGATGGCAACAGACAAACATAGATCACTCTATTACATTCCAGTCTCTCCATGTTTTCTCGCCATGGTAACATGTGATCCACATGCACTGTGCGCTGTCTCTGTCCCTCTTGATATATATATATATATATATATATATATATATATATATATATATATATATATATATATATATATATATATATATATATATATATATATATATCAAGAGGGAAAGAAAATACTTCACATTCAGTGAATTCTAGCTATATATATATATATATATATATATATATATATATATATATACTGTATATTTATATGAAATACTTGACTTGGTGAATTCTAGCTGTAAATATACTCCTCCCCTCTTAGCCACGCCCCCAATCACGCCCCCGCCCCACCCCGACCACGCTCCCCCACCCCCACCCCCCACCTCCCGAAATCGGAGGTCTCAAGGTTGGCAAGTATGCCTCTGTCCTACCGTGTAAATGCCCACTATTTTCTAAAGGCTTTGAAACTATGTGGCTTTGCTACACATCTTAAAAGACAGCTCTGCCAACTATCCATCGATCAGCCATAGACATGGCAGCTGCGCATTTTAGCAATTTGTTTTCTCAGCAAGATAATAAAATATGTGTATGTTCGCATTTTAGCTCACTTTTGTGTCTTCCTGTCCCATCTCCTTAATGTTTCGTTCTTGTATATGATATATGGTATCAAGTGAAGTGTTAGTGTCAGTGTCTCGCTGTTCTCGTGGAAATCTGGGTTTACAGGGTGGTCCATCCATCCGTCCAAGTTCCTCCGCTTATCCGAGGGGGCAGCAGCCTAAACAGAGAAGCCCAGACTTCCCTCACCCCAGCCACTTCGTACAGCTCCTACCGGGGGATCCCGAGGCTTTCCCAGGCCAGCCGGGAAACATAGTCTTCCCAACGTGTCCTGGGTCTTCCCCGTGGCTTCCTACCGGTCGGACGTTTGGGTGGCATCCTGACCAGATGCCCGAACCACCTCATCTGGCTCCTCTTGATGTGGAGGAGCAGCGGCTTTAGTTTGAGCTCCTCCCGGATGACAGAGCTTCTCACCCTATCTCTAAGGGAGAGCCCCGCCACCCGGCGGAGGAAACTCATTTCGGCCGCTTGTATCTTGTCCTTTCGGTCATAATCCAAAGCTCATGACCATAGATGAGGATGGGAACGTAGATCGACCGGTAAGTTGAGCCCATTCATAGAACACGCTATTTTATTTTTCGCATACGCTGTCTAGTGCGTGGTATTTGGATCTTAGTAAATCAGACCCTTTTTTTTACATGACTGCATTAATATTGTACTTGTGACGTCTGGGTTGCATGTTTCTGCACGGGTCGTTCTCCCAAGATGCAGCAGGAACTCCGGAGGCAAGGTTCAGGTAAGAATATGATTTATTGTCCATAAATCACGAAGAATACAAAAATACGAGATCCAAACAAAAGAGACGCGTGCCGATCGCACGGGGAGCAAAGGAACTAGCCAGCGTGAAAGCTTAGCATATAAACAGGAATCCAGAAACATAGAAGCAGGGAATCATCAAACGCAACTGCTGCATGGAAGCAAATAAGAAAGCCAGACCGAGTGTGGCGAAAAACGGGAATACGTAGCTCTCTGATTAGTGCCCGGCAGCAGGTGAGCGTTCCGAACAGTACTCAGAGGCAGGTGAAACCAGTCAGCATCCATGGTAACCAAAAACAAATAAACCCAACGGAACTGAGGGAGTCAAAAACTAAACAAAACATGATCTGGGCAACAGATCATGACAGTACTGTGGCCTTAATACAGTGATGTTATCGTACTGTGAGATTTTGATATTGTTACATCCTTATCGGTGCACATTGTTTTTTAATCATAGCATTTGGTATCTTATTGCTTTCAGTAAAATAAAATTGTTTATTTACGTCAAAGTAGAAACATACTGTACCACTCATCCAGACGTCATCAGGCTGATGTGTATAAACTACCATGAACTGTGAAATGTGGTGGAAACACAAACCACACAGGTCTACAGGAACCTATAGTTCCAGGACCCAAGAGTCCCAGGAATGTAACATTGGTGGAAAAGGGCCTATTGTAAAGAGTAACACACACTGTAAGATCTTTAAAAAGCAAGTTAATCAGGAGTCTTCTTCAATTGGCGTTTTTTTCAAAGCATCTATCTAGGGATGCCATCTCTGCCTGACACTGACTTTTACTGCCCTTGTAAGTCAGCCTGAGCTAAATGAACGCGTGTTCAGTTTAATCATACAGTCCCACAGCAGGTCTCGCCACCAAAACCACAAGGGGCAGACGACTCCTCGATCGTCTTGTTTTCCCTGGCGACCGCTCCCGCAGTCTGTGTTAAAAAATAGCTCTTTCCATTCGATACCCATACGCCGTATTCTTCCTGCATCTCAATTACAGAGAGGTCAGGGAAGAGGCTGAGCTCATACCAGACCCCCGCCAGGCCTCGGCCTGACCAGTGACCGCTTTGAGGAGGGACGGGATACTTTCTCACAGGCACGGTCGGAATAGTTTTGCCCCCTCATCAGATTTTTGATAAACTTCTATTGGCCGTAGGATTTTCCAACAAAGATTGACAGTGACGTCTTGGGTAACATCGAGACCTTGAGCGTGTCAGCTTATTTAATACGAAGTCATCCGCCTCTCCGTGTTGGTCCAAGACCACACATAAACAACACCAAGGCCTGACTGGTCATTTTCTATGTAAACTGATACACAAAGAAAACGACATGATTATGAGAAAAAAACAGCTACAAATATTCATGGACGGCGTGGCGCAGTGGGAGAGTGGCCGTACGCAACCCGAGGGTCCCTGGTTCAATCCCCACCTAGTACCAACCTCGTCATGTCCGTTGTGTCCTGAGCAAGACACTTCACCCTTGCTCCTGATGGGTGCTGGTTAGCGCCTTGCATGGCAGCTCCCTCCATCAGTGTGTGAATGTGTGTGTGAATGGGTAAATGTGGAAGTAGTGTCAAAGCGCTTTGAGTACCTTGAAGGTAGAAAAGCGCTATACAAGTACAACCCATTTATTTATCATTTCTTCTATTTTTTAATTCATTTTTGTTATAAACATGAAGCAGACAAAGTCTAAACTAGTGTTGTAACGACACCAATATTTTGGTACCGGTACTACAATTATTTCAGTACTTTTCGGTACTAAATAAAGGAGACCACAAAAAATGGCAATATTGGCTTTATTTTAACAAAAAATCTTAGGGTACATTAAACATATGTTTCTTATTGCAGTTAAGTCCTTAAATAAAATAGTGAACATACTAGACAACTTGTCTTTTAGTAATAAGTAAACAAACAAAGGCTCCTAATTAGTCTGCTGACATATGCAGTAACATATTATGTCATTTATCATTCTATTATTTTGTCAACATTATTAAGTGGTAGAAAATTAATTATTAATCTACTTGATCATTTACTGTTAATATCTGCTTACTTTCTCTTTGAACATGTTCTATCTACACTTCTGTAAAAATGTAATAATCACTTAATCTTCTGCTGTTTCATACTTTACATTGGTTTTGGATGATACGACCAATTTAGGTACCAAACCGATACCAAGTAGTTACAGGATCATACATTGGTCATATTCAAAGTCCTCATGTGTCCAGGGACATATTTCCTGAGTTTATAAACACAATATACATTTTAAAAAAACGAAAGAAGATGTTGTGATGCCATACAATTTCGATGTAATCATAGTAGTATCAACTAGATACGTGTCTGTACTTGGTATCATTACAGTGGATGTTAGGTGTAGTTTGTTTACATTTTGACGCCGGTGAGCTACGGTGTGTAGTGAAGCATGTTTAGCTATTCCTCGTCCTGCAGGGACGATACTTGTAAGAAACTTACTTTATTTGTCGCCATGGAAGCGAGGATTAGTGATTTAGAAGTAGCTAAAACACTGCCGACGGCGGATGGACGTTAGCCGCAAGCTAGCTAGCCATGTCTTAGAGCACCTCTTCCTGAGGGCGTTTCAGTGTTATAACTCCACCTTTATTGTTAGTTTTTAAGCCAAAATTTGTCCGTTCTCCCTTTTCTGTCTACACACTGTGTCTGCTTGTAAGTACTCCGTGATTGTGCGCTGCCGAACATGCTCGTCTGCTCGTAAACCAGCAATGTCACGACGTGACTTGAACGCGGGCGCAGGGGAGGTGCGGGACCGGTACGTTTCAGAGACGGTATCATACCGAAAATGATTCATTAGTATCGCGGTACTATACTAATACCGGTATACCGTACAACCCTAGTCTAAACTAGCATAATGTAACTAAACTTTGACATAAAGCTAACATAACATGAGAGGATGTCCTGCCTGAAGGTGGAGAGGGGTTGCTATGACAACACAGAAGATGCTGTTCTCCAAAGCCAATGAATTGTAGCATTACAAGGATTTAGAAGACGTGTGTTCATTCGCAACATATTGTTGCTACACGGGAAAGATAAAGTACAACTTGGCAACTTTTTCCACAGAGGGCCACATAGAGAAATATTAAAGGATAGAGATAGGCTCAAGCGGTAGAAAATGGATGGATGAATGGATACATGGGGTCACACTGATACATGTTGTACATTGATCTAATGCAGGGGTGCCAAATGTACGGCCTGTGGGCCGGACTAGGCCCGCGAACAGGTTTTTTCCGGCCCGTGTGATGAGTTTGCCAAGTATAAAAATGAGCTGCTTTTTTTTTTTGGAAAGAAATAAACTGCTGTTCTAAATGTGTCCACTGGATGTCACAATAGCAATTCTGTTAGGCAAGCAAACGGTTTATACCGATGCCAAGCAAGAGGTACACAGTAAAGGGGGACCGTGGCTCCTCCTCCTCGACCCACATGGAACTTAAAACCTTCAGTTTTACGTCTTCTGCTTCGAACACGTCATTTGGCACCCTCTTTGCTCCAAAATGTCTGTCAAACACGAGAAAAGTGAACTTAACCCTTTTGAATAATTTTTACATCCATTTCTAACGGTTTGTTGAGTTGGCTCTGGATCAATACGTGGACATGACAAAGGAGGTGTTTGATACCTGGAAGAGTTTACATGTTAAATAAATAAATGATAAATGGGTTGTACTTGTATAGCGCTTTTCTACCTTCAAGGTACTCAAAGCGCTTTGACACTACTTCCACATTTACCCATTCACACACACATTCACACACTGATGGAGGGAGCTGCCATGCAAGGCGCTAACCAGCACCCATCAGGAGCAAGGGTGAAGTGTCTTGCTCAGGACACAACGGACATGACGAGGTTGGTACTAGGTGGGGATTGAACCAGGGACCCTCGGGTTGCGTACGGCCACTCTCCCACTGCGCCACGCCGTCCCTGTTGTGTTTTTGTTCAATCCCAGACAGACTGTGACTTAAAGTTTAATCCTGGCTTTGTAGATACACTGAGACAAAGTCTAAGCTCATTGTGTTTTTGAAGCTGCACCAATTTCCTCAGAATTTTCAACACATTTGAAGTGTTTTGTCCAGAGGATTATTTGCGATTTTTTTTAGTTTTCAGAATATGCGAGTTTTATTTTTGGCCAAAGTAAAGCAAAGAAAACAACCTGAAGTTGTCTTTATTTTTAAGTTATCATGCCATGATTTTACCATTCCGGCCCACTTGGGAGTAGATTTTCCTCCATGCGGTCCCTGAGTTATAATGACTTTGACACCCCTGCTTTAATGCAAGTCATTATATGGTAAACTATCGGAACAACACATCTTAAATGTGCGTTATAGGTGACAAAGCAAATTAGTGGAATATTTAACATATTTAATCAATACATTATTCATTTCGTGTTTTAATATTCCTGAGTGCGAATGGAAAATGAGCAACGGGCTGCACTTTGGGCATCACTAAAATAAAAGGCTTTTTATGGCTGCTTTGTTATCCTTTTATTGGATTAATTAATTAATATTTTGTATGATTTTATTTTTACATTTATTTAATAAATCAAATTAATTTGAATCTTTTAACGAACTAAAGCAACTATACTGTTACTTTAATGCTAAATATCTATTTCATTTATAGTATATTAATACTTTTTTTAAGATATTCATTCATTTTTTAAACTATAGAGCTATACATGCTTCACTACACACCAGTCATGACGATGGATGTGATAGAATTCGTCTATAGTTGAAAAAGTCAGGACAAGACTTCGTTATGTCCAATCGTTAGTCTTTAAGACGTTGAACACACTACACACAAGTGAATGAAAGGCATCCTTAGTCAACAGCCATACATGTCACACTAAGGGTGGCCGTATGAACAAAGCCAACACTGTCATAAACATGTGACATATAGTGAAACCACAGTAAACAACAACGACAAACACATGTTGGGAGAATATTTGCACCGCAACACAACATAAACACTACAGAACAAATTCCCAGAATTCCCTGCAGCACCAACTCTTCCGGGACGCTACAATATAAGCAAACGCCATTGGTGGATCCACACCTAACATCCACTGTAGTGATACCAAGTACAGTAGCGTATGTAGTCGATACTACTATGATTACGTCGATATTTTTTGGCATCACAACATTTTCTTTCGTTTTTAAAAAAATTTATATTATGTTTATAAACTCAGGAAATATGTGTCTGGACACATGAGGACTTTGAATATGACCAATGTATGATTCTGTAACTATCGGCTCGAGACCTAAATGTGTGGTATTATCCAAAACTAATGTAAAGTATCAAACAACAGAAGAATAGGTGATTATTACATTTTAACAGAAGTGTAGATAGAACATGTTGAAACAGAAAGTAAGCAGATATTAACAATAAATGAACAAGTAGATTAATAATTTATTTTATACCACTTGTCCTTAATGATGTTGACAAAATAATAGAATGATAAATGACACAATATGTTACTGCATATGTCAGCAGACTAAATTCGCAGCCTTTGCTTGTTTACTTACTACTAAAAGACAAGTTGTCTTGTATGTTCACTATTTTATTTAAGGACAAAATTGCAATAAGAAACATATGTTTATTGTACCGTAAGATTTTTTCTTAAAATAAAGCCAACAATGAAAATTTTTGTGATACCCTTTATTTAGAAAAGTACCGAAATATATTTTGGTACCGGTACCAAAATATTGGTATCGGGACAACACTAGACCCATGTGACGATGTTGTTTATGGTCCGGTAAGTAGGATACACGGGCAGTACGGTAGATGCAGGCTGTTATCGTTCCAATTAGTATCAATCAACATTACAATGTTGTAGAATGGAGCATCTTCACCACCCCTAAGATAAAGAGAACCATTATTTAAATGATGTCTGTACACACAGACACACTTCACCTCAGCCGCCCCCTTGTTTTTCTGCATTTACAAGTGATTATTAATCTGCCATTATGAGATACTGCAAGATGATTTAACACAGGGAAGGGCTGAGTGTTCGTCGTTCTAATAGCTCCCCGCTGACAGCAGTGACACTGACAATCCTGTGAGCCTCCTGCGAGTGGACACTTCTTGACAAAGTGCTATTATTTTGGAGATTATTTTGCATTTTTAACATGTACTCTGGTTTTTTTGTTGTCATTGTTATTCGAACAGACTGCCGAGCAGTCTAAACAAAAAGCGGCTGATGCAGGCATTACATGTAATGCATATTTATCGCTTGTCACATTGTGCTTAAAAAAGTGCTGCCTCAAAGCCGGATCGACTGTCAAATTCCCTTCCGATGCGACACTCACTTTTGAACGGTAAATCTTGTCACACCCTTGAGACATAACTTTATTTTCAACTCTCGTGACGCGTTGTTAGGAGAAGACGAGTCTCCGTGCCCTTAATTTAATGTGACGGCAGATGTCTGTGTTGAAAAACATAAAGGAAAAACAGAAAGTTCCCAAAATAGAAGTCGCCTAACACGACTAACGTTTGTCTAGGCTCCGTCTGGAATTGGATTGGGATTATCACACTGCATGGAAGAGCACCATGAGGAGGATTAACTGGCTTTAACCCTGATTAGCAATGATCAATTGTTTCGCCACTGCTCGCTGACACTGCACAGTACAACCAGTTTGAAATAATTACAGTTCCATTTCTAAAGGCCTAAAGATTTAGGGGGAAAAAATGCTTGATAGTTGTTCAGATATGTCTTTGTGAGACTTATTTCAAAGGAAGTTTCAGCCTCGGGCCAAGTTAACAGGGAATATTATGATTCTTTTTCTACAAAACCTAAAACCAGTGAAGTTGGCATGTTGTGTAAATGGTAAATAAAAACAGAATACAATGATTTGCAAATCCTTTTCAACGTATATTCAATTGAATAGACTGCAAAGACAAGATACTTAAAGTTCGAACTGGAAAACTATTTTCTGCAAATATTAGCTCATTTGGAATTTGATGCCTGCGACATGTTTCAAAAAAGCTGGCACAAGTGGCAAAAAAGACTGAGAAAGTTGAGGAATGCTCATCAAACACTTATTTGGAACATCCCACAGGTGAACAGGCTAATTGGGAACAGGTGGGTGCCATGATTGGGTATAAAAGCAGCTTCCATGAAATGCTCAGTCATTCACAAACAAGGATGGAGCAAGGGTCGCCACTTCGTGAACAAATGCGTGAGCAAATTGTCGAACAGTTTAAGAACAACATTTTTCAACGAGCTATTGCAAGGAATTTAGGGATTTCACCATCTACGGTCCGTAATATCATCAAACGGTTCAGAGAATCTGGAGAAATCACTGCACATAAGCGATGATATTACCGTTCTTCGATCCCTCAGGCGGTACTGCATCAAAAAGCGACATCAGTGTGTAAATGATATCACCACATGGGCTCAGGAATACTTCAGAAAACCACCGTCAGTAACTACAGTTCGTCGCTACATCTGTAAGTGCAAGTTAAAACTCTACTATGCAAAGCCAAAGCCATTTATCAACAACACCCAGAAACGCCGCATGCTTTGCTGGGCCATAGCTCATCTAAGATGGACTGATGCAAAATGGAAAAGTGTTCTGTGGTCTGACGAGTCCACATTCCAAATTGTTTTTGGAAACTGTGGACGTCGTGTCCTCCGGACCGAAGACGAAAAGAACCACCCGGATTGTTATAGGCGCAAAGTTCAAAAGCCAGTATCTGTGATGGTATGGGGGTGTACTACTGCCCAAGGCATGGGTAACTTACACATCTGCGAAGGCACCATTAAAGCTGAAAGGTACATACAGGTTTTGGAGCAACATATGTTGCCATCCAAGCAACGTTATCATAGACGCCCCTGCTTATTGCAGCAAGACAATGCTAAGCGTGGCTTCATAGTAAAAGAGTGCGGGTACTAGACTGGCCTGCCTGTAGTCCAGACCTGTCTCCCGTTGAAAATCTGTGGCGCAATATGAAGCCTAAAATACCACAACGGAGACCCCGGACTGTTGAACAACTTATGCTGTACATCAAGCAAGAATGGGAAATAATACCACCTGAAAAGCCTAAAAAATTGGGGTCCTCAATTCCCAAACGTTTACTGAGTGTAGTTAAAAGGAAAGGCCATGTAACACAGTGGTAAAAATGCCCCTGTGCCAACTTTTTTGCAATGTGTTGCTGCCATTAAATTCTAAGTTAATGATTATTTGCAACAAAAAAAACATTTAGTTTCTCTGTTCGAACATTAAGTATCTTGTCTTTGCAGTCTATTCAATTGAATATAAGTTGAAAAGGATTTGGAAATCATTGTATTCTGTTTTTATTTACCATTTACACAACGTGCCAACTTCACTGGTTTTGGGTTTTGTACATTTAAAACGCTTCCTTGTGGTCTACATAACATGTAATAGTGGTTATTTAGTCAACATTTTCAATCAACCAATCAATCAAAGTTTATGTATGTAGCCTTTAATCACAAGTGCCTTGAAGGGCTGCAAAAAAACCACAACGACATCCCCTGATCTGAAAACCACATCCGGGCAAGGAAAAACTCCGAAAGCCCATCATGGGATAAAGAAGAAACTTTGGGAAGGGGCTGCATATGTGGGGACCCCCGGCTGCAATGGAGTCCAAGGGGGTACAGTAATTAAGGGCTTTATAGTTTGGATTTGCGCGGCTCCCATAGGCATTTGATTGCATTTATTAAATATTTACAGTGCAAAAAAATAAAAATGAAATAACGTCCATTGTCTTTCACAATAATTGTGAATGATAGGCAAGATTTAAAGGCCTACTGAAACCCACTACTACCGACCACGCAGTCTGATAGTTTATATATCAATGATGAAATCTTAACATTGCAACACATGCCAATACGGCCGGGTTAGCTTACTAAAGTGCAATTTTAAATTTTCCGCGGAATATCCTGCTGAAAACGTCTCGGTATGATGACGCCTGCGCGTGACGTCACGGATTGTCGAGGACATTTTGGGACAGCATGGTGGCCAGCTATTAAGTCGTCTGTTTTCATCGCAAAATTCCACAGTATTCTGGACATCTGTGTTGGTGAATCTTTTGCAATTTGTTCAATGAACAATGGAGACAGCAAAGAAGAAAGCTGTAGGTGGGAAGCGGTGTATTGCGGCAGGTGTATAACGCATTACCGCCGTAGAATGCACCACTTGACTGTTGTGCCGGATAACACAGCCGGTGTTTCATTGTTTACATTCCCGGAAGATGACAGTCAAGCTTTACCATTGGCCTGTGGAGAACTGGGACAACAGAGACTCTTACCAGGAGGACTTTGAGTTGGATGCGCAGACGCGGTACCGTGAGTACGCATGCAGCTGCGGCTTCCAAACATTTGATCGCTTGCCCGTACGTGCGTGCCGCTATGTGCTTGTCACGTACTTTGGGGAAATATATGTGCTGTATGAACTTTGGGGAGGTGAACGGTACTTTGGGCTGTGGGATTGAGTGTGTTGTGCAGGTGTTTGAGTTTTATTGGCGGGTTATATGGACGGGAGGGGGGAGGTGTTTGTTATGCGGGATTAATTTGTGGCATATTAAATATAAGCCTGGTTGTGTTTTGGCTAATAGAGTATATATATGTCTTGTGTTTATTTACTGTTTTAGTCATTCCCAGCTGAATATCAGGTCCCACCCGCCTCTCACAGCATCTTCCCTATCTGAATCGCTCCCACAGCCCTCTAGTCCTTCACTCTCACTTTCCTCATCCACAAATCTTTCATCCTCGCTCAAATGAATGGGGAAACCGTCGCTTTCTCGGTCCGAATCGCTCTCGCTGCTGGTGGCCATGATTGTAAACAATGTGCAGATGTGAGGAGCTCCACAATTTGTGACGTCACGCTACTCGTCTGCTACTTCCGGTACAGGCAAGGCTTTTTTATCAGCGACCAAAAGTTGCGAACTTTATCGTCGATGTTCTCTACTAAATCCTTTCAGCAAAAATATGGCAATATCGCGAAATAATCAAGTATGACACATAGAATGGACCTGCTATCCCCGTTTAAATAAGAAAATCGCATTTCAGTAGGCCTTTAAAAAAAAGTGCAGTTCCCCTTCAAACAGAAGTACTGTGTGTTACTTTGGCTGATCAGTTAATAAAAATATCAAATATCAATCTCTAATAAAGACCTTGTAAAAAAAAAAAAAAGATCTTCCAAAACATTAGGATGGAGTTAAAATTGTAATCCACAGTGTGTTTATAAATTATATTCTTTGCAGTCCTAATTTATTGCAAATATAGTCATGGCGCATGATCACGTAATGACTTATTACGGCGTTTTCCCACACTGTCAACGTAGGTCATACCTCTTACCATGTTCTACACACATACCGCCTACAACTGTTCAGTCCCACGATGTAACCACCCCCCCTCGGCCAACACGGTCCATCACTGCGAGCAATACACATCTCGCGACGTTCCCACGGCGAGGCGAAAAAATATGACGGAAAATTGATGAAACGGCGGTGAGTTCGCGCCTGTGATTTGCCCGAGGCGACGACAGCGGTAGTTTGAACAAGAGGAGATGATTAAAGGGAAGCGATGCTCTGCGGAGAACAGAGCCATCATCGAGGCTCCCCAGAGAAGTGTGCAGCCGAGAGTTTTAAAGGGCCAATGTGTCTCATTAGTATATTGACAAGTATGAATGGTCCATGAGCGGTAGAGGACTATGGTAGGGTCTGATTGTGACCAGAATAACAACCAAAGCTCTGCTTTTGAGAAATAAGCATCATCATAGCGTTACTTTTTGGTGCCTGACTACATTTTGATATAAACTTCCAGGATTCACTGACTTACGTACCGTATTTTCCAGACTATAAGGCGCACTTAAAATCCTTTTTTTCCCCTCAAAACCCGACAGTGCGCCTTATAAGGAATAAGTTTGGTTGAACTTACTCACCTCGAATTAGGTCCTGACGTTGAGCAACTCAAACCTAACGTTGGAACAACATTCTTTTTGATGATGTTTAGTCAATGTTGGGTTCTGACGTTGGTTTGATCTTTGAATTTTGGTCCATTTCCCAACCAATACTTTACAACACAAATACAACGTTGAAGCAACATGCTTTTTGACAACACGTATTCAATGTCAGGTTGTGACGTTGATTTGACCATTGAAATGTGGTCATTTCCCAACCAACAACGTGGATCCAACGTTGGACATCAACATTGTCCATACTTGCCAACCTTGAGACCTCCGATTTCGGGAGGTGGGGGGAGGGGGGCCTGGTTGGTGGGTGGGGCGGGAGCGTGGTTGGGGCGGTGGCGTGGTTGGGCGGGGGCGTGGTTAAGAGGGGAGGAGTATATTTACAGCTAGAATTCACCAAGTCAAGTATTTCATATATATATATAAGAAATACTTGACTTTCAGTGAATTCTAGTTATATATATATATATATTTATATATATATATATATATATATATATATATATATATATATATATATATATATATATATATATATATATATATATATATATATAAAATAAGAGAAATACTTGAATTTCAGTGTTCATTTATTTACACATATACACGCACATAACACTCATCTACTCATTGTTCAGTTAAGGGTTGAATTGTCCATCCTTGTTCTATTCTCTGTCACTATTTTTCTAACCATGCTGAACACCCTCTCTGATGATGCATTCTGCTTCGTCTCCTTGTTGTGTACGCAGTTGTGCACTGCACTCTTTAAAAGCCCTAGATGTTATTGTCACATATGCATGTACAGTAGATGGCAGTATTGACCTGTTTAAGAGTGTCCCAACATTGCTGTTTACGGCAGGCGAACTGCTTTACGGTAGACGAAAACGTGACTGCTGTTGTTGTGTGTTGTTACCGCGCTGGGAGGACGTTAATGAAACTGGCTAACAATAAACCCACATAAGTAACCAAGAACTCGCCCTCGATCATTTTACAGTTATAACGTGATTGGGCAGGCACGCTGTTTATATTGTGGGAAAGCGGACGTGAAAACAGGCTGTCGACACGTCACTCAGGTCCGCATGGAGCTGGAGGGGGCGTGGCCTCCAGCTCCGCCTGAATTTTGGGAGATTTTCGGGAGAAAATTCGTCCCGGGAGGTTTTCGGGAGAGGCGCTGAATTTCGTGAGTCTCCCGGAAAATCCGGGAGGGTTGGCAAGTATGACGTTGTTTCAATTTACTATTTTGAAAAGTTGTTTAGAAGTCATTTTTTTAAAAACAGATACTGTATTTTCCGGACTATAGCGCACTTAAAATCCTTTTTTTTTTCCTCAAAACTCTACAGTTCGCCTTATAACCAGGGGTGTCAAACGCATTTTAGCTCAGGGGCCGCATGGAGGAAAATCTGTGCACACGCGGGCCGGACTATAAAAATCATGGCATTAAAACAAAAAAATAAAAATAACTTCAGATTGTTTTCTTTGTCTTACTTTGGCCAAAAATAGAACAAACACATTCTGAAAATGTTACAAAAAAATATATAGAATATAGCGGTAAAGTTTAGATCCATGAAGGAAAGAAGAAAGTGAATTCATGTTTATAACTGAATACATGTACACGGCGAAGACACAACAAACTCCCTTCTTGTCTCTCATGGACACACGCCTGTTCTTGTTGACTTTGGACTGACTAGCGACTGCAAGACACTAAGGCCGCGGAACAGAGACACGCGGCAGGCTTACACACACACATGCATCCACAAATAATATACGCCACACACACATACCCCACCCCCCATCCAAAGCTTTTGACGCGAATCCCTTAGGAGTGATGGATGGATGGGCAGCGCCTGAAGAGCTGCAGTCTGCCACTGTGGCCCCCCCACTCCCTCCCCTCTGTTGCTAGTCTCTAGATGTACGTTGTAATATGTATATGTGCTTTGCTATGGAGTTATTTTCCCACTCCAGACTAGATTGTATTTTTTTACTCATCCTTCCCATAGCGTTGACCTTTTTCCCATTTTTTTTACGGGGCGCCTTGTGGCGACCCATCAGCGTTCCCGTTCTGTAACCCTGTACACTGTTTGTTTGTCTAATGTTGAACGTGTTTGTGCTGAAAATAAAGTTTCGTTGTACTTGTGCAATGACAATGAAGACCTACCTATACGCATTCAATTTTTTCTTTTGTATTATTACTATTTTTTTTGGAATTAAGTAACGTTTATGACAACCTTTTTCCAAAAAACAATACAGAAGATGAGATACAACAGGATAATACATACATTTATCATTTGTTTTCAAAATGGTTACAAAAAAGTAGGACCCCATTTTTATGACTTGATGGGGTCCCTGGGACCCCTTTATGAAAATTCCTAGCGCCAACACTGATGGAGTATTTGTGCATGCAAAACAGCAGCAGGCAGCTTCTAATACTAATCAAATATCATCCCGGGGGCCATAGATAATTCATTCCCGGCCCGCGGGCCTTGACTTTGACATCCCTGGTTTAGGCGATCTATGGTTATAGTGTCTACTGTACACGTCAATCATTATTAAGATTAAGATTAGTTTATTTCAAAGGGGACAATGCAGTTTCATAAAAAACTACACATGGTTAAAAAAGCGAGAATTAGCCAGAGGGCTAGTTTTCATCAGTAGTCCCCTGGCCATGATGTAAAAAAGGTAGTAAAATTACAATTTCAAAGAAAAAGAAATGAAAAAAAGAGAGCGAGAAAAAAAAAGCACACAATACATATACGATATAATAAAAAAATAAAATACAACATCACAACATAACATTTATCTTAGCATGAAAACAGGCTCATATTTTAGTGCTGGCAGCTGTAGGCGTTGATAAGCCACATTTTCATTTTTTTTTTGTGAAGGCCTTGTAAGTTGTGACCAGTTTAACCTCCTCAGGTACTGAGTTCCACACATTTGCACTCCTTACTGACCAGGCCCACTTACTGAAAGTGCTCCTGCGCAGAGGAATATAACAGTCACCTCTGACAGAGCCTGGAGTGACACGCTCACGGCTCTTTCTTTGGCTGATGAACTCTGCCAGAGGATCTGGAGCCAATTCATGCAGTTCTTTATAGGTCACTTTTAAATCTGCAAATGTGTGAAGGCTGTCCCACTTTAAAATACTGTATTTTTTTTTTAGAATGGCACAGTGATGATAGTGCCTAGGTTCTTTTTATCCATAACTTTAATTGCTTGTTTGTACAAGATTTCCAATGTTTTTTGTTTTGTTTTTTAACTCTGACCAGCCTGAGAAAAGTTGGTAAGGCTGAAAATCATCAAATGCAAATATAATTTTGCAGCTTCAGTTGACATTTCATTTGGAATTGCACGAAAATTTGCGAGATTAAACTTGATTATTTTAAACAATTTGCCAATATGGGCTTTAAAGAAAAGCTCTGAATCTATGATTAACCCAAGATATTTATATTGGCTGACAATTTTTATTCTTTCCCCATTAATATGTATGTCGGGGTCAGATGATACTTTTTGTGTTTTAATTACATACATGCCTACAGTTTTAGAAAGGTTTAGCTGCAGACAGAGAAGTGAAGTGAATTATATTTATATAATAATATTTCTCTAGTGACTCAAAACGCTTTTACAAAGTGAAACCCAATATCTAAGTTACATTTAAACCAGTGTGGGTGGCACTGGGAGCAGGTGGGTAAAGTGTCTTGCCCAAGGACACAACGGCAGTGACTAGGATGGCGGAAGCGGGGATCGAACCTGGAACCCTCAAGTTGCCGGCACGGCCACTCTACCAACCAAACTATACCGCCCCTTCAGTCCAAGTTGTAACAACATTGTTTTAGTGAGTTTAGCAGCAACAATGTCTTTGGTGTGACCTTGAAGGAAGAAAACTGTGTTATCTGCATACATTAAGCATTCAGCTTCAGGACAAAAAGTGGGCAAATCATTAATATAGAGGCTAAATACAAACCCATTTCCATATGAGTTGGGAAATTGTGTTAGATGTAAATATAAACGGAATACAATGATTTGCAAATCATTTTCAACCCATATTCAGTTGAATATTCTACAAAGACAACATATTTGATGTTCAAACTGATAAACATTTTTTTTTTTTTTGCAAATAATCATTAACTTTAGAATTTGATGCCAGCAACACGTGACAAAGAAGTTGGGAAAGGTGAAAATAAATACTGATAAAGTTGAGGAATGCTCATCAAACACTTATTTGGAACATCCCACAGGTGAACAGGCAAATTGGGAACAGGTGGGTGCCATGATTGGGTATAAAAGTAGATTCCATAAAATGCTCAGTCATTCACAAACAAGGATGGGGCTAGGGTCACCACTTTGTCAACAAATGCGTGAGCAAATTGTTGAACAGTTTAAGAAAAACCTTTCTCAACCAGCTATTGCAAGGAATTTAGGGATTTCACCATCTACGGCCCGCAAGGCCAAAACCGTTTATCAGCAACACCCAGAAAAGCCGTCAGCTTCGCTGGGCCTGAGCTCATCTAAGATGGACTGATACAAAGTGGAAAAGTGTTCTGTGGTCTGACGAGTCCACATTTCAAATTGTTTTTGGAAACTGTGGACGTCGTGTCCTCCGGACCAAAGAGGAAAAGAACCATCCGAATTGTTATAGGCGCAAAGTTGAAAAGCCAGCATCTGTGATGGTATGGGGGTGTATTAGTACCCAAGACATGGGTAATTTACACATCTGTGAAGGCGCCATTAATGCTGAAAGGTTCATACAGGTTTTGGAGCAACATATGTTGCAATCCAAGCAATGTTACCATGGACGCCCCTGCTTATTTCAGCAAGACAATGCCAAGCCACGTGTTATATCAACGTGGCTTCATAGTAAAAGAGTGCGGGTACTCGACTGGCCTGCCTGTAGTCCAGACCTGTCTCCTATTGAAAATGTGTGGCGCATTATGAAGCCTAAAATACCACAACGGAGACCCCCGGACTGTTGAACAACTTAAGCTGTACATCAAGCAAGAATGGGAAAGAATTCCACCTGAGAAGCTTAAAAAATGTGTCTCCTCAGTTCCCAAACGTTTACTGAGGTTTGTTAAAAGGAAAGGCCATGTAACACAGTGGTGAACATGCCCTTTCCCAACTACTTTGGCACGTGTTGCAGCCATGAAATTCTAAGTTAATTATTATTTGCAAAAAAAAAATAAAGTTTCTGAGTTTGAACATCAAATATCTTGTCTTTGTAGAGCATCCAATTGAATATGGGTTGAAAAGGATTTGCAAATCATTGTATTCCGTTTATATTTACATCTAACACAATTTCCCAACTCATATGGAAACAGGGTTTGTAAAAGGGGGCCTAATATTGACACCTGACGGACTCTGGAGGTTAGCCTAAGAGAGTCAGATCTGCTGATACAGATTAAAGTATCGTATTTTTCGGACTATAAGTCACAGTTTTTTTCATAGTTTGGCCGCGCTCCAGTGCGACTTATATATGTTTTTTTCCTTCTTTATTATGCATTTTCAGCAGGTGCGACTTATACTCTGGTGCGACTTATACTCCGAAAAATACGGTACCCATGATTATCACACACACACTAGATGTGGCGAAATGATTCTCTGCATTTGACCCATCACCCTTGATCACCCCCTGGAAGGTGAGGGGAGCAGTGAGCAGCAGCGGTGGCCGCGCCCGGGAATTATTTTTGGTGATTTAACTGATACAGATTGTGTTCGATCATGCAGATATGATTAAATCCAGCTCAGAGCATTTTGAGACAAGAAGAACGGAATGATTTACTGTATCAAATGCTTTCCTCGGGTCCAAAATCCACCCTTATCAATAAATAATTGTATTTTCTCAATAAGGAGGCATGTAGCCATTTCAGTGCTTACATGCATATTTCCTTCACAGTACTTCTTTTATGGCTCAATTAGAAAAACGCTGTTCTTACATAAGAATTTTCAGCCCTTGTCTGTGTGCCATAAGAATGTCGGAAAGATTTGTCCATATCAGAACAAGAACCTGTTGGTCTCTTGCACTCTCTCTCTTTTTTTTTTTTTTTTACAATAAACGTAGTCTAACACATTTATGAAAAGCCACAGATGTGTTCACTCTGGAATGAATTGACTACGGAGTGCTTGTGGTTGCTGAAGCTCACCTCATGCATCTTTTAATATAATTCACATTCCCGCAGGTCCATTAAATGTCAGTGCACAGTATCGGGTGCAGAACAATATGGCGTGCTAAGAAGGGAGGCTGTCGGCTCGGTTGAGCCACAATGGCCTTCGCAAAACTTGCAGTTCATTGCGCTAATCTTTACTCGTGCACTTAACACATCTCTTTGTCTCACGTTTTTCTCTCCTTTTTCATTCTTGCCTCCACAATTCACCTCCACATGTGTACAGAACATAATGAAGAATGAATAATGTGCACTTCTTCCTGCTCAGAGCATAATCATACAATACACAGCTTTTGTTACGTAAGGTTAAATAAACAGTGCAGAATATTGCACGCAAAAACTATAATATTGCATGTATGAACTTGAGGTGCCATCCCATTCCTAACCCACAGGGTTCAATATGATGTCGGTCCACCTTTTGCAGCTATTACAGCTTCAACTCTTCTGGGAAGGCTGTCCACAAGGTTGTGGAGTATGTTTATAGGAATTTTCCACCATTCTTCCAAAAGCGCATTGGTGAGGTGACACACTGATGTTGGTCGAGAAGGCCTAGCTCTCAGTCTCTGTTCTAATTCATCCCAAAGGTGTTCTATTGGGTTCAGGTCAGGACTCTGTGCAGGCCAGTCAAGTTCATCCAAACCGGACTCTGTCATCCATATCTTTACGGACCTTGCTATGTGCACAGATGCACAGTCATGTTGGAAGAGAAAGGAGCCTGCTCCAAACTGTTCCCACAAGGTTGGGAGCATGGAATTGTCCGAAATGTTTTGGTATCCTGGAGCATTCAAAGTTCCTTTCACTGGAACTAAGGGGCCAAGCCCAACTCCTAAAAAACAACCCCACACCATAATTCCTCCACCACCAAATTTCACACTCGGCACAATGCAGTCCGAAATGTACCATTCTCCTGGCAATCTTCAAACCCAGATGGAAAAGTGTGATTCATCACTCCAGAGAAGGCGTCTCCACTGCTCTAGAGTCCAGTGGCGACGTGCTTTACACCACTGCATCCCACGCTTTGCATTGGACTTGGTGATGTATGGCTTAGATGCAGCTGCTCGGCCATGGAAACCCACTTCATGATGCTCTCTGCGTACTGTACGTGGGCTAATTGGAAGGTCACAGAAGTTTGGAGCTCTGTAGCAACTGACAGAAAGTCGGCGACGTCTTTGCACTATGCGCTTCAGCATCCGCTGACCCCTCTCTGTCAGTTTACATGGCCTACCACTTGGTGGCTGAGTTGCTGTTGTTCCCAAACTCTTCCATGTTCTTATAATAAAGCCGACAGTTGACTTTGGAATATTTAGGAATGAGGACATTTTACCACTGGATTTGTTGCACAGGTGGCATCCTATGACAGTTCCACGCTGGAAATCACTGAGAGTGGCCCATTCTTTCACAAATGTTTGTAGAAACAGTCTCCATGCCTAAGTGCTTGATTTTATACACCTGTGGCCATGCCAAGTGATTAGGACACCTGATTCTGATCATTTGGATGGGTGGCCAATTACTTTTGGCAATATATTGCACATTCACGTTATCATGCTTCTACCTGTGGTGTTCTTCTATGTTTTCAAACGTGCATTTTCATGGGCATTTTATCAGCAGCAACATACTGTAGCTCGACAAGTTATGGGCGGATCATGATGGAACTTTCAGGAAATATCCAAAATGGAATAAGTGATTACAATTTGGCAGTGGTGCGGATAA
The DNA here is from genome assembly GCF_033978685.3 of Nerophis lumbriciformis. NCBI lineage: Eukaryota > Metazoa > Chordata > Actinopteri > Syngnathiformes > Syngnathidae > Nerophis > Nerophis lumbriciformis. Next base: position 24,580,396 of record NC_084560.2, read on the forward strand.
TTTCTACTAAGTTACCTCACGTTTGAGGTACCATGGCGAACCGCGATGTGTGTATATGCTACTGACCCCGCCTCCACCCACAGAGACAAAGAGAGTGGATGACTGACAAGAGGGTTCACTCGGTTTATTTCTTCCTGCAGTAGAACAAAAGCGCGCAAGTGCTAAAACGATCCAACGAGTGAACTTTCTTGCCGCCTATTTGGAAGTGACAGAAGAAACAAAACAAACACGCCTATTATTTTAGATTCTGATTTACATTTCGACAGTCACATCAAATCAGTAACAAAATCGGCCTACTATCACCTCAAAAATGTAACAAGACTTAGAGGGCTCATGTCAGCTCAAGACTTAGAAAAACTTGTACATGCCTTTATTACCAGTAGGCTAGACTATTGTAATGGTCTCCTTGCAGTTCTTCCCCCAAAAAACTGTCAGGCAGCTACAGCTTGTTCAGAACGCTGCTGCTAGAGTTCTAACAAAGACCAAAAAATGTGAGCACATTACACCAATTCTTAAATCCTTACATTGGCTCCCTGTACATCAGAGAATTGATTTCAAAATCCTCCTGCTCACATATAAATCACTACATGGCATACTTGCCAACCTGAGACCTCCGATTTCGGGAGGTGGTGGTGGGGGGGCGTGGTCGGGGGTGGGGTGGTGGCGTGGTTGGGGCGGGGGCGTGGTTAAGAGGGGAGGAGTATATTTACAGATAGAATCCTCCAAGTCCAGTATTTCATATATATATATATATATATATATATATATATATATATATATATATATATATATATATATATATATGAGAAAAACTTGACTTTCAGTGAATTCTAGCTGTATATATATATATATATATATATATATATATATATATATATGTATATGTGTATTTATTTACACATATACACACACATAACACTCATCTACTAATTGTTGAGTTAAGGGTTGAATTGTCCATCCTTGTTCTATTCTCTGTCACTATTTTTCTAACCATGCTGAACACCCTCTCTGATGATGCATTCTGCTTCGTCTCCTTGTTGTGTGCGCAGTTGTGCACTGCACTCTCTAAAAGCCCTAGATGTTATTGTCACATATGCATGTACAGTAGATGGCAGTATTGTCCTGTTTAAGAGTGTCACAACATTGCTGTTTACGGCAGACGAACTGCTTTAAGGTAGACGAAAACGTGACTGCTGTTGTTGTGTGTTGTTGCCGCGCTGGGAGGACGTTAATGAAACTGCCTAAGAATAAACCCACATGAGAAACCAAGAACTCGCCCTCCATCATTCTACAGTTATAACGTGATTGGGCAGGCACGCTGTTTATATTGTTGGAAAGCGGAAGTGAAAACAGGCTGTCGACACGTCACTCAGGTCCGCATGGAGCTGGAGGGGGCGTGGCCTCCAGGTGCGCCTGAATTTTGGGAGATTTTCGGGAGAAAATTTGTCCCGGGAGGTTTTCGGGAGAGGCGCTGAATTTCGGGAGTCTCCCGGAAAATATAAGCCCTCTAGATCACTAAGATCTTCTGAGACCAATCTGTTAGCGGTTCCCAGAGTAAACTCAAATCAAGGGAGAGCATCATTCAGTCACTACGCAACAAATAGCTGGAATAAACTTCCTGAAGATGTCAGACTTTCCCCAACTCTGACTACTTTTAAAACTAGACTGAAAACTTTTCTGTTCACCTTAGCTTTCAGCTAAATCTTTTAATCTTTTAACTTTTAACGTCCGCACTGTTTTTATTTTTATTGTCTGCATTTTAATTTTGGTTTTATTTCCTTTCATTTCACTTTGTTGTCTGTGAAGCCCTTTGAGTCTGCCTAGTGTATGAAAAGCGCTATACAAATAAAGTTGCCTTGCCTATTACTACTTTTATGTGTATTTGTTTGTCTGTAAGTGAGCGACATAGCTCAAAAAGCTTTGGGAGGGGTTTTTATGAAATGTTCATGAAAAGTCAAAAATGAAAGTGATTACATTTTGAGGGTGAGCCAAGTCAAATGTCTGGATTCAATATTTTTTTCAAGGATTCTTCACTACTGGGAGATGCGCTCTCCAAGTGCTTTTTTAGTGATGGAATGATATCGTCCCCTGGGAAAATCATATCAGAATGATGAACGGTTTGCATCCATGAGACCTTTGGCTATCCTTATCCAATGGAATTTGAACAAATAGGTGATGATAACAGGCAAAAATGTGACCCGCAGGGAGGTGATGAAGGTCATGTACAGATTTTACTTTTGAGGTGCCGAATCGAACGTTGAAATTAGCTCTGTGGGTCATCTCCACCACAAATCTACTCTAAAATACTCTAGCCTTTAAATAGACCCCCTTTTTTAGACCAGTTGATCTGCCGTTTCTTTTTCTTTTTCCTCTGCTCCTCCCTCTCCCTGGCGTGTGTCTCCCCCGCCAGGGGGAGACACACAGGTCCGGTGGCCATGGATGAAGTGCTGGCTGTCCAGAGTCGGGACCCGGGGTGGACCGCTCGCCTGTGCATCGGCTGCTGACCCGTCTTTGCTCAGGATGGTTTCCTGCTGGCCCCACTATGGACTGGACTCTTACTATTATATTGGATCCACTATGGACTGGACTCTTACTATTATATTGGATCCACTATGGACTGGACTCTCACAATATTATGTCAGACCCACTCGACATCCATTGCATCCGGTCTCCCCTAGGGGGGGGGTTACCCACATATGCGGTCCTCTCCAAGGTTTCTCATAGTCATTCACATCGACGTCCCACTGGGGTGAGTTTTTCCTTGCCCTTATGTGGGCTCTGTACCGAGGATGTCGTTGTGGCTTGTGCAGCCCTTTGAGACACTTGTGATTTAGGGCTTTATAAATAAACATTGATTGATTGATTGAATTCAAAATCAACAAGGTTCCTTACTTGATAAAGAACTAAAAATCTTTAAAAAAAAAACCTGTGAATGATGGCCCGACAAGGGACTAGAAATGGGGATGGTTTACATTTTAAAGCTGTCAAATGATCAAAATCTAGTTATGATTAATCAAAGTATTCAAATTATTTAATCATGATTAATCGCCATTTGCCACTTTGTCTAATATACCGTATGCCATAGTTTATGATCCAAAGGGGTCTTACTTCAATACAGAAATTTCACAGGAATGGATTGAACATCCATCCATCGGGGTCACGGGGGGTGCTGGAGCCTATCTCAGCTGATTTCGGGCCCTGGACAAGTCACCACCTCATCGCAGGGCTAACGCAGATAGACAGACAACATTCACACTCACATTCACACACTAGGGCCAATTTTTAGTGTTGCCAATCAACCTATCCCCGGGTGCATGTATTTGGAGGTGGGAGGAAGCCGGAGTACCCGGAGGGAACCCACGCAGTCACGGGGAGAACATGCAACCATATTTATCAAAATTCACCCAATTGACCATTGAGCTCAGCTACTTAATAATTCAAATCAGTGGAATAATTACATGACAGCAATAGTACAGTGCAGAAGTGTTATGCTTTGATGAAGTACAATAGTGAATAATTGGTTAAAAAAGGAACACATATACCCTAAATTGGGGCTCTAAGCAGAATTTAATCGGAAGCACCCCCCATCATTATTATTGTTTTTTGTTTAAACAATTTTTCCATCCATCCATTTTCCTCCGCTTATCCAAGGTTGGGTTGTGGGGGCAGCAGCCTGAGCAGAGAAGCCCAGACTTCCCTCACCCCAGCCACTTTGTCCAGCTCCTCCCGGGGGATCCCGAGGCGTTCCCAGGCCAGCCGGGAGACGTAGTCTTCCGCACTATGGACTGGACTCTCACACTATTAGGTTAGATCCACTATGGACTGGACTCTCACACTATTATGCTAGATCCACTCAACGTCCATTGCACCGGTCGACCCGGAGCCAAGGATGTCGTTGTGGTTTGTGCAGCCCTTTGAGACACTCGTGATTTAGGGCTATGTAAGTAAACTTTGATTGATTGATTGATTGAACATGTCCTGGGTCTTCCCCGTGGCCTCCTACAGGTCGGACGTGCCCTAAACACCTCCCTAGGGAGGCGTTCGGGTGGCATTCTGACCAGATGACCGAACCACCTCACCTGGCTCCTCTCGATGTGGAGGAGCAGTGGCTTTACTTTGATCTCCTCCGGGATGACAGAGCTTCTCACCCTATCTCTAAGGGAGAGCCCCGCCCCCCGGCGGAGGAAACTCATTTCGGCCGCTTGTACCCGTGGTCTTGTCCTTTCGGCCATAACCCAAAGCTCATGACCATATGTGAGGATGGGAATGTAGATTGACCGGTAAATTGAGAGCTTTGCTTCCGGCTCAGCTCCTTCTTCACCACAACGGATCGATACAGCGTCCGCATTACTGAAGACGCCGCACCGATCCGCCTGTCAATCTCACGATCCACTCTTCCCTCACTCGTGAACAAGACTCCGAGGTACTTGAACTCCTCAACATGGGGCAAGGTCTCGTCCCCAACCCAGAGATGGCACTCCACCATTTTCCGGGCGAGAACCATGGACTCGGATTTGGAGGTGCTGATTCTAATCCCAGTCGCTTCACACTCGGCTGCTAACCGATCTAGTGAGAGCTGAAGATCCTGGCCAGATGAAACCATCAGGACCACATCATCTGCAAAAAGCAGAGACCTAATCCTGCAGCCACCGAACTGGATCCCCTCAACACCCTGACTGTGCCTAGAAATTCTGTCCATAAAAGTTATGAACAGAATCGGTGACAAAGGGCAGCCTTGGCGGAGTCCAACCCTCAATTTTTATGTTTATTTAATCAAACATGTATTTAGTTTGATGATAATTAATGGGGAAATAATTGTTAAAATTTTTTTCGAGGAACATAACCATTTTACCATCATTATAAAATAAACGTTTACATCTTCCTAATTCTGCTTTGACCGAGAATCCATTCCAGTACCAGAATCTTTTTTATTGATTTTTTATACACTTTTTATCAATTGTTTTTTTGAATGTTATTCAAAATGAATCAGATGATTGCTTTTTTCCCCCTGCATCATCACCGTGGTTAGTTTGGGACAGCAAGTGATCATGACTTCACATTTGGACGGTCACATTCATTCTCCACCAAAGCAGTTGATTTGGTTTCAAATAAAACCTCATTTCCTCACAGAGGAAATTGCAGAAAAAGGCATGTACCACCAGCCTGCCACATGTGCGCTTGTAGTCTGGTTATTTAATGCGGTCTAAAGAAGAAGCATGAGTTATGTTCTGAATCTTTGGAATCTACATAATTACATGGCCCGTTAGGTGCAACAGCTTGCAGAGCGGTGGACAGAACAGGCTCACTTGGCCTCCATTAAACTGGATCCAGTACAAGATTCTTCCCAGTGGCTTTGACGCTGCATTATATTTTTGGACTGCAGCTTATAATGTCAGGGTCAAGATGTTTGGGAAAGGAGTGGTTGGGCTTTTATTCCTGACAGTTGACTTCACAAACCACATTCGGATGTTTTATTCAGTGTTTCCTGTTGAGCATGGTCGAGAAAGAGGGGCCAGGCAAATAACAAATTTAGCTGTTAAACTACACGAACGCACATTTTACCCCACAAGAATAACAAGGACAAGCATGTAACTGGATCAGGGTTGTACGGTACACCGGCATTAGTATAGTACCGGGATACTAATGAATCATATTCGGTACTATACCGCCTCTGAAAAGTACCGGTCCATCCCCCTGCTCCCCCGTCTTCGTCACGTCGTGTCATTGCTGGTTTACGAGCAGACGAGCATGTTCGGCGACACACAATCACGGAGTACTTACAAGCAGACACAGTGTGTAGACAGAAAAGGGAGAACGGATGGATTTTGGCTTAAAAACTAAAGATAAAGGTGAAGTTATAACACTGAAACGCCCTCAGGAAGAGGTGCTTTAAGACATGGCTAGCTAGCTAGCGGCTAAAGTCCAGCTGTAGTCGGCAGTGTTTTAGCTACTTCTAAATCACTAATCCTCGCCTCCATGGCGACAAATAAAGTAAGTTTCTTACAAGTATCATCCCTGCAGGACGAGGAATAGCTAAACATGCTTCACTACACACCGCAGCTCACCGACGTCAACATGTAAACAAACGCCATTGGTGAATCTACATCTAACATCCACTGTAATGATACCAAGTACAGGAGCGTATCTATTCAATATTACTATGATTACATCGATATTTTTTGGCATCACAACATCTTTTTTTGTTTTTTTAAATGTATATTATGTTTATAAACTCGGGAAATATGTCCCTGGACACATGAGGACTTTGAATATGACCAATGTATGATCCTGTAACGACTTGGTATCGAATTGATACCCAAATTTGTGGTATCATCCAAAACTAATGTAAAGTATCCAAACAACAGAAGAATAAGTGATTATTACATTTGAACAGAAGTGTAGATAGAACATGTTAAAAGAGAAAGTAAGCAGATTTTAACAGTAAATGAACAAGTAGATTAATAATTCATTTTCTACCACTTGTCCTTAATAAAGTTGACAAAATAATAGAATGATAAATGACACAATATGTTACTGCATATGTCAGCAGACTAAATTAAGAGTCTTTGTTTGTTTACTTACTACTAAAAGACAAGTTGTCTAGTATGTTCACTATTTTATTTAAGAACAAACCTGCAATAAGAAACATATGTTTAATGTACCATAAGATTTTTTTGTTAAAATAAAGTCAATAATGCCATTTTTTGTGGTCCCCCTTTATTTAGAAAAGTATCGAAAAGTACCGAAAAGTATCAAAATTATTTGATACCGGTACCAAAATATTGGTATCGGGACAACACTAAACTGGATAGACAATCACATCATACAACACACTTTCATCAAGAGCAATTTTCTAGCATGGTAGTACATTATGGTAGGAAGAAATAGCACAAAATAAAGGCAGACATGCCGAAAAGTTGAGATTGAAGCCCAATTCTTGCTGAGTAGAAGATAATGATTCAGCATGCTGACACCGTTTTTGCAGTGAGAGGCCTTAACAAGAATACACCCTCCTTCTCATTTGTCTTTATTAATCCCGTGAGGGCAATTAAATATGGCTGACTTCTGTTTTTGTGGCGAAGCAGGCCTTCAAAATGGTTGTCTATGTCATACGTCTTAGATGCCAAGACAGCTCAGGTCTTTGGGGTCATAGGCGCATAATCAAGTCTGGACCAAGGGGTACTAACCACTTAGAGTCAGAGAGAGGGTGATTAACATCCATGGCATGCTTTTTCACCCCAATTCACATCTGATCAAACCTGGATTAAGGGGTAGTACTACTCGTTAGATATTTCCATCCAAGTGGGTGTTAGAAGTGTGAGGTTAGTCAAAAGGTGTGAATGGGAGAGTGTATCGTCTCTATGATTGTGTAATTGATACGGCTGCTATGCAGAGATCCTAAGTGTTTGGTCTTGAAGTCTTACAGTGTTTTTTTAACAGCTACAAATGGTGTCAGAATTGGGATGGAGAGCTGTAACATAGTCTATTTCAGGGATTCTTGGAACTTCTTTGTTTAAATAAAAATATGGAAGGGAATTTAGTGTGCTATGTGTATTATCAGTTAGTTCATCTACAAACAGTGTCAGAAGTGAGATGTGATACATCAACAGTGCCTACACAGCCTAGGTCTTTGGGGTCATGGTCGGTATATAGATTTTTAAACTCATTAGACACCTAATCAAATCTGGACTGAGGGGTACTACCTCCTCAGAGTTTGGTGACCAATGATATCAGAGGGGGGATTAGGTCATTGATGGCGCTCTTTTTCAAGCCAATTTACATCTGATCAAACCTGGATTGAAGGGTACTATGTGTTACATTTTCCATCCAAGTGGTGTCAGAAGTGGGAAATTAGCTAAGAGGAGTGGAAGGAAGAGTGTATCGACTCTGTGATTGCGTAATTGATACGGCTACTATGCAGAGAGTCTAGCTTTTTGGTCTTGAGGTCTTACAGTGTTTCTTTAACAGCTACAAATGGTGTCAGAATTGGGATGGAGAGCTGTAACAGAGTCTATTTCAGGGATTCTTGGAACTTCTTTGTTAAAATGAAAATATGGAAGGGGAATTTAGTGTGCTGTGTGTATTATCAGTTAGTTCAGCTACAAGCAGTGTCAGAAGTGAGATGTGATACAACAACAGTGCCTACACAGCCTAGGTCTTTGGGGTCATGGTCGGTATATAGATTTTTAAACTCATTAGACACCTAATCAAATCTAGACTGAGGGGTACTAACGCCTCAGAGTTTGGTGACCAATAATATCAGAGGCGCATTGATGGCACTCTTTTTCAACCCAATTTACATCTGATCAAACCTGGATTGAAGGGTACTATTTGCTACATTTTCCAGTCAAGTGGTGTCAGAAGTGGGAAATTAGCTAAGAGGAGTGGAAGGAGGAGTGTATCGACTCTGTGATTGCGTAATTGATACGGCTACTATGCAGAGAGTCTAGCTTTTTGGTCTCGAGGTCTTACAGTGTTTTTTTAACAGCTACAAATGGTGTCAGAATTGGGATGGAGAGCTGTAACATAGTCTGCTTCAGGGATTGTTGGAACTTCTTTGTTAAAATAAAAATATGGAAGGGGAATTTAGTGTGCTGTGTGTATTATCAGTCAGTTCAGCTACAAACAGTGTCAGAAGTGAGATGTGATACAACAAGAGTGCCTACACAGCCCAGGTCTTTGGGGTCATGGTCAGTATATAGATTTTTAAACTCATTAGACACCTAATCAAATCTGGACTGAGGGGTTCTAACGCCTCAGAGTTTGGTGACCGATGATATCAGAGGGGGGATTAGGTCATTGATGGCGCTCTTTTTCAACCCAATTTACATCTGATCAAACCTGGATTGAAGGGTACTATGTGTTACATTTTCCATCCAAGTGGTGTCAGAAGTGGGAAATTAGCTAAGAGGAGTAGAAGGAGGAGTGTATCGACTCTGTGATTGCGTAATTGATACGGCTACTATGCAGAGAGTCTAGCTTTTTGGTCTTGAGGTCTTACAGTGTTTCTTTAACAGCTACAAATGGTGTCAGAATTGGGATGGAGAGCTGTAACAGAGTCTATTTCAGGGATTCTTGGAACTTCTTTGTTAAAATGAAAATATGGAAGGGGAATTTAGTGTGCTGTGTGTATTATCAGTTAGTTCAGCTACAAGCAGTGTCAGAAGTGAGATGTGATACAACAACAGTGCCTACACAGCCTAGGTCTTTGGGGTCATGGTCGGTATATAGATTTTTAAACTCATTAGACACCTAATCAAATCTAGACTGAGGGGTACTAACGCCTCAGAGTTTGGTGACCAATAATATCAGAGGCGCATTGATGGCACTCTTTTTCAACCCAATTTACATCTGATCAAACCTGGATTGAAGGGTACTATGTGTTACATTTTCCATCCAAGTGGTGTCAGAAGTGGGAAATTAGCTAAGAGGAGTGGAAGGAGGAGTGTATCGACTCTGTGATTGTGTAATTGATACGGCTACTATGCAGAGAGTCTAGCTTTTTGGTCTCGAGGTCTTAGAGTGTTTTTTTTAACAGCTACAAATGGTGTCAGAATTGGGATGGAGAGCTGTAACATAGTCTGCTTCAGGGATTGTTGGAACTTCTTTGTTAAAATGAAAATATGGAAGGGGAATTTAGTGTGCTGTGTGTATTATCAGTTAGTTCAGCTACAAACAGTGTCAGAAGTGAGATGTGATACAACAAGAGTGCCTACACAGCCCAGGTCTTTGGGGTCATGGTCGGTATATAGATTTTTAAACTCATTAGACACCTAATCAAATCTGGACTGAGGGGCACTAACACCTCAGAGTTTGGTGACCGATGATATCAGAGGGGGGATTAGGTCATTGATGGCGCTCTTTTTCAACCCAATTTACATCTGATCAAACCTGGATTGAAGGGTACTATGTGTTACATTTTCCATCCAAGTGGTGTCAGAAGTGGGAAATTAGCTAAGAGGAGTGGAAGGAGGAGTGTATCGTCTCTGTGATTGTGTAATTGATACGGATTCAATGCGGAGAGCCTAGCTTTTTGGTCTTGAGGTCTTAGAGTGTTTTTTTAACAGCTACACATGGTGTCAGAATTGGGATGGAGAGCTGTAACAGAGTCTATTTCAGGGATTCTTGGAACTTCTTTGTTAAAATAAAAATATGGAAGGGAATTTAGTGTGCTATGTGTATTATCAGTTTGTTCAGCTACAAACAGTGTCAGAAGTGAGATGTGATACATCAACAGTGTCTACACAGCCTAGGTCTTTGGGGTCATGGTCGGTATATAGATTTTTAAACTCATTAGACACCTAATCAAATCTAGACTGAGGGGTACTAACGCCTCAGAGTTTGGTGACCAATGATATCAGAGGAGGGGTTAATCAACCAACAGGTCATCGATGGCGCTCTTTTTCAACCCAATTTGCATACAATCAAACCTGGATTGAAGGGTACTGTGTGTTAGATTCTCCATCCAAATGGTGTCAGAAGTGGGAAATTAGCTAAGAGGAGTGGAAGGAGCGGTGTATCGTCGCTATGATTGTGTAATTGATACGGCTACTATGCGGAGAGCCTAGCTTTTTAGTCTTGAGGTCTTACAGTGTCTGGTTAATGTAATGGCTACAAGTGGTGTCAGAAGTAGGATGGATAGCTGTAAAGGACTCAAGGATTATTGAACCCTCAATGTTGAAATACAGGAATAGTATGAAAGACAGAGGTAGTGTGTTGTGTTTATTATTAGTTCAGCTACAAAACATGTCAGAAGTGAGATGTGATACAACAACAATGCCTACACAGCCTAGGTCTTTGGGGTCATGGTCAGTATATATATATATTTTTTAAACTCAAGACACCTAATCAAATCTGGACTGAGGGGTAATAACTCCTCAGAGTTTGGTGACCAATGATATCAAAGGAGGGGCTAATTAACCCTGAGGTCATCCAAGTGGTGTCAGAAGTGGGAACTTAGCTAAGAGGAGTGGAAGGAGTGTATTGTCTCTATGATTGTGTAATTGATACGGCTACTATGCGGAGAGGCTAGCTTTTTAGTCTTGAGGTCTTACAATGTCTGGTTAATGTAATGGCTACAAGTGGTGTCAGAAGTAGGATGGATAGCTGTAAAGTACTCTATTTCAAGGATTATTGAACCCTCAATGTTGAAATACAGGAATAGTATGAAAGACGGAGGTAGTGTGTTGTGTTTATTATTATTAGTTAGTTCAGCTACAAAACATGTCAGAAGTGAGATGTGATACAACAACAATGCCTAAACAGCCTAGGTCTTTGGGGTCATGGTCAGTATATATATATATATATATATATATATATATATATATATATATATATATATATATATATATATATATATATTAAACTCAATAGACACCTAATCAAATCTGGACTGAGGGGTAATAACTCCTCAGAGTTTGGTGACCAATGATATCAAAGGAGGGGCTAATTAACCCTGAGGTCATCCAAGTGGTGTCAGAGGAGTGGAAGGAGTGTATCGTCTCTATGATTGTGTAATTGATACGGCTACTATGCGGAGAGGCTAGCTTTTTAGTCTTGAGGTCTTACAGTGTCTGGTTAATGTAATGGCTACAAGTGGTGTCAGAAGTAGGACGGATAGCTGTAAAGTACTCTATTTCAAGGATTATTGAACCCTCGATGTTGAAATACAGGAATAGTATGAAAGAGGGAGGTAGTGTGTTGTGTTTATTATTAGTTAGTTCAGCTACAAAAAGTGTCAGAAGCAGGATAATTAACAGTCAGGTCATGATATGCTTTTCTCTCTGCAATACACATCAGTAATAACTAGAATTATAAGAATAGGTGTGGAAGACCGAGGCCATGGTCAGTGTATTTGAACTCAATAGACCCCTGATCAATTCTTAATTGAGAGTACTATTCGTCGGATGTACACACAAATGGTGTAAGAAGTTAGGTGTCCATGTGATTGTGTAAACTGGTTCTTTAGTGTCAAGGTCTGTTTACAGGATTTTGTTTTTACTTAGTAGACTGAAATCGGCCTACGGGTTGAGTTCTGTGACACATGGTGTCAGAAATGGGGATGGACAGGCATGAAGCCATCTGACAGATCCTTAAAGGGGAACATTATCACAATTTCAGAATGGTTTAAACCATTAAAAATCAGTTCCCAGTGGCTTATTATATTTTTAGAAGTTTTTTTCAAAATTTTACCCATCACGCAATATCCCTAAAAATAGCTTCAAAGTGCCTGATTTTAACCATCGTTATATACAACCGTCCATTTTCCTGTGACGTCACATAGTGATGCCAATACAAACAAACATAGCGGATAGAACAGCAAATTATAGCGACATTAGCTCGGATTCAGACTCGGATCTCAGCGGCTTAAGCGATTCAACAGATTACGCATGTATTGAAACGGATGGTTGTAGTGTGGAGGCAGGTAGCGAAAACGAAATTGAAGAAGAAACTGAAGCTATTGAGCCATATCGGTTTGAACCGTATGCAAGCGAAACAGACGAAAACGACACGACAGCCAGCGACACGGGAGAAAGCGAGGACGAATTTGGCGATCGCCTTCTAACCAACGATTGGTATGTGTTTGTTTGGCATTAAAGGAAACTAACAACTATGAACTAGGTTTACAGCATATGAAATACATTTGGCAACAACATGCACTTTGAGAGTGCAGACAGCCCATTTCAGGCGCGCTAAGAACATATATTTTTCCACGATTTCAGCATTCAGGTTACCCATACCTAAATAGACACAAAATACTGCATTACACAAGACTACCCGAATGTACTCGAATGATTGAAAAAAATAAATGTTTTTAAGCTAAATTATTGGTAAACACAGTTTATGTATAATAATTTACGTAAAACCGCGAGTAGTGAATAAAGTTTTCATCAATTAATATATTCTGTAGACATACCCTCATCCGCTCTCTTTTCCTGAAAGCTGATGTCAGCAGGCCAGGGAAGCTAGGGTCTTTATCATTGGAAATGCATCTGCTTTGAGTGTCGCAGGATATCCACACATTCTTGCCATCTCTGTCGTAGCATAGCTTTCGTCGGTAAAGTGTGTGGAACAAACGACTGACCATTTCGTCGGCTTTCCCCACAGCCTCGTATTTTGAACAAATTTCGTCCAATTTCTTGCCACTTTCGCATCTTTGGGCCACTGGTGCAACTTGAATCCGTCCCTGTTCGTGTTGTTACACCCTCCGACAACACACCGACGAAAGTGAGAAAATGGCAGATTGCTTCCCGATGTGACGTCACGTTGTGACGTCATCGCTCCGAGAGCGAATAAAGGCGTTTTATTCGCCAAAATTCACCCATTTAGAGTTCGGAAATCGGTAAAAAAAATATATGGTCTTTTTTCTGCAACATCAAGGTATATATTGACGCTTACATAGGTCTGGTGATAATGTTCCCCTTTAAATCCTCCGATCACCCCTCTACGTTAAAATCGTACGGAAAGTGGAGGTAGTGTGTCGTGGTTGCACTGCAGGTTTTTCCACCCAATGGATGTGGCTTCAAATCATGCTACCCTTTAGATTTCTTAATGTCCCCACAAGGGAAGTAGACCTAGGATATGGCCTTAAATACTTGCACTGATTTTGAAAGGCTGCCTCATCGAATTTTTAGTCGATATAAATGTATTTTAGCACCTCTTCTATACAGTATGTGGTTTTAAAACCCCTTTGGCTTGAATCACTTTATTTGCGCAGAATTATTTCACACAACAAACGTGTATATTGAATATTAATTTTTGACTAAAGGGCAGGTAAAGTGTAGAGTCAGGTGCTCATTTACTAAAGGAAACATGTGTTTTGTATTTTTCAGCAGCTGGTGAGGGTGGGTGTTGTAGGCACTAGGGGTAAGCAACAGAGTTTTAATAGGAATGTAGGCAAAAATAACACAGTGACGAGTTCAATACAAGGCAATTATTTATCTATTTACTGGAAGTAAAACTATGCGGAACAAATAAAAGGAGACACTGACAGACAAATGCTGGACCAACTTGTGTTTGTCTTGTTAATGGGGAACATTATCACCAGACCTATGTAAGCGTCAATATATACCTTGATGTTGCAGAAAAAAGACCATATATTTTTGGAACCGATTTCCGAACTCTAAATGGGTGAATTTTGGCGAATTAAACGCCTTTCTATTATTCGCTCTCGGAGCATCGGGAAGCAATCCGCCATTTTCTCACTTTCGTCGGTGTGTTGTCGGAGGGTGTAACAACACGAACAGGGACAGATTCAAGTTGCACCAGTGGCCCAAAGATGCGAAAGTGGCAAGAAATTGGACGTTTGTTCCGCACACTTTACCGACGAAAGCTATGCTACGACAGAGATGGCAAGAATGTGTGGATATCCTGCGACACTCAAAGCAGATGCATTTCCAACGATAAAGTCAAAGAAATCTGCCGCTAGACCCCCATTGAATCTGCCGGAGTGTGTGAGCAATTCAGGGACAAAGGACCTCGGTAGCACGGCAAGCAATGGCGGCAGTTTGTTCCCGCAGACGAGCGAGCTAGTGTGTGAGCAATTCAGGGACAAAGGACCTCGGTAGCACGGCAAGCAATGGCGGCAGTTTGTTCCCGCAGACGAGCGAGCTAAACCCCCTGGATGTCTTGGCTCACACCGTCCCTTATGCCACCGAAGATGATTGAGAGAAGAATATCGACCCTAGCTTCCCTGGCCTGCTGACATCAACTCCAAAACTGGACAGATCAGCTTTCAGGAAAAGAGCGCGGATGAGGGTATGTCTACAGAATATATTAATTGATGAAAATTGGGCTGTCTGCACTCTCAAAGTGCATGTTGTTGCCAAATGTATTTCATATGCTGTAAACCTAGTTCATAGTTGTTAGTTTCCTTTAATGCCAAACAAACACATACCAATCGTTGGTTAGAAGGCGATCGCCGAATTCGTCCTCGCTTTCTCCCGTGTCGCTGGCTGTCGTGTCGTTTTCGTCGGTTTCGCTTGCATACGGTTCAAACCGATATGGCTCAATAGCTTCAGTTTCTTCTTCAATTTCGTTTTTGCTACCTGCCTCCACACTACAACCATCCGTTTCAATACATTCGTAATCTGTTGAATCGCTTAAGCCGCTGAAATCCGAGTCTGAATCCGAGCTAATGTCGCTATAGCTTGCTGTTCTTTCCGCCATGTTTGTATTGGCTTCACTATGTGATGGACGGGTGTTTATAACGATGGTTAAAATCAGGCACTTTGAAGCTTTTTTTAGGGATATTGCGTGATGGGTAAAATTTTGAAAAAAACTTCGAAAAATATAATAAGCCACTGGGACCTGATTTTTAATGGTTTTAACCATTCTGAAATTGTGATAATGTTCCCCTTTAAACCTCGTTTGCTCTCTTTGCGGAGGACCGCTGTGAATGTGTTTTTGAAAGCATCTTGCATGTCTTTCAATTGAATCTGTGAATTGTCGATTTTTTTTTTCAGTTTTGCGGCGGCCGAGTTTGGACAAACCTCTGGGTGTACGCCTAAATACATGTTGGATACCCACTGTTGATTGTTTACTGACAATGTGCGCCTCATCCAAGCCAAATGAAAATGTTTAACATGGCAAGCGACGGCAAGGAAGGGACTGCAGTAAATTATATCTGTACTCTGAAAAAGAAGAAGCTATAATTTGTCTGCAATGATAGCTTTTACCAATGGCGTGAGGTCCCAACAATCAAGCTCTGACAATGCTTGGCTTTTCAAGAATAAGAGAACCGCAAACTTTGAGTTATAGCAATGTGGTATACATGATATCTGAACATCAATTGAATGCAATGTGCAAGTTCCAAAATCTTTTGGTGCAAAAGTCTTTGGGCACCTGTAAAGTAACTTTTTCACAGCGTTAATTTTGTTGCAGTCCTTCTCCTTATTCGGACATGTTGAATTGGGTGACTTTTTGTACATTTTATACAATTTTGATGGGGATATTGATGAAATAATTCTCTTTTACAGTTTGCGTCACTATGCAGACTATCCAGGGTTTCTTGCCAATTCACTCACATTCAACCAATCCCTGCAAATGATGCACAGCCTCGCAACTTTGCCACACAAAAGATCGTAATGTGTTTTATATATATATATATATATATATATATATATATATATATATATATATATATATATATATACAGTATATATATATATATACAGTATATATATATGTACAGTCGTGGTCAAAAGTTTACATACACTTGCAAAGAACATAACGTCATGGCTGTTTTGAGTTTCCAATCATTTCTACAACTTTTATTTTTTTGTGATAGAGTGATTGGTCACAAAAAAACATTCATGAAGTTTGGTTCTTTTATGAATTTATTATGAGTCTACTGAAAATGGGACCAAATCTGCTGGGTCAAAAGTATACATACAGCAATGTTAATATTTGGTTACATGTCCCTTGGCAAGTTTCACTGCAATAAGGCGCTTTTGGTAGCCATCCACAAGCTTCTGGTTGAATTTTTCACCACTCCTCTTGACAAAATTGGTGCATTTCAGCTAAATGTGTTGGTTTTCTGACATGGACTTGTTTCTTCAGCATTGTCCACACGTTTAAGTCAGGACTTTGGAAAGGCCATTCTAAAACCTTAATTCTAGCCTGATTTAGCCATTCCTTTACCACTTTTGACATGTGTTTGGGGTCATTGTCCTGTTGGAACACCCAACTGCGCCCAAGACCCAACCTCCGGGCTGATGATTTTAGGTTGTCCTGAAGAATTTGGAGGTAATCCTCTTTTTTCATTGTCCCATTTACTCTCTGTAAAGCTCCAGTTCCATTGGCAGCAAAACAGGCCCAGAGCATAATACTACCACAACCATGCTTGACGGTAGGATTGGTGTTCCTGGGGTTAAAGGCCTCACCTTTTCTCGTCCAAACATATTGCTGGGTATTGTGGCCAAACAGTTCATCACATAGACAAAGATAAGACCTTCTTGAGAAAAGTTTTGTGGTCAGATGAAACAAAAATTAAGCTGTTTGGCCACAATGCCATTATGTTCTTTACAAGTGTATGTACACTTTTGACCACGACTGTATATATACATAGCGCTTTTCTCCTTCAAGGTGCTCAAAGTGTTTTGACACTATTTCCACATTCACCCATTCACACACTGATGGTGGGATCTACCATGCAAGGCTTTAACCACAACCCATCAGGAGCAAGGGTGAAGTGTCTTGCTCAAGGACACAACAGACGTGACTGGGATGGCAGAAGCCGGGGATCGAACCAGCAACCTTCAGTGTGCTGGCACGGCTGCTCTAACACACGAGCCACACAGTCCCCTTTTCAACTGTTAAACATACAAAGAGAATGTCTGTGTGTCATGTCTGTGTAATCATGTTTTGTTTTAGTCATGTGTTGTTTTGTTTAGTTATTGGACTCTTTAGTTTCTGGCTTTTCACTCCCTTGTCTTGTTTCCATGGTTACCCAGTAGTTTCACCTGTTCCACGTTTGGACTCATTGTGCACTCTTGTTTGTCACCATAGCAACCCATTAGTTTTCACCTGTCACGTCACGCACCTGTTTCACGTTTTGAGTCACGCACCTGTTTTAGTTAATCATGTCTGTAGTATTTAAGTTCATTGTTTTCAGTTTGTCTTTCTGGCGACATCCCACATTTATGCTCTGCATATTCCTGACACTTTTTTCATGTCCATCGTTCATGCTGCTCCTTTTGTCCATGCCAAGTAAGTTTTGTTTATTAATGCCACAGTTAATGTTTTTTTTTGTTCATAGTTTCTGCCTTTGTGCAAGTATTTGTTTTCATAGCCAAGTTGTTTTTCCGCCACTGTGCGCGCTTTTCGTTTCGCTTTTCTTTTTTTTGATAAAATTAAATAAATCATGTACTTACATTCCCGTCTCGCCCGAGCCAACTTTCCGTTGCATCCCGGAAAAGCAAACACCCAGGACCAAGTCTTTACACTGTGATTTGCGGACAACGGAGCAGACAGCGGACAATGGTGTTTGTTTTTATAATACAGGAATTTGACAATTGGTTGAGAGAATGTGCTTTTACGATCTACCTGTAAGTTAGGTTTCATAACTCCATTTGATAATTAAAGTCAAACATGGCGACTTGAGGTGTGAAATGGGTGCAAGCGCAAGTTGGAACATGTTTTAAAAGGTTTTGTGTATGTCTTGGTGTGTTTTTTGTTTTGTTATTATAACATACCATATTTTATTCAATACAAAATGAGACGAGCCTGTCTGCGACTGCTGTGGTTGTGTTTTTTTTTTTTTTCATGCACAACATAAAAGGAAAGAAGAAGTTGAATCGCAGTGCCAGTTGCTGTGTTTGAAGACAATATGACATCCCGGTATTGTTTTCCGCTGCTTTGTCTATGTTACAAATAGAATTATGTGTCACGTAGTTGAGCGGCTGCTTTGTGCAATCATTAAATGTAGCAGAATATACCTGGGGTACAAATGCAATCCATGTGTAAAGCACATCTTTGTTTTCTCCTACGCTGTCCTTGTTTTACGTACCGGTGCACAATAATTGCCCAAGACAACACCACTGTTCACGCTTGTGAGAAGTTGACAAGTGTTTAACTTGCCCTTTGATAAAAACTTCTTGTCTGGATTTACAGCCATACATTTGTTCGCAAAGGAATACGGGAAGGGCTGGCAGGCGGGGGAGGGGGGTCCACCTTCAGCTCAATGAGCCATGACGCTTTAATTGCCTGACATTCTGTCAGAGCACACCCCCTCCTAAAGCAATGGAGATCATGAAAGTCCAAAGCGGCGATAAAGACACAACAGGCTGTCAGGCTCAGAGGCGTATTGTACAAACCCCGTTTCCATACGAGTTGGGAAATTGTGTTAGATGTAAATATAAATGGAATACAATGATTTGCAAACCATTTTCAACCCATATTCAATTGAATGCACTACAAAGACAAGATATTTGATGTTCAAACTCATAAACTTTATTTTTTGCAAATAATAATTAACTTAGAATTTCATGGCTGCAACACGTGACAAAGAAGTTGGGAAAGGGCATATTCACCACTGTGTTACTTGGCCTTTCCTTTTAACAACACTCAGTAAACGTTTGGGAACTGAGGAGACACATTTTTTAAGCTTCTCAGGTGGAATTATTTCCCATTCTTGCTTGATGTACAGCTTAAGTTGTTCAACAGTCCGGGGGTCTCCGTTGTGGTATTTTAGGCTTTATAATGTGTCACACATTTTCAATGGGAGACAGGTCTGGACTACAGGCAGGCAGGTCTAGTACCCACACTCTTTTACTATGAAGCCATGTTGATGTAACACGTGGCTTGGCATTGTATTGCTGAAATAACCAGGGGCGTCCATGATAACGTTGCTTGGATGGCAACATATGTTGCTCCAAAGCCTGTATGTACCTTTCAGCATTAATGGCGCCTTCACAGATGTGTAAGTTACCCATGTCTTGGGCACTAATACACCCCCATACCATCACAGATGCTGGCTTTTCAACTTTGCGCCTATAACAAACCGGATGGTTCTTTTCCTCTTTGGTCCGGAGGACACGACGTCCACAGTTTCCAAAAACAATTTGAAATGTGGACTCATCAGACCACAGAACACTTTGCCACTTTGTATCAGTCCATCTTAGATGAGCTCAGGCCCAGCGAAGCCGACAGCGTTTCTGGGTGTTGTTGATAAACGGCTTTCGCTTTGCATAGTAGAGTTTTAACTTGCACTTACAGATGTAGCGACCAACTGTAGTTACTGACAGTGGGTTTCTGAAGTGTTCCTGAGCCCATGTGGTGATATCATTTACACACTGATGTCGCTTGTTGATGCAGTACAGCCTGAGGGATCGAAGGTCACGGGCTTAGCTGCTTACGTGTAGTGATTTCTCCAGATTCTCTGAACCCTTTGATGATATTACGGACCGTAGATGGTGAAATCCCTAAATTCCTTGCAATAGCTGGTTGAGAAAGGTTTTTCTTAAACTGTTCAACAATTTGCTCACGCATTTGTTGACAAAGTGGTGACCCTCGCACCATACTTGTTTGTGAATGACTGAGCATTTCATGGAATCTACTTTTATACCCAATCATGGCACCCACCTGTTCCCAATTTGCCTGTTCACCTGTGGGATGTTCCAAATAAGTGTTTGATGAGCATTCCTCAACTTTATCAGTATTTATTGCCACCTTTCCCAACTTCTTTGTCACGTGTTGCTGGCATCAAATTCTAAAGTTAATGATTATTTGCAAAAAAAAAAAAAGTTTATGAGTTTGAACATCAAATATGTTGTCTTTGTAGCATATTCAACTGAATATGGGTGGAAAATGATATGCAAATCATTGTATTCCGTTTATATTCACATCTAACACAATTTCCCAACTCATATGGAAACGGGGTTTGTAGATAAGGAGAGACGCGTTTAATTTAGCGTATGTTACAAGTTTGGTCCTTTTTAAAAGGACTAATGTGTCCTTTTGTTACTTATCCGTTTGAGCTGTTAGTATGATACAAATATAACAAGGCTGCAGCTGGAATTTGAAATGATTCGCTCAAACTGTTGCCATCATAAACTGTGTTAACTAAAGTCAATTACTAACCATCTACCACCGTCCATGACCAAACTACCAGACTATCCACCTACAATCTGACATAACCAGGCCGACTACCCGTTGTCAGGAATGGGGAGCATTTCATCAATCAATCAATCAATCAATCCAGAGCATGGCCACCGCCGCTGCTCACTGCTCCCCTCGCTTCCCAGGGGGTGGAACAAGGGGATGGGTCAAATGCAGAGGGTAATTTCAAAAAAACCTGCTCAGTGGCCTTGTGATTAGAGTCAATCAATCAATCAATCAAAGTTGATTTATATAGCCCTAAATCACGAGTGTCTCAAAGAGCTGCACAAGCCACAACGACATCCTCGGCTCAGATCCCACATCAGGGCAGGAAAAAACCCAACCCAATGGCCTGAGATCGGTAGGTCGTGAGTTCAAACCCTGGCCGAGTCATACCAAAGACTTTAACAATGGGACCCATTACATCCCTGCTTGGCACTCAGCATCAAGGCTTGGAATTGGGGATTAAATCACCAAAAATGATTCCCGAGCGTGGCCACCGCTGCTACTCACTGCTCCCCTCACCTCCCAGGGGGTGGAACAAGGGGATGGGTCAAATGCAGAGGGTAATTTCACCACACCTAGTGTGTGTGTGACTAACAGTGGTACTTTAACTTTAATCAAAATTCATTTATATAGCCCTTAATCACAAGTGTCTCAAAGGGCTGCACAAGCCACAACGACATCCTCGGCTCAGATCCCAAAACTGAAATTAAAAAGTACATTTCTAGCAGTGTGACCCCAAGATGCGGAGAACAGTCGGCGAAATAGGTAAAAGTATAATAGAACAACAAAAGTTAGTGCAGCCACGGAGTGCAAGCAAAAACAAAGTGCAGCTAGGAAGTGCACAAATAACATAAACCAACGGACAAAGCTGAAGCAAACTGGCAGAGGTTGCGGGAAACCACTACAAAAAGAACAGTCTTTTTGTAGTGGAGCCTGATTGGCAACCAGGAGCAGATGTGTCCAGGTTGGAGCCAGCTCCCATTGGCAGAAAGGGGAGGTGAAAACTACAAAATTTGAGTGCTGGACAGGATCTCAACACAAAACACACAAGTTCAAAACTGTCATTGGGGTCACACTCCGTACTAAAATTGGCACCTTACTTCTTACAGTTACATTACCACTGATAGTCACACACACACACACACACACACACACACTATGTATGGTGAAATTACTCTCTGCATTTGACCCCCTGGGCGGTGAGGGGAGCAGTGAGCAGCATCGGTGGCCGCGCTTGGGGATCATTTTGGTGATTAAACCCCCAATTCCAACCCTTGATGCTGAGTGCCAAGCAGGGAGGTAAAGGGTCCCATTTTTATAGTCTTTGGTATGAATCGGCCGGGGTTTGAACTCACGACCTAGTGATGTCAGGGTGGACACTCTAACCACAAGGCCACTGAGTTACTCTACCACTATTCCAATGTATGTTAGTCCACTTGACAAGACGGTAGGTAAGGTACAATATATTAGCTCAAGAAAGTGAGCAGGAGTGGCCAATAGAGGTTAGGGTAGGTTTGGTGGTTGGTAGGGGTGGGCTGATCGATCCAAATATTGATAGTATCGATACAAAGGTGAGTATTGGTATCGGATCGATACTAGCGTGATGGGAATGATATTTTTGTTGTAGTTTCTGAGATGATGGAGAGGAAAAAGAGTGCTGTGTGGAGCTATTTTACAGTGTCAGACAGAGAAACATATGTAGTGAAGCTGTAGGACAAACCTGTACAAGCACTTAAAGGCTGTACACCCTTTGAGCTGCAAAACAAACCGAGGGAAGAGGAGGGAACTCCCCAAACCCAAACCAGACCCCTGGCACAGGAACAGACGTCGAAGACAGAGGCCTTTCAAAAACCTCAATAATACGTAGGTAGCACTTTCTAAAAGTGAAAGTTATTTCCGGCATGAATTAATGTTGTTTTTCAAAGTACAATTTCGTGGTCAGAGATGTAATTTAGCAGAGAGATAAACTGTTATCATATGTTCAGTCAGTTAAATTACAAAACCCAAAACCAGTGAAGTTGTCACGTTGTGTAAATCGTAAATAAAAACAGAATACAATGGTTTGCAAATCCTTTTCAACCTATATTCAATTGAATAGACTGCAAAGACAAGATATTTAACGTTCGAACTGGAAAACTTTGTTATTTTTTGCAAATATTAGCTCTTTTGAATTTGATGCCTGCAACATGTTTCAAAAAAGCTGGCACAAGTGGCAAAAAAGTCAAACACGTATTTGGCTAATTGGGAACAGGTGGGTGCCATGATTGGGTATAAAAGCAGCTTCCATGAAATGCTCAGTCATTCACAAACAAGGATGGGGCGAGGGTCACCACTTTGTGAGCAAATGCGTGAGCAAATTGTCGAACAGTTTAGGAACAACATTTCTCAACGAGCTGTTGCAAGGAATTTAGGGATTTCACCATCTACGGTCCGTAATATCATCAAAAGGTTCAGAGAATCTGGAGAAATCACTGCACGTAAGTGGCAAGGCAGTGACCTTCGATCCCTCAAGTGCAAGTTAAAACTCTACTATGCAAAGCGAAAGCCATTTATCAACAACATTCAGAAACGTAAGTGATGATATTATGGACCTTCCATCCCTCAGGCGGTACTGCATCAAAAAGCGACATCAGTGTGTAAAATAAAATTAAAAAATAATACAAGTACACAAAACTGAGCGTAGATGTCCGAAAACCGGAAATGGTGTAACAAGGCAAGTCAAGGCAGTTTTATTTACATAATGCATTTCTGTCATGACTTGGTCCTGGGGTTTAGTTTTTCTTGAAGGCAACGGAAAGTTGGCTCGGGCGAGACGGGAATGAAGGTACATTTTTATTTAAACACTAAAATACAAAACAAGGAAGTAAACAAAAGGCGCGCACAATGGCGGAGAACAAACTATTAAACCAAACACTTGCACAAAGGCAAAAACTATGAACAACAAAAAACACTAACTGTGGCAATAATAAACAAAACTTACTTGGCATGGACAAAAAGGAGCAGCGTGAACGATGGCCATGAAAAAAGAATCAGAAATGTGCAGAGCATAAATGTGGGGATGTCACCAGAAAGACAAACTGAAAAACAATGAACTTAAATACTACAGACATGATTAACGAAAACAGGTGCGTGACTCAAAACGTGAAACAGGTGCGTGACGTGACAGGTGAAAACTAATGGGTTGCTATGGTGACAAACAAGAGTGCACAATGAGTCCAAACGTGGAACAGGTGAAACTAATGGGTAATCATGGAAACAAGACAAGGGAGTGAAAAGCCAGAAACTAAAGAGTCCAATAACTAAACAAAACATGACTAAGACAAAGCATGATAACACAGACATGACAATTTCACTATCCAGGTAAGTAGTCGGCAGTCAAGGGAGGAACCTTTGCAACTTGTGACAAGTTTGGAAAGGGTTCTAATATCATATACACCAGGGGTGTCAAACGTGCGGTCCGAACAGGTTTTATCCGGCATGCGGTATAAAAATGAGCCGAAATTTTTGAATGAAAGAAATTTCTGTTCTAAATGTGTCCACTAGATCAGTGGTCCCCAACCACCAGTCCGATAAATAAGCTTGTTTATACTGTAGATGTACAATAAAACTCCTGATAGGAAGTTGCCATTTGTTATATTTGTTATAACTTTGTGACATGATACAATGCACATCAATGAACATATCAAATATAAATGTGACAGATTGTAGCCAAAGGCTGATTTCCATCAGCATTTCATTGAAAAGAAACAAGCCCAGAGCTCCCACTAATTCAACGTTATAGTGAGTTGTATTTTTCATGCACTTATTTTTGCTGTATTTATCTGGCACAGGTGGAAAGCCGGTCCCTGAAAATAATGCCGACATTACACCGGTCCGTGGTGCAAAAAAGGTTGGGGACCACTGCACTACAATAGCAATTCTTTGTATCTTTGTACATTATGCTACATATGTGAAAAAAAAACAAAAAATAAACAGATAATCTGAGTGCAGCAGTCGAGGAAAATGAGCAAATTACATAAATAACATCCTATAATTTAATTTTGATATTATTTTTTTATCTTGATGGATTGAAAATTAACACCAATGAGTTGACTGATGAACATTATCACACCATTTATTCAGAAAATATAAATAACGACAAATAAAGATAGAATACTATTAACCGCAACACGTAACATTATGATTTGTAAATTTTCAGAATGTGCTTGTTCCATTTTTAAACAAAGAAAACAATCTGAAGTTGTCTGTATTTTTAAGTTATCGTGCTCCGTGCTGTGATTTTACCCACTTGGGAGTAGATTTTTCTCCATTTGGCCCCCGATCTATAATAATAATAATAATAATAATAATAATGGATTTATTTGTAAAAACACTTTACATTGAGCAAACAACCTCAAAGTGCTACAGTGTATTAAAAAATTAAAAGATAATAAAAATGAATACAAATAAAAACCAGAACAGCCTAATAGCTAGAACTAGCACGCAAATATCTAAACAAAAATGTTTTTTTTTTAAAAGAAGGGGTTTTAAGCCTTTTTTAAAAGCATCCACGGTCTGTGGTGCCCTCAGGTGGTCAGGGAAAGCGTTCCACAGAATGGGAGCGGCGGAGCAGAAAGCCCGGTCTCCCATTGTTTGTAGCTTTGTCCTCGGAGGTTGGAGGAGGGTAGCCTGTCCGGAGCGGAGGATTTGGGGGTGAGCAGTTCTTTGAGGTAGAGGGGGGAATTGGTGGGTTGGTTGGGAGACTTTGTATTCAATAACAAACCCAGATGTAAAACCTCTTTTGCACAATCAGCCTTTTCATATCAAGCCATAAAGGAATGGAACGACCTCACAACAAACTTGAAAAGTCTAACAGATTACTCTTCATTCACAATTGAAGTTAAAAAGTGGCTTTGGAGCAATCAAAGCTGCTCACACGGTCAATAAGGTGGGCATTGTGTTTAACACATCAACTTAATGTGTATTATATTTATCCATGAGAGCATTTTGTTGTAAATTGTGAGGTGTGTCTTAAAATCATGGTTGTTTTTACAAATGATGAGAGATGTGAACAAGAGCATGTATTGTCTTTGAGGTGTGGTTGTATTGTATACTACGTATGTGTCCATGAAAGGGCATTTTATGACTTTTCTTAATTTGATTACATGCTATAGTATGATTTTATTGTCATAATTTTATTGCATGGTTTTTGTATCCCTTTAATTTAAGTAGCCAGGGACTGCAGATGGTAATTGGCTATTTAGCTATAATCTGGTGCAGAACATATCTGTCTTTGAGCTTAAAGGGGAACATTATCACAATTTCAGAATGGTTAAAACCATTACAAATCAGTTCCCAGTGGCTTATTATATTTTTTGAAGTTTTTTTCAAAATTTTACCCATCACGCAATATCCCTAAAAAAAGCTTCAAAGTGCCTGATTTTAA
This sequence comes from Nerophis lumbriciformis, assembly GCF_033978685.3. Taxonomy (NCBI): domain Eukaryota; kingdom Metazoa; phylum Chordata; class Actinopteri; order Syngnathiformes; family Syngnathidae; genus Nerophis; species Nerophis lumbriciformis. Next base: position 24,606,425 of record NC_084560.2, read on the forward strand.
CCATCGTTATATACACCCGTCCATTTTCCTGTGACGTCACATAGTGAAGCCAACACAAACAAACATGGCGGAAAGAACAGCAAGCTATAGCGACATTAGCTCGGATTCAGACTCGGATTTCAGCGGTTTAAGCGATTCAACAGATTACGAATGTATTGAAACAAATGGTTGTAGTGTGGAGGCAGGTAGCGAAAACAAAATTGAAGAAGAAACTGAAGCTATTGAGCCATATCGGTTTGAACCGTATGCAAGCGAAACCGACGAAAACGACACGACAGCCAGCGACACGGGAGGAAGCGAGGACGAATTCGGCGATCGCCTTCTAACCAACGATTGGTATGTGTTTGTTTGGCATTAAAGGAAACTAACAACTATAAACTAGGTTTACAGCATATGAAATACATTTGGCAACAACATGCACTTTGAGAGTGCAGACAGCCCAATTTTCATCAATTAATATATTCTGGAGACATACCCTCATCCGCGCTCTTTTCCTGAAAGCTGATCCGTCCAGTTTTGGAGTTGATGTCAGCAGGCCAGGGAAGCTAGGGTCGATATTCTTCTCTTGATCATCTTCGATGGCATAAGGGACGGTGTGAGCCAAGACATCCAGGGGGTTTAGCTCGCTCGTCTGCGGGAACAAACTGCCGCCATTGCTTGCCGTGCTACCGAGGTCCTTTGTCCCTGAATTGCTCACACACTCCGGCAGATTCAATGGGGGTCTGGCGGCAGATTTCTTTGACTTTATCGTTGGAAATGCATCTGCTTTGAGTGTCGCAGGATATCCACACATTCTTGTCATCTCTGTCGTAGCATAGCTTTCGTCGGTAAAGTGTGCGGAACAAACGTCCAATTTCTTGCCACTTTCGCATCTTTGGGCCACTGGTGCAACTTGAATCCTTCCCTGTTCGTGTTGTTACACCCTCCGACAACACACCGACGAGGCATGATGTCTCCAAGGTACGGAAAACAGTCGAAAAAACGGAAAATAACAGAGCTGATTTGACTCAGTGTTTGAGAAAATGGCGGATTGCTTCCCGATGTGACGCCACGTTGTGACGTCATCGCTCCGAGAGCGAATATTAGAAAGGCGTTTAATTCGCCAAAATTCACTCATTTAGAGTTCGGAAATCGGTTAAAAAATATATGGTCTTTTTTCTGCAACATCAAGGTATATATTGACGCTTACATAGGTCTGGTGATAATGTTCCCCTTTAATGTCTCTGTGCATTGTCCCTTCAAATAAAGACTAAACTAATACTGAGTGGAACAGGAAGCCAGTGATGTGATTTGAGACCTGGCGTGATGTGGTGGTATTTCCGCACTCTCATCAGGATCCTAGCAGCACTATTTTGTAAGTACTGCAGCTTCTGGATGTTCTCGCTGTGGATCCCGACAAAAAGTGAGTTGCAGTAGTCTAGTCTAGATCTAAAATGAGTTTGACACCCCTGATATACATGCAAAAAATATACTCCAATATATCCTGTAATCCCAAGAGACAGCAATATACATTGCAGTATAAACTTGCCCATCCCTACTTTGGATGTTAAGCAGGCTACTTAGACTCTGGCAATAATGCTTTTAACCCCGCCATGCACACAAGTGTAAACATTACGTGAGCAGCACAGCTGTGTGCCTGCTTTTAGCATAATTCATTATTTGGCAGAGAGAACAAAATAACAGATTTTTTTATTTTTTTGGTCATTTAGATTAGTCCAATGTTTAAACATTCAAACATGAATGGTAGCAGCATGTAGGCTAATAGGTCGTGTAATGTAGTAATGCGTGGGTAGAGTGACTCAGTGTGAAGTATTACATAAATAACACAAAAGTCCACCGCGCTGTGACTTTGGGGACAGTTTCAAGAATGTCTTTGCTTGGCATACACGTCCTTGCTGTTATTAGCAGCGACGTCTCGCTATTTAATATTTAGCAGCTGGAGGTAAGCTGCAGTAGTGTGAGTTCACAGACAGCAGATGTGCGTGGTATTTCAAATATGACCTCAAAACACCGCCATCAACATAAAAAAAAAAAAAAAAAAGAAAAACTTACCGGCCTCATTACCAGAGTTCTATATGTTCACGATGTGACTCACACCAAGGACGAAAGGCAAGTTTGAGGAACTTTTGCACTGTTTTTTTTTTACAATGGAACTTTCTGCATGTACTTCATGTATATAACAAGTTCCGGCAATCTCTTCTCTGAATGCAGACTGATTATTCATGAGCAGCCTCCCATGGCTGTACCATTACAGCAGATGCTGGCCGCACGGCTGTCAGGCCGGGTCATCTACTGATTTGTCGGCTTGTGGGAGAGGTCGATGCTGTTACTAATGTCGGACAGGGAAATTTCCAGAATAGATAGGTTAATTGACAAAGGTGTCCTCAGCACCTAAGGACACATGGGCATATGGTCAACCGTTCTTGATAAGTTGCTGACTCTGTTATAAAAAAAACTGTTAAAACGCCGAATCTGTGCTGCATGATAATAATGAGCTAATTTATTTGAACATATGCCTTCCAATTACAACTCATTGAGGCTAAGTGGCCTTCAATCTTTTCAGAGATTAAAACGAGCTATTAGAAAGTAACAGATGCTTATAATAAATTCTGTATTTTTAGCAATACTAATTGCCTCTTTTTGCACTGCTCTCCAAATCTAAACATTGGAACTATTTAACTGGCCTCAACGAAATTGACAAAATCTTGGGTTTGGGGGAACCTGCTTGTCGTGACGGAGCGGTTGTTGCTGGACACAGGACGGACCTTTGGGAGAAGAAGAAGTGCCGCGTGCCTGGCGAGCATTCCAGTCGAGGACGTGGAGATATGTACCTATTCGGAATTATGACAACAGGACATCTGCTGATTGGAGTACGCGTTGCTCTGGTTTGTCGACAAAATGGAAATTGCTGGCAGTCTTCAAAGTACCCCAAAGCTGCCACAAATGATTGGAGGATGCGGGAAGAACTGTGGACACTCTTGTGATTTGGATAACGTCGGACTGTCTGCCCCGCAGGATGAATTTTGAGGACCAGTCATAGACAATTTAGAGTGAAAAGCAAATTTTATTTTCACTCGCGTACAAAACATTCTAACTTGGATTGTTTTCCTGGCTTCGAGACTCTCCCGAAGGACAGTGCGGCGAAGACACAACAAACTCCCTTCTTGTCTCTCATGGACACACACCTGTTGTTGTTGACTTTGGACTGACTAGCGACTGCACGACACCAAAGCCGCAGAACAGAACAGAGACACGTGGCAGGCTTACACACACACATGCATCCACAAAAATAACCACACATACCCCACGCCCCATCCAACGCCCTTGACGCAAATCCCCCGGATGTGCAGCGCCTGAAGAGCTGCAGCCTGCCACCGTGGCCCCCCCACTCCCTCCCCTCTGTTGCTAGATATCTCGAGATGTATGTTGTAATATGTATATGTGCTTTGTTATGGTGTTTTTCCCACTCCAGACTGGGCTCCCTTAGGAGCCCAGTGTAGATAGTATTTTTTTTTACTCATCCTTCCCCAGCGTTGACCTTTTTCCCATCATTTACGGGACTTTTACATTCCTGTTCTGTAACCCTGTACACTGTTTGTTTGTCTAATCTTGAACGGATTTGTGCTGAAAACAAACTTTCGTTGTATTTGTGCAATGACAATAAAGACCTACCTACCTACCTACCTAAAGGGGAATTGCACTTTTGAGGGAATTTTGCCTATAACTCATAATCCATATGAGAGACAAGAACGCATATGCTTTTTTTTGCATTCTAACTCGTAAATAAATCTAAATAAATATAATTAAAGTCTGATGTCAACGGAGCCTAAAGGAGCCATGACATCATTGCGTCTATTGCGTTATCGCGATTTTGACCATAAAACCCAATAAATAACTATCCAAAAAAGCGCAAACAATCCCCCATTTGCTTTTTGTGACTTCAATATTGATCAAGTATTAACGATATTGTTATTATAAGCGCTAACGTCAAGGACCTACATTTAGCAGCGCCATAATCAGATAGAGGCAATCTCCTTATACTGCTGTATGAGCAAGTGAGCTCTATTCTCGCCTTGGAGCTTGTGAATGTTAAGTCTTCTAGATTATAAATCATGCCTCTCACCTGGATACTAAAATGATGTGGACGTAAACTGAGAAGTTGGTACACTTTGACAGCCAACATAAACCCAGAAATTGAGAAAAAGAGGCGAAAAGACACTTGGTTCCACCCCCCTTTTTCTTCGCGAGGATTATGAGTCATTCTTCATCGAAACAGGAATATAACAAGTGGCTGGCTAGTTTTTGTAGAGACCAGGGACTAACGTTTATTGATAATTGGCCCTCTTTCTGGGGCAAACCGGGCTTGCTGATGAGGGAAGGCATTCACCCTAACCGGGAAGGCGCCATCTCTCTAACTAGAAACATAGATTACTGGTTAAGTCACATTTGACTAACTACACTAGAGCAAGCTCGGGCACAGGCAATTACAGTGTCTGTTAGTCTGAGTGAGGAGTCAGTTAAGATAGAACAAACCAGCACTAGGCTGGACACATAGCATTTCTCGTAGAATAATACACAACTCACAATGTTTTTTTCTGTAGTGACTGTGCCAGAGTTGAACATGCATTCTACTGAGGTGGCAAATTATGACGCGTTCAATTTATCGCAGCACCAAGCAAACAATCTGAAGATCCCCATCATATCAATTCCTAGATATGATCGGAATTATCTAAGGCGCACTACACAAAATAAACGTCACGTTATTATTATCACTACTACAGATAACATTAACAAAAAAATCCTGAAAACAATCTACAATATGGGCTTTTTAAACATCAAATCATTGTCTCCCAAAACGTTATTAGTTAATGAGATCATTAGAGACAACAATCTTAACGTCAGTGGTCTCTTCAAAACCTGGCTCGAACCACATGAATTTTTCCCGCTTAACGAGGCATCTTCTACCAACTATACAAATGCACATATTGCCCGTCCCCTTACAAGGGGTGGAGGGGTCGCACTAATATACAATTAAAACCTTAACTTTACCCCTAACCTAAGTAATAAATAAAAATCATTTGAGGTGCTTACTATGAGGTCTGTCACACCGCTACCTTTTTTCCTGGCTGTTATCTACCGCCCCCCTGGGCCCTATTCGGAATTTATCAGTGAATTTTCAGAGTTTGTCGCTGATTGAGTGACACACTCAGATAATATAATTATAATGAGGGATTTTAATATCCATATGAATACCCCATCAGACCCTCCGTGCGTGGCGCTCCAGACTATAATTGATAGCTGTGGTCTTACACAAACAATAAATTAACCCACGCATCGCAACGATAATACAATAAATATAGTCCTTGTCTAGTCACCACCTCCAAAGTTATGATACTCCCGTACACCAAAGTAATGTCCGATCATTACCTGACAAAATTCGAAGATCTGCGGCCCCCTCCGAGGTTTCTCATTGTGCCCATTGGGTGGAGTTTTTTCTTGCCCTGATGTGGGATCTAAGATCGTGTGCAGCCCCTTGAGACACTTGTGATTAAGAACTATATAAATAAACTTTAATTGATTGATTGATCAACATACTAACAGTCAGCATTCCAGTGACAGCAGACATTGTACAGTAAGTGATATTTAATTATGTTTGTTGTCTCACATAAAGCCTGCAGTAAGTAGTCGAAGGAAAAGGCGAAAGTTGTGATGCATTTGTGAAATTAATGCGCCACCGTATGCCTAAAATGAGCAAAATACGTAAATAGTACATGTTATTATGAATGTACATCACATATATACTGACAGTGTGTATGTTGATGGAAGTATTTAAATGTTTTTAAGTGATCACTAAGAAGAACAAAATTCCCATCTGCTCCATTGTAAGCTGACTTTTGCTCGCATTTATTTACTAGTTAGAATGCATAAAAAAAGAAAAACATATGTTATTGTCTTAATAAGGATTGTAAATGATAGGCACAATTCCAAAAAAAGTGCAGTTCCCCTTTGAAAAAGCTGCATTCAAAACAATGATAGTAGAAGAATCGACATAAACCACTTTGAAGCACAATGTGGTGCACTACTTAGCTGCAACCAGTCGAGGTGCTGCTGAATCGGCCTCAACTTGTGATAACATGATGTCAGCAATAGGACGAGGAGTTCAGAACATTTTAACGATCCCATCATGCTGTAATTACAGTCCTATTTAAAAATGATGATCCATTGCTTAACAGAGGATTCATTTCCCCATGTAGGAAATGTGCTCAAATTCCCATCGCTAATATAAAAGAGTAGAAATATGTTGAAGCTTACACTGTGTTGCATCGTAGTCCAAATAATCCTCTGGTTTGCAGCATAGGGAAGAAAAAAAGTCTTGATTAATACGGCGTAGGTGGATAAATTAGTTGATGTTTGCACAAAGCGAAAAAAAAAAAAAAAAGGCAAGCACAGCAGAGAAAAACATCACAAAATGGGTGAAGGATGTGCAGAAACATAATTAGTATTGGACCAAACACATTGATTTCTGAAGGTGGACGAAAACAAAACCCCAAATGTTAAAATCCTCAATGCATGCAGAACATTACTTCAATCAGGTGCGGTTTGCAACCCAGAAATGAAAAAGAAATGACCAACGAAATGCCGGTTCAAGAGAACATATTCAACAAAAAAATGTCTATATTTGTCACAATTAGAAGCCAAACGTTGTAAAAAAAAAAAAATAGCCGAAATATTTGGCTTTTATGGCGTGCCCACCCACAGGAGAAATGTTCCTGGAACAAAAAGATTTAAAAACCGTCGTGCATAGGTGGGGCGTATCTTGCATGGTCAAACCAGAAAAAGGTTGGGTATGATAGGGTCTTGTTCAAACACTGGAGCCCTCAAAGCAAACATCTATCTTCTGCAGACTGCCCCTTTAAAGCACAGCTTTTATGCCTTTCCTCTTTTTGGACCTTGTGGGATACTCGTGTTAAACGGTACCAAAGCATCAAATAATTAAGTTAAAGCTAAAGTACCAATGATTGTCACACACATTTGTCCTCTGCATTTGACCCATCGCTCTTGTTCACCCCCTGGGAGGTGAGGGGAGCAGTGAGCAGCAGTGTTGGCCGCGCCCGGGAATCATTTTTGGTGATTTAACCCCCAATTCCAACCCTTGATGCTGAGTGCCAAGCAGGGAGGTAATGGGTCCCATTTTTATAGTCTTTGGTATGACTCGGCCGGAGTTTGAACTCACTACCTACCGATCTCAGGGCGGACACTCTAACCACTAGGCCACTGAGTAGCTTACGGTTAGGTTACAGTACATTACAGTAGGTTCATACTGAGCCCTGTAAGCAGTTTTGGATTGTTCTGCACTCTGTGTTTACAGTCTTAAAAAACCAAAAACAAAAAAAACATACTTATATGGGTACAGTCGTGGTCAAAAGTTTACATACACTTGTGAAGGACATAATGTCATGGCTGTCTTGAGTTTCCAATCGTTTCTACAACTCTTGGTTTTTTGTGATAGAGTGATTGGAGCACATACTTGTTGGTCACAAAAAACATTCATGAAGTTTGGTTCTTTTATGAATTTATTATGGGTCTACTGAAAATGTGACCGAATCTTCTGGGTCAAAAGTATACGTACAGCAATGTTAATATTTGGTTTCATGTCCATTGGCAAGTTTCACTGCAATAAGGCGCTTTTGGTAGCCATCCACAAGCTTCTAGTTGAATTTTTGACCACTCCTCTTGACAATATCGGTGTAGTTCAGCTAAATTTGTTGGTTTTCTGACATGGACTTGTTTCTTCAGCAATGTCCACACGTTTAAGTCAGGACTTTGGGAAGGCCATTCTAAAACCTTAATTCTAGTCTGAGTTAGCCATTCCTTTACCACTTTTGACGTGATTTTGGGGTCATTGTCCTGTTGGAACACCCAACTGCGCCCAAGACCCAACCTCCGGGCTGATGATTTTAGGTTGTCCTGAAGAATTTGGAGGTAATCCTCCTTTTTCATTGTCCCATTTACTCTCTGTAACGCACCAGTTCCATTGGCAGCAAAACAGGCCCAGAGCATAATACTACCACCACCATGCTTGACGGTAGAAATGGTGTTCCTGGGATTAAAGGCCTAACCTTTTCTCCTCCAAACATATTTCTGGAGGAGAATTTTTCTTTCATCTGACATCACATGGACAAATATAAGACCTCATGGAGGAAAGTTCTGTGGTCAGATTAAACCAAAAGTATGCCCACCTCACTCGCTCTGCTTTAAAAGTTACATTGTAATTACGATGTTAGCACATTGAGCAATGGCTCCAAGAAAATGTTTATTTGGGTGTAAGGGAAAGGTAACTCCACACTCGCACCGGCAAAGTGAGGAAGTGGCCAGCTCTTCAAAAGTCCTCAAGAGTGTGACTAATCACAGTGGAAGTGACTTGGCGAGAGGCGCTTATTGAGGCGGGCGGGGGGTTGGAGTTAAATACACAGACGGTTTTCATGGGATGCATAAAATACAAGGAATGACGCAGATCTACAAAGTTTTCTGTGCGGGTAATTGTGTGGAGCTGCTCTTTAGGAGTCAAACATAAAAAACGAGGGACCTAAAATTAGGTCGCTTTTAATTTAAACTGACGTGACGGACCAGAGTGGCCCACATGTATATTTCTTATGTTTGGAGTCAAGAAGTGTATACATGCTAACCAGCAGGTGGCGTAACTTGTGTAAAAAGAAGTGATTAATGAGCAATGAATAAATCTACCGTATTTTCCGGACCATAGGGCGCACCAGATTATAAGGCGCACTGCCGATGAGCGAGTCTATTCTGGTCTATTTTCATACAAAAGGTGCACCGGATTAAAAGGCGCATTAAAGGAGTCATATTATGATTTTTTTCTAAAACACTTCCTTGTGGTCTACATAACATGTAATGGTGGTTCTTTGGTCAAAATGTTGCATAGATGATGTTTTACAGATCATCTCCAAGCCGCTTTCTGACAGTCTCTTCCGGATGCGCCGTTTTGTGGGCGGTCTTATTTACGTGGCTCACCTTCGGCAGCGTCTTCTCCCCGTCATCTTTGTTGTAGCGGTGTAGCGTGCAAGGACGGGAGTGGAAGAAGTGTCAAAAGACAGAGCTAACTGTTTTAATGACATTCAGACTTTCCTTCCATCAATAACGGAGCAGCATCTCCTCATCCGTGGCTCACTAGTGCAACAACAATGTGTCCCGTGAAAAAACGTCCGACCGGAACTCTCTAATTACTAAAGTTCCTTGGGTAAATTATGTAAACTCACTCCACCGGTAGTTTTTAGTGATATATACAAGTTAGAACTTCACGCTACTTCATATTAAAATCCAAGATGGCGGCGCGCACAGACGCAGCGGCTTACGGCTCTCCATTTCAGTGCTCTTTCTTCCTTCTTTTCTTCATGTTTTTTTTCCTTTTGTGCACCACCTGTACTGCAAACACCCGGTACACCCGCCAGTCACTCTTGGATATCGGTAACTCGCACCAGATATCTGTTTCGAGCGACTTTCACCACGAGCACAACATCCTAGATGACATAGCGAGAGCACAGGGCTCTCCGTGGTTTGTTGTCGGGTCTGGGAGACGGCGCAGACGGAGGAGGGAGAGGAAGCAGAAGCGTGGCCACAGGTCCGGCGTCTTGCTCAGGCTTAGGAAACAACCCCACAAGCCACCTCTACCGAGCCTGTTCCTCTCTAATGCCAGATCCCTTGTACAGAAGATGGACGACCTGGAGTTACAACTTGCTGGAAACCGCTATGTTCGGGACTGTTGTGCTATGATTATCACCGAAACCTGGCTTCACCCGGAAATACCCGATGCTAGCATGCAGCTAGCCGGACGCACTCTGCTCCGCCGGGACAGAACTAAGGACTCCGGTAAGAGCAGAGGAGGGGGGCTCTGTATCTACGTGCATGAGAACTGGTGCAACAACGGTACAATCACTGAACAGCACTGTTGCCCGGACGTGGAGTACATGTCTGTTAGATGTGGGCCTTTTTTTCTCCCGAGAGAGCTGTCTGTTGTTATCATCACGGCTGTGTATATTCCACCGGACGCCAAAGTAAACACAGCGCTCTCTCTTCTGCTGAACACCGTCAACGAACAGCAGCGGGCCCACCCCGACGGTGTTCATATCATAGCAGGGGATTTTAATAAGGCCAATCTGAAGACTGTACTCCCTAAGTTCTACCAGCACGTGAAGTGTTCTACAAGGGGCAAGAACACCCTGGACCACGTGTATACCAACATAAAGCACGCGTACAGAGCTACACCCCTCCCCCAGCTTGGACAGTCAGACCATCTTTCCTTCCTGCTCTCTCCTACCTACACCCCCATCAGACGCCAGGCCAGGCCTATCACAAAGACTGTTATGACCTGGCCTGACGATGCACTCCCCAAACTTCAGGACTGCTTCCAACACACAGACTGGGACCTCTTCCAACAACAGGAGCTGGAGACAGCCACAGGAACGGTGCTGGACTACATAAAGTTCTGCATCGGGAATGTGACTGTGGAAAAAACCATCCGGGTTTACCCCAACAAGAAACCCTGGATGACCAGCCAGGTCCGCACACTCCTCAGGGCCCGCGACGCAGCCTTCAGGTCAGGGGACAGGGCACTGTACAGTGTTGCTAGAGCCAACCTGAAGAGAGGGATTAAAAAAGCAAAGGCGGACCACAGGAGGTGCATAGAGTCCCATCTGTCCAGCAAAAACTCACGGGAGGTGTGGCGGGGCATTCATGACATCACGAACTTCAGAGGCTGCAATATGACAACTGCGGATCAGAGTGCGACACTGGCAGAGGAGCTTAACTGTTTCTTTGCCCGTTTCGAAACCCCCCAGCGACACTCATCTGCTCCAGCCCTGCCCCCGCCCCCACCGGGCTCCGGCGCCACTCCACTCACTGTACAGGAGCACAGTGTCAGACGAGTGCTCCTGGCTGTGAACCCCAGGAAGGCTACCGGACCAGACGGAGTACCTGGAAAGGTGCTCAGGACGTGCGCCCACCAGCTCGCTCCCCCCCCTCACCAGGATCTTCAACCTCTCCCTGGCTCAGGCAGTCATCCCATCCTGCCTGAAGTCATCTACAATAATCCCGGTGCCGAAGAAGTCTCCCATCACCAGCCTGAATGATTACCGACCAGTGGCCCTCACTCCGGTAATCATGAAGTGCTTCGAGCGACTTGTTCTCCAGCACATCAAGGACCATATCCCTCCAGACTTCGACCCCCACCAGTTCGCATACCGGACGATCAGGTCCACAGAGGACGCCATCGCTGCTGCTCTCCACTCTGCTCTGAACCACCTGGAGCAGCAGCAGAGCTACGTCCGGATGCTCTCTGTGGACTATAGCTCTGCCTTCAATACAATAATCCCGGACAGACTCTGCAATAAACTGGACACTCTTGGCCTCCCCCCTCTCACAAAAGCCTGGATAAGGGACTTCCTAACGGACCGACCCCAGAATGTGAGACTTGGCCCGCACCTCTCATCCTCCCGCACGCTGAGCATCGGCTCCCCACAGGGCTGTGTGCTGAGCCCCCTCCTCTACTGCCTTACACCCATGACTGCAGTCCGGCCCACAGTGACAACCTTACCGTCAAGTTCGCCGACGATACCACAGTGGTCGGGCTCATCTCCAGGGGTGACGAGGCTGCCTACAGAGAGGAGGTCCTGAAGCTGACGGCCTGGTCTTCGGAGAACAACCTCGCTCTCAACACCAGCAAGACCAGAGAGATCATCGTCGACTTCAGGAGGAGCAGCACCGACCCTGCCCCCCTCTACATCAACGGCGAGCGTGTAGAGAGGGTCCACACCTTCAGGTACCTTGGAGTCCACATCTCTAATGACTTCTCCTGGACAGTCAACACCACATCAATCATCAAGAAGGCTCAGCAGCGGCTACACTTCCTTAGAGTCCTCGGGAAGTACAACCTGAAGCCTGACCTGCTGCTGACCTTCTACCGCTCGTCCATCGAGAGCCTGCTGACCTACTGTATTACGGTATGGTACGGCAGCTGCACTGCAGCAGACAGGGAGAGGCTGCAAAGAGTGGTCAAGACGGCTCAGAAGATCATCGGCCGCCCTCTCCCCTCTCTGACGGACATCTACACCTCCCGCTGCCTCAACAGAGCCAGTGCCATCATCAAGGACAGCACCCACCCTGGCTCTGACCTGTTCCACCTGCTGCCCTCTGGGAAGCGCTACAGGTGCATTAAAACCAAAACAAACAGGCTAAAGAACAGCTTCTTCCCCAGGGCCATAACCATCCTGAACGGACTGCCCCATTGTCCCTCATAACTGCCTTCTCTTCGGTGCAATAACCCATTCCACCAACCACCCTGTTTTTGTTTGGGTTTTTTTTCATGTATATATTCATTTCACACCATATTCATTGCACTTCTACATTTTTTATATTTTTATATATTTGCACATTGTTTTTCTAGCATGCACACATCGCACTGTATGGAATGGCCTCAATCTCGTTACCTTGCGTAATGACAATAAAGCTGATTCTGATTCTGATTCTGATATTAGAAATGACAACAGCTGAGGATGAATGCCCCATAACAAGAAGATAGAGGAAAAAGAAGAGGCTTGTTGACTACGGTGTCGGCAATGGCGGACGGGCACAAATTTTCAGGACTTATGCAGAACCCAAATACACATCATCAGGTACCAGAAGGTTTGTTTTGCATAATATTGCAAAACAAAACGGCATATAATATGTCTGCTAATGGGTGCCATTTTGCGGTCCTTGCAAGGACGGGAGTGGAAGAAGTGTCAAAAGATAGAGCTAACTGTTTTAATGACATTCAGACTTTACTTCAATCAATAATGGAGCAGCGTCTCCCCATCCACCGGAAATGTGTCCCGTGAAAAACAGTCCGACTGGAACCCTCTAATAACTAAAGTTCCTTTGGTGAATAATGTAAACTCACTACACCGGTATGTTTTAGCGCTTTCATGGCGAGTTTACTGACAGATATAAGTAAGAACTTTACACTACTTTATATTAGAAATGGCAACAGCGGAGGATGAATGTCACATAACAAGAAGATAGAGAAAAAGAAGAAGCTTATTGACTACGGTGTCGGCACGGACTACAAAGGCGGACCGGCGCAATTTTTCATGACTTATGTAGATCCCAAATACAAATCAGCCGGTACCAGAAGGTAAGAATTGTTGCCTTTGCATAATATTGCGAAACAAGACGCCAGATAATACATCTTACCTTATACACACACCATAATAATACTCCTATGTTGACAATCCATCAAGCGGTGCGGCTTCATAGCTAACCAAAGTCGTACTTTTGACAGATTTTTGAGCGCCGTGTGTAGTGTTCTATATTCTCAATGGAACCTTTAACGTTGTGGTGTTGTTTATAAGCATCATCCTGCAGTCTACACGTATCTCTTATGTTTGACTGCCATCTATTAGTCACACTTATCATTACACCATGTACCAAATAAAATAGCTTCGAGGTCGGTATCCACAACCAGAATTATTCCGTACATTAGGCGCATCGGGTTATAAGGCGCACTGTTAAGTTTTGAGAAAATGAAAGGATTTTAAGTGCGCTTTATAGTCCGAAAAATACAGTAAATCTGGTGGTGAAAACGTGCGTTTGTAGAGCTTTTCTTCCGGTCACGCACACACACCAGTAACTTGAGGAGATGCGAAATGAAGTCATAAATAAAGACTGTTTTTGTCTAAAAGGAGTCATGTTATAATTTTTTTCCTACATTTAAAACACTTATATGTTGTCTTCAAATCAAAATTAGAATCAGCTTCATTGGCCAAGTATGTTTATCACACAAGGAATTTAACTTGGGAGAATGGGATCTCTTTGTTCAATGCAACACGTAATAGTGGATCTTTGGTCAAAATTTTGCATAGATTATGTTTTCCAGACCATCGACAAGCCGCTTACTGTCCAGAATCGGGATTCAGGATGCCCACGTTTTGTGGGCGGTCTTATTATCCAGCCATGTTTCAGTTCAGTTTTTACTGACAGGAACAACTTATATTTTATTAGAAATGGCCGAGGATGCATGTGCATGTACGAGTCAGTCTGCCCCACAACAAGGGGATAGAGGGAAGGATCTTTTTGACTACAATGGCGAACTCGCTCAAAACTTTTCGGGCAACTCTTTACCATATATGGACATATCCATGGGAAAAAGGTCGCAAGTTGGCCAAAATGCCAAACTCCTCGTTTGGAGGAAGTATGAAGGAAGGCAAGATTGTTTTATAAATATCTCCGCTATGCATCCATGGTGTGATTTCAAATTTCGGGACTTATGCAGATCGCAAATACACAAAAACAGGTACCAATAGGTAAGAAAAGTTCATTTTGCATAATAGTCTTATAGACATAATAACTGTTTAAACATTTCTGAAACTAAAAAAAATATTTAGTTGTTTTATATTTAGTCATTGGTACCAATTTAACCATTGTGTGGCGTTCGGGTCTGTGGGACCCGTTTTCATTTTTTATTAAAAGAATAATGATACAATTAATTAATTTTTCAAACTGAGACTCACTGACTTTGGCTCATTTTCTGGGAAGAACATATATCAGAATACATATTTAATGACCACACACCATACACCCCCCCTACACATTTCTATTACATATAAGATGTCCGGGTCCACTGGACCCAGGGCTAATAGAAGTGTGTAAATTGATGTTCTGTGTACCACACACACACACACACACACACACACACACACACACACACACACACACACACACACACACACACTAGGCCTAGACAGGAGGAGGACAGAGTGTAGGTACACAGAACATCAGAGGGTCAAATGTGCGAGAAAAAGAGAGCAGACAGTGTTGACAAACAATGTTGCAACCTTGTGTGGGAACCGCAGGTGCAGAAACACAAAAGAAGAATCCCTGTGGGATGCAGAAACTGGCAGAGAAATTTTCCGTGCAACGTTCATATTGTTGTTACTCAGCCAGCGTTTGTGGGTCTGATGGACCCGTTGCATTTTGTGGCTTTTAATGCCTCACAATCAAACACTTTTATGTTAAAATACTGAACAGATGTGTATTGGGATAAGGTAAACATCTGTTCAGTATTTTAACATAATGTGTTTGATTGTGAGGCATTAAAGTTAAAGGTTAAAGTTAAGGTTTTAATTGTATATTAGTGCGACCCCTCCACCCCTTTTAAGGGGACGGGCAATATGTGCATTTGTATAGTTGGGAGGAGATGCCTCGTTAAGCGGGAAAAATTCATGTGGTTCGAGCCAGGTTTTGAAGAGACCACTGACGTTAAGATTGTTGTCTCTAATGATCTCATTAACTAATAACGTTTTGGGAGACAATGATCTGATGTTTAAAAAGCCCATATTGTAGGTTGTTTTCAGGATTTTTTTGTTAATGTTTATTGGGATAAGGTAAACATCTGTTCAGTTTTTCAACATAAATGTGTTTGATTGTGAGGCATTAAAAGCCACAAAATGCAACGGGTCCATCAGACCCACAAACACTAGCTGAGTAACAACAATATGAACATTACACAAGGGTTAAAGGAACACAAGCAATTAAGGGCAGTAGAGGCACAAAGGCATTGTGACCGCAGAAGTATTTATCCCATGATGAGAACTGTCCTTCCCCTTAGCTGGGCTGTCAGCACACAACCTTTACTCTGATGCAGCATTTTAGCCCTCAAGGTTGAGGTGGAAACGCGCGTACCAGGATCCAATCCCACAAACATGCAGCCAAATCTGATATAAAATCAAGGCTCTCTTTGCAGCGAACAATGGCCATGGTCAGCCTCGGAAAAGCCGAGTCTGTTTGCCAAGTATGCAGACAGGCAAGATGAAGGGCACATGTCGCGCCGCACCACACTCGTCTGTCTCCGCTGTTGATTCGTTAACAAACGGCAATCGATAGATGCGCCTCGATGCGAGGCCGAGCACAGAGAATGAATCTCCCGTCCGCGGGGGCCGGCGATTGCAAATCACCAGCTTTAATCAACAGTGTCAAGTCCGAGGAAGACAAATTGTGTTTACGCTCAGGCGGTAAGCAGCGCTATTCGACGCCCTTACCAGTCTGTCTAGGCTTGTGCCAGCTGCCGTGGTTGGACGCTCATCCGGGTTGTACGGCCTGAAGCGGGCGTTGAACACATCCGGTACGCCACGGGTAGACCTACTCATTCCTGAGGGTTTTGGCTGGCCACAACCTTGAAAAACCTGCAATTACAGAAAACACGGGCACCCCGACTGTCAGGGTCTGAAATGACTTTGGACGGAGAAAACCAGACAAAAAATGATGTTTTGTTAGAAATGTACTATTCATTGAACGCCACACTGCTGGTATAATGAGCCGCTTCGTGTCACGCTGAGGTAACCACGGTGATGCAGTAGGTGATTCAGCTGGACTGGGACCAATGTTATTTAAGTTTTACAACTTTTGGAAATACACCACATACAGTACTGTGTGTATTATGAGAAAAAACACACGTGTTGTATGAGAAAGCCAACAGTATGTGGGAATAAATATATCTGTACAAACAGCCATGTGCATTTTTTGTTTAAATGTTTTTTTTCTTCTGCCAACATTTTAGTGGTTTGAGGAAAGCCCATTAAAACAAATTAACTACCGTAAGGCTTGATTTACAAGTGCCCAGCTGCATTTTTTTTAACTGTATATTTAAAGCGACTCTGATTATCTGTTGACATTCGCTGAACACCCGTAACAACCCAAATGTGCACACGCCTAAAATGCATGTCAATAAAATCCCTACATACAGTCACGATCAAAAGTTTACATACACTTGTAAAGAACATAATCTCATGGCTGTCTTGAGTTTCCAATAATTTTTACAACTCTTATTTTTTTGTGATAGAGTGATTGGTTCACATACTTGTTGGTCACAAAAAACATTCATGAAGTTTGGTTCTTTTATGATTTGATTATGTGACCAAATCTGACCACAGAACGTTCCTCCAGAATGTCTTATCTTTGTCCATGTGATGTCAGATGAAACAAAAATTGAGCTGTTTGGCCACAATACCCAGCAATATGTTTGGAGGAGAAAAGGCGAGGCCTTTAATCCCAGGAACACCATCCATACCGTCAAGCATGGTGGTGGTAGTATTATCCCCTGGGCCTGTTTTGCTGCCAATGGAACTGGTGCTTTACAGAGAGTAAATGGGACAATGAAAAAGGAGGATTGCCTCCAAATTCTTCAGGACAACCTAAAATCATCAGCCCAGAGGTTGGGTCTTAGGCGCAGTTGGGTGTTCCAACAGGACAATGACCCCAAACACACATCAAAAGTGGTAAGGGAATGGCTAAATCAGGCTAGAATGAAGGTTTTAGAATGGCCTTCCCAAAGTCCTGAATTAAACGTGTGGACAATGCTGAAGAAACAAGTCCATGTCAGAAAACCAACAAATTTAGCTGAAATGCAACAATTTTGTCAAGAGGAGTGGTCAAAAATTCAACCAGAAGCTTGTGGATGGCAACCAAAAGCGTGTTATTGCAGTGAAACTTGCCAAGGGACCAAATAACCAAATATTAACATTGCTGTATGTATACTTTTGACCCAGCAGATTTGGTCACATTTTCAGTTGACCCATAATAAATTCATAAAAGAACCAAAGTTCATGAATCTTTTTTGTGACCAACAAGTGTGTGCTCCTATCAATCTATCGCAATAAAATTTGGGTTGAAGAAAAAAATATTTTTATTTTTAATTTTTATTTATAAATATTTTTTTTTCCTTACCCAAATACTTTACTACTGTTCTAAAAGTACATCTCATTCACCCTAAGTTGGCAATAATGTATAATTACTGTACGGGTCAGCTGTGATTCTACTTACCGAAAAACTTTGTCCATTTGTCGAAGGAGAGACAACGAGTATGCGAGCTCCCGTGGATGTGATGAAAAAAGGTAGCGTGTGCTTTGTATTACCTGGCCGTCGAGTGAAGACTACGAAAAACAGCGAATGCTTTTGGACTGGCAAAGCAGACTGTATCAGTTATTGTCCGCCATGTATGTCGCGGACTCAACGTCTAGGTCCAGAGTATATAAAGTCACCAAAAACGAATGGACAATGAAGGTGAAGGTAAAAGAGTGAGGAGTGTCCTGACCAGATATCTAGATCCCTAGATCAGTGTTTTTCAACCTATTTTGAGCCAAAGCACATTTTTTTGCGTTGAAAAAATCCGGAGGCACACCACCAGCAGAAATCATCAAAAAAACGAAACTCAGTTGACAGTAAAAAGTCGTTGTCGCAGTTGTTGGATTTGACTTTAAACCATAACCAAGCATGCATCAATATAGCTCTTGTCTCAAAGTAGGTGTACTGTCACCACCTGTCACATCACGCCGTGACTTATTTTGAGTTTTTTGTTGTTTTCCTGTGTGTAGTGTTTTAGTTCTTGTCTTGCGCTCCTATTTTGGTGGCTTTTTCTCTTTTTTTGGTATTTTCCTGTAGCATTTTCATGTTTTCCTTTTGAGCGATATTTCCCGCATCTACTTTGTTTTAGCAATCAAGAATATTTCAGTTGTTTTTATCCTTCTTTGTGGGGACATTGTTGATTGTCATGTCATGTTCGGATGTACTTTGTGGACGCCGTCTTTGCTCCACAGTAAGTCTTTGCTGTCGTCCAGCATTCTGTTTTTGTTTACTTTGTAGCCAGTTCAGTTTTAGTTTCGTTCTGCATAGCCTTCCCTAAGCTTCAATGCCTTTTCTTAGCGGCACTGACCTTTTGTTTATTTTTGGTTTAAACATCAGACACCTTTTTTACCTTCACACTGCCTCCCGCTGTTTCCGACATCTACAAAGCAATTAGCTACCGACTGCCACCTACTGATATGGAAGAGTATTACACGGTTACTCTGCCGAGCTCTAGCCAGCACCGACACTCAACAACAACACATAATTTGCAGACTATAATTACTGGTTTGCAAAAAGTATTTTCAACCCAAATAGGTGAAATTAGATAATCTCCCACGGCACACCAGACTGTATCTCACGGCACACTAGTGTGCCGCGGCACATGGTTGAAAAACACTGCCCTAGATTGATTGTTGTAAAATGTTCTTTGTCACATTGTTTACTTTTACATGTCCATTAAAGATTTGATTAATTTATGACGGCTCAGGTGTGATTCACTACAATAGGGCCCCACAGCACACTGGATTCCAGTTATTTGAAATACCACAACACTGGATATTGTTCAGATAAATTACATTTAATTCAGGAACTTGCACACAAAGCAACACTGGAGGTGACTACGACGTACGCATTTTCTGCGCATGCGTACGAGGTCGCGTTGCGCTGGCGGACGGAGGGTGGGAGGGGGTCTTAATAGACCATTGTGTGTGTGTGTGGACAAGGATAAGGTTAGGTGGGATTTACCCTGGATAACCTTAGTGTAGAAGGGGCCTAAGAATACAATCTTGGTCAAATTTCACATGAAGTACCCTGTCATTAATTAATTGACATTTTGCATGTGCTTATTCTTACAAAACGGGGCCCCTTATGGATTGCGGGGCCTTACACACATCCGCGTATGGAGAAAGCAGCAAAGCGTCTGTACTTGAAACACGCGGTTTTAACTTCCCGTATAAACGCACCCTCAGAACCTCCAACCAAATTAAGACATGTCATTTCCACCCAAAGCTGTAAAAGTGAGTGTACTGTAATAAGAACGTGTAAAATTAGACACCTCACAGACAAAGAGAGAGCTGTTACTTGCAGCAATTAAAGGTGCAATGTAGGCGTTGACATACCTTGTAGGAGACCTGGGCGCTGTTATCTTGCATGTTCATGATGGCCTCTGAGATCTTCACATCAATTGGGTCCATGACAGATTCTATGTTGAAAGGTCCTTCCAGTCTCTGAGCCACCAGCAGCATGGCATCTGGCATCAAAAAAAGAAACAGAGATAAATGGAATTGGAGCGTGAAAGAAAGCTGACATAAATTTAAACGTTGACGCAAGTATTGGAATTCTCCATAGTTTACTATAGTTTTGTACTTGTGCAATGACAATAAAGTCCTATCCTATCCTATCCTTTATTCTTCCATACAAAGAGCAAGTTAAAATATGTAAAGGCCTCATTTTTCTCGCCGTGACTCTTGCATAAATTAAAAAGTAATTTCTACTTTACTTGACATGAATCTTGATGGCTCTTGGTTCTTAAAAGTGTGAACTCAATTAAGGCTGAATAAGTACACTGGTACCTTGAATGTTACATCTTCTTAAAGCCAAATCATTTGTAACCACACTTTTTGGGAAAACCATACCCTAAAAGTTGCACAAATATTACAATGAGCTCCTTGACAGGCTAACCTCCTCCAACCTCCGAGGACAAAGCTACGAACAATGGGAGACCGGGCATTCTGCTCCGCCGCTCCCAGTCTGTGGAACGCTCTCCCTGACCACCTGAGGGCACCACAGACTGTGGATGCTTTTAAAAAAGGCTGAAAAACCCTTCTTCTTAAAAAAGCCTTTTTTTTAGATATATGCATACTAGTTCTAGCTATTGGGCTGTTCTAGTTTTTATTTTATTTATTTATTTTTTAATACACTGTTGCACTTTGAGGTTGTTTACTCAATGTAAAGTGCTTTTTACAAATAAAATCTACTATTATTATTATTATTATTATTATTGATTCAGAGCTTCAAAGCACTAGCTTTGAGCAGCTATTTTGCTTTTTCTTTAGCTATTTTTTACAACACTGATCAACATATGTCGTTCAGTCAACATCAAAGGTTTAACTGCAAACTTGTTGGTTTTTCTTTGGCTTTTTTTGCAAGACAAAACAAAATAAAGACCAGTGTCAAAAAAAGGTGTTAAGAAAATATGCCACATTATTATTATAGTATAAAGTATAAAAACAAGCTAACTAACATACTACAAACATGTAGAAAATAATATTACAGTCAACTATTAGACAGAAACAAAAACAATATGAGAGCAACATGGGGCATCGTCAATAGCATTATTAAAAATGGCACTAAAAGGGATTACCACCCGTACTTCTCAGACGAAAACATAAATAATGACAACATGAATCAAGCATTTGAAAGCTTCAATAATTAATTTTTGGACTAAAATTGGAGGACAGGATTCCAAACCCAGTTTCAATTGGTAGGTAGGTCTTTATTGTCATTGCACAAGTGCAACAAAACTTTGTTTTCAGCACAAACCCGTTGAAGATTAGACAAACAAACAGTGTACAGGGTTACAGAACAGGCGCCCCTTAAAAGATGGGAAAAAGGTAAACGCTGGGGGAGGATGAGTAACAAAATACAATCTAGACTGGGCTCCTAAGGGGGCCTAGTCTGGAGTGGGAAAAAAACTCCATAGCAAAGTACATACCGTATACATGTTACAACATACAACTTGAGACTTGCAACAGAGGGAAGGGAGTGGGGACCACGGTGGCAGGCTGCAGCTCTTCAGGTGCTGCCCATCCGTCCATCACTCCTAAGGGGAACGCATCATGGCGCGTTGGATGGGGGGGTGGGGTATGTGTGTGTGGCGTATATTTTTGTGGATGCATGTGTGTGTCTCTCTTCCGCGGCCTTGGTGTTGTGCAGCCGATAGTCAATTGAGGACTATAATGACACCATAGATAGAAATCCCAACTCAATGTTCGTCAATAATGTGACACAGGAGGAAATAGTTCAAATCGTGAAAAAATGCAAATCTAAGACTTCAATCGATTGTAATGGAATTGATATGGGTTAGGGTTATTGAAGATATCTCAGGACCATTAATGCATATTAGTAACCTATCATTTCAAACAAGCAAATTCCCCCCCAAAAATGTAAATAGTTAAAGTTCCATCAATTTATAAGATTGGAGACAAAGACCATTTTACAAATTATAGACCTGCTTCTTTACTTTTCTCAAATCATTGAAAAATTGTTCAAAAACTGTTCCATAACAGATTAGAGAGTTTCACAAACAAAAATAGAATACTTACTGAGAACCAATATGGATACAGAGCTAAGTTAGGTTTCTTGGTAACAGTTGACCCTAGAGCAGTGGTTCTTAACCTGGGTTCGATCGAACCCTAGGGGTTCGGTGAGTCGGGCTCAGGGGTTCGGCGGAGGTCAAGACTTACCCGACTCATCGTGTAAATAAAAACTTCTCCCTATCGGCGTATTACGGATACGGCAATAGCAGAAGTCACACTGATTTGCAGGTGTGTAATTTGTTGTGAGTTTATGCACTGTGTTGGTTTTGTTCTTTGAACAAGGTGATGTTCATGCACGGTTCATTTTGTGCACCAGTAAAAAAAACATGGTAACACTTTGGTATGGGGAACATATTCACCATTAATTAGTTGCTTATTAACATGCAAATTAGTAACATATTGGCTCTTAACTAGTCATTATTAAGTACTTATTAATGCCTTATTCGGCATGGCCTCATTATAAGCCTAACCCTCTAACCCTGGCCCTAACCCTCTAACCCTAACCCTAACCAAATAACTCTAAATTAAGTCTTTGTTACTTAGAATATGTTCCCCATACTAAAGTGTTACCAAAAACATAACTTTGTCTTGAATTTGAAAAAAAACTAAATTTTATTTTTCACTAAAGAAGGGTTCGGTGAATGCGCATATGAAACTGGTGGGGTACCTCCAACAAGGTTACGAACCACTGCATTAGAATTTGGAATAATTAATGACAATAGAGTGTCCGCCCTGAGATCGGTAGGTCGTGAGTTCAAACCACGGCCGAGTCATACCAAAGACAATAAAAATGGAACCCATTACCTCCCTGCTTGGCACTCAGCATCAAGGGTTGGAATTGGGGGTTAAATCACCAAAAATGATTCCCGAGCGCGCCCACCGCTGCTGCTCACTGCTCCCCTCACCTTCCAGGGGGTGGAACAAGGTGATGGGTCAAATGCAGAGGATAATTTAACCACACCTAGTGTGTGTGTGTCACTATCAGTGGTGCTTTAAACTTAAACTTTACTTATTTTATGAACTGCTTATCACATATACGCTGTTTACTCACTACATATGTTACATTTACATGCTGGTATATTCACACTTTACATTTCTCTATCTTGTGTCAGTTTCCTCTTCTCACCTCAGAGAACACGCACAATTATAAGACACAAATGTTTTCTTTACACTATTTTCATGTTGATTAAACTGTTCACGTTAAGCAAATCCAGTTTGGCTGCGTGCGACCTAAAAAAACAAAAACAAAAATGCTGATGAGTCATTGATTTAACGGAAAAGCCAAGCACCCCGTCGTACCAGCTGCAGGCGCTACCAGAAGGTCAACGCCTCGTTAATGTCACAAGTGCGGACTTGAACACAATACGCTCACGATTACTGTCAGTTTAGTTTTTATTGCTTTGAAGTAATACCCCCGCCCCATGTAAAACAATTCAAGATATGTTATATTTAGAACACAGTTTAGCTGAGGTCCTCACGAGCAAACTTATGTTCCAGTCACTGAACACTAACTTTTTACTTTCATTTCAGCACAATGCATCCTCAAATCAAAGCATCGCCGTCCCTTGGTATATACTCTGCAATCAAGCTGCGGAAAAAGCTGAAACTGATCGTCTTTTAATGTGCACTAAACCCCAAAGGGTTTGTATGCCCGTGCAGTTTTGCGTCTCAAATGGCACTTCCGACTAAAAGCAACCAAGTAAAACTGGAGCTTTTCCCAGACGTGAAGACTTCAAACAGCAGTATCTTAAGACCAGTTGTCTACTTTTCCCAAGATATGTCTTCATTTTGGGGAATGGAAACATAAAGTATCTTGTTAGGAGTTTAAAATGGTCTAAAATGTCTTTATCTCAGGCGGCGTGCATTGTTACATTGCACTGTCTCTCACTCCACCGTCATTGGTCGGCAGCCGTTCATCCATCCATCCATTTTCTACCGCTTGTCCCGTTCAGGGCTGCAGGGGGTGCTGGAGCCTATCTCAGCTGCATTCGGGCGGAAGTCGGGGTACACCCTGGACAAGTCGCCACCTCATCGCAGGGCCAACACAGATAGACAGACAACATTCACACACTAGGGCCAATTTAGTGTTGCCAATCAACCTATCCCCAGGTGCATGTCTTTTGGAGGTGGGAGGAAGCCGGAGTACCCGGAGTAAACCCACGCAGTCACGGGGAGAACATGCAAGCTCCACACAGAAAGATCCCGAGCCCGGGATTGAACTCAGGACTACTCAGGACCTTCGTATTGTGAGGCACATGCACTAACCCCTGTTTCACCGTGTTTTTTTTTTTTTTTTTACATATGTAACATAATTTAAAATCGTTTTTAATATTTTTTTTATTTTTACTTGGTTTTTATACTGGTTTTATATTGATTTATTTTTTGTTTTTATTCAGTCATTGGTGGGGCTAAGGATATTATTTTAATCTTGTTTTTAACATTTTTGGTGTTTAAATGTGCCATATAATTGTCATGACTTGGTCCATGGGTTTAGTTTTTCCAGAAGGCAACGGAAAGTTGGCTCGGGCGAGACGGGAATGTAAGTATATGTTTTATTTAATATATCAAAAAAGAACAAAAAAAGAGTACAAACGAAAAGCGCGCACAGTGGCGGAGAACAAACTATGAAACCAAAAGACTATAGCATTAATAAACAAAAACTTACTTGGCTTGGACTAAAGTAGCAGCATGAAAAATGGACATGAAAACAAGTGTCAGGAATGTGAAGAGCATAAATGTGGGATGTCGCCAGGAAGACAAACTGAAAACAATGAACTTAAATACTACAGACATGATTAACGAAAACAGGTGCGTGACTCAAAACGTGAAACAGGTGCGTGACGTGACAGGTGAAAACTAATGGGTTGCTATGGTGACAAACAAGAGTGCACAATGAGTCCAAACGTGGAACAGGTGAAACTAATGGGTAACCATGGAAACAAGACAAGGGAGTGAAAAGCCAGAAACTAAAGAGTCCAATAACTAAACAAAACAAAACATGACTAATACAAAACATGGTCACACAGACATGACAATAATAAAGTGGATTGGATTGGATTTTTGTTGTTTAAATGTGCAATATAAATAAAGTGGATTGGATTGGATTGAGCAGCACGGTGGTAGAGGGGTTAGTGCGTCTGTCTCACAATACGAAGGTCCTGAGCAGTCCTGGGTTCAATCCCGGGCTCGGGATATTTCTGTGTGGAGTTTGCATGTTCTCCCCGTGACTGCGTGGGTTCCCTCCGGGCACTCCGGCTTCCTCCCACCTCCAAAGACATGCACCTGGGGATAGGTTGATTGGCAACACTAAATTGGCCCTAGTGTGTGAATGTGAGTGTGAATGTTGTCTGTCTATCTGTGTTGGCCCTGTGATGAGGTGGCGACTTGTCCAGGGTGCACCCCGGCTTCTGCCCGGTTGTAGCTGAGCTAGGCTCCAGCGCCCCCCGCGACCCCGAAGGGATTAAGCGGTAGAACATGGATGGATGGATGAATGGATTGGATTGGATAATCTACATAGATACAAAGAATTGCTATTGTGACATCTAGTGGACACATTTAGAACAGCTGTTTCTTTCATTCAAAGATTTTGGCTCATTTTTATACTTAGCAAACTCATCCCGTGGGCTAAATAAAACCTGTTCGCGGGTTTGATCCGGCCAGCGGGCCTTACGTTTGACACCCCTGGTTTAGAGTTTGCCCTGATTTGTGATGTTTTCTGACCTGTGACGTATATGGTAGAAATTTACTTCAACATCCTCGCGTGAGTCAGACATTTTTAAATTCATGACCGATGTGTCACAACATGTCCACCATGAGACCCAATTAAAGAAAATACTCTGTAGCAGTTTGCTACACTACACCAGTGTTTTTCAACCTTTTTTGAGCCAAGGCACATTTTTTGCACACCACCAGCGGAAATCATTAAAAAACGAAACTCAGTTGACAGTAAAAAGTCTTTGTCGCAATTGTTGACTTTAAACCATAACCAAGCATGCATCAACATAGCTCTTGTCTCAAAGTAGGTGTACTGTCACCACCTGTCACATCACGCTGTGACTTATTTTGAGTTGTTTGCTGTTTTCCTGTGTGTAGTGTTTTAGTTCTTGTCTTGCTTTTTCTCTTTTTTTGGTATTTTCCTGTAGCAGTTTCATGTCTTCCTTTGAGCGATATTTCCCGCATCTACTTTGTTTTAGCAATCAAGAACATTTCAGTTGTTTTTATCCTTTATACATTGGTGATTGTCATGTTATGTTCGGATGCACTTTGTGGACGCCGTCTTTGCTCCACAGTAAGTCTTTGCTGTCGTCCAGCATTCTGTTTTTGTTTACTTTGTAGCCAGTTCAGTTTTAGTTTCGTTCTGCATAGCCTTCCCTAAGCTTCAATGCCTTTTCTTAGCGGCACTCACCTTTTGTTTATTTTTGGTTTAAGCATTAGTTACATTTTTACCTGCACACTGCCTCCCGCTGTTTCCGACATCTACAAAGCAATTAGCTACCGGCTGCCACCTACTGATATGGAAGAGTATTAAACGGTTACTTTGCCGAGCTCTAGACAACACCGACCACTCAACAACAACACATAATTTGCAGACTATAATTACTGGTTTGCAAAAAATATTTTTCACCCAAATAGGCGAAACAGTGGTTAAAAAACACTGTATTAAAACTTGGTGGACGTTTAGGTTATTTAAGAGACACAAGGTCCCTAATGGCTGAGTGAAAAGCTTAGCTCCTGTTCTATTTACTCACCCATACAAAAACCCTTTAGTTTGTAGACGTTCTGAAAATGAGAATACGCTTGTGATGCACCTGTGAGATTGTAATATAGAGGCTGCATCGCTGCCAAATGGTAAACGACACCTTCGTCTTGAGCGCACACAAATATGAACTTGCCTCCGAGCGCTGATGCCGATCAGTTGTCACCGCTCGTTTATTGACACCGAACTGAGCTGTGCATTGTTTGAACGTCTGCTGACACCGCCATTCAGCGTGCTTTCAACTCATTAGCATGTAAATGTGCCTGGGGTTCGTCTGCTCCCTGCACGGTATAAAAGAATGATAGAAATCTTGCATGGATTCAAAAACTGTCAAGAGCAGGCCGCATCAATTTAGGTCAAAGGAGACAATTGGGGGGGGAATGATATAAAAAACAAAACTCGCCTCCGGCATTAGAGACAATTGTGCCAATGATGCTTGCTGAAACTTATCGGGAGGGTTCCTCACACTGAAGACACGGACCTGCACCTCTCATTTATGGAGGCCACTCACTCTCAGCCAAGTTTCCTGAGATAGGCTAGCATCCAGCTGTGAGTACTTCGTTATCACGCGCGCACAGCCTTTTCGATCCTGTTCCCAGCCCCAGGGCTTTTAAAGACAACATCCCAAAACCCCATGTTGTCACACAAACGTGGAGGAGACACCACGCCGATGCCACACAATCTATCCCGTCTCCATTTGTAGGTGCTCCACTTGGGTGTACAAAAAAAAAAAACGGCCTATTTGAGCTGAAACGACATCACCACGGGCACTTTTTGTCCGCGGGCTTTATCGAGATTGATGTCCACTCACGTTGGGGGTGGGTGGGTGGGGGCAAATAAGGAAAGCAAACAGGGCCCGTGGAGAGCTCGCATGGATGGTGTAATTTGGCTTCTGCAGCTCATCTGTGGCTCAGTCAACAAACTAATGATGGCATTTTCCCCACCTGAAATGGGACGAAAAAACAAAGCCAAATAATTTCTAGAGATGTCCGATAATGGCTTTTTTACCGATATCCGATAATGTCCAACTCTTAATTACCAGCTCCATTTTTGTTTCATCTGATCACAGAACTTTCCTCCAGAAGGTCTTATCTTTGTCCATGTGATGTCAGATGAAAGAATAATTTAGCCTTTTGGCCACAATACCCAGCAATATGTTTGGAGGAGAAAAGGTGAGGCTTTTAATCCCAGGAACACCATTCCTACTGTCGAGCATGGTGGTAGTAGTATTATGCTCTGGGCCTGTTTCGCTGCCAATGGAACTGGTGCTTTACAGAGAGTAAATGAGACAATGAAAAATGAGGATTACCTCCAAATTCTTCAGGACAACCTAAAATCATCAGCCCGGAGGTTGGGTCTTGGGCGCAGTTGGGTGTTCCAACAGGACAATGACCCCAAACACACGTCAAAAGTGGAAAAGGAATGGCTAAATCAGGCTAGAATTAAGGTTTTAGGATGGCCTTCCCAAAGTCCTGACTTAAACGTGTGGACAATGCTGAAGAAACAAGTCCATGTCAGAAAACCAACACATTTAGCTGAACTGCAGTAATTTTGTCAAGAGGAGTGGTCAAAAATTCAACTAGAAGCTTGTGGATGGCTACCAAAAGTGCCTTATTGCAGTGAAACTTGCCAAGCGACATGTAACCAAATATTAACATTGCTGTATGTATACTTTTGGTCACATTTTCAGTAGACCCATAATAAATTCATAAAAGAACCAAACTTAATACAATTACTCTATCACAAAAAAATAAGAGTTTTAGAAATTATTGGAAACGCAAGACAGCCATGACGTTATGTTCTTTATTAGTGTATGTAAACTTTTGACCATGACTGTATATATCTGTGGCTTATAGTCGGGTGTGGCTGATACATGTAAAGCATATTTTTTTTCTTCTAAAATTTATTGGGTGCGGCCTAAAAACCGGTGTGCTCAATAGTCCGGAAAATATGCTAATTACTGCTTTTTATTCGGGATCGTAGTTATTTGGTCATAACTTAATAGCAAAGGCGTAATGTGAAATAGAACTAATTTGCAGAATTTTTTTTATCAGAACTCAAAAACTACACTTTGTCGTAATGCTAAGTTTTGTGCGGCTTCAAAAGCACACTTTCTTAAGAAACGTCTACATTGTACAAGAATCATTTAAGCTTCTACTGAACACTATAGCCATATTGTAAATGTGGTGTTTACTGTACTGTGCAGACAAACAGATTGCTAAGTCATTCATGGGTTACAAAACATCCAGAATGTTTACTCTGGTTTTTATCACAATCTGCCAATTACACTACATGAATTCTATATGTCACATAATGCTTAGCACTCGGTCTCGTCAACGCAGAGACCAGAATCTTTATTGAAATGCTCATATATTATGCCTTCTGGATGCTATTGCACTCCACTTAAGGATTAAATGGAGGTGAAACAAGCCAGCAAGCAAGCTTCGGGGGAAATTGCTTTCATCTACTTTGAATTACGGTTATGGCCCACACAGCAACCAGGCGGGTCACCAACATTCCAGCAAATGAAACATTATTCGAGTAGTCTAAGGTCCCCTTCAGCTTTGTAGACTTGGAAGTGATGAAATCACACTTCGCTGTTACAAGGGTCTTTGTGATCCTGATGAGAACACAAGCCATTAGTGTGTACATTTGGGAAATAGATTTACACCATAAACTAAGCCTGGTAACTGCATTCATTCTGCAATGCAACTAAACCTTTTTTCAGTGATGTACCCCCTGTGAACATTTTTTTAATTCAAGTACTCCCTAAACAGAGCAAAGCATTTTTGGTTGTAAAAAAGGAGATAAAGAAGTAAAATAAAGCACTATGTCATCAGTTTCTGATGTATTAAATTGTATAACAGTGCAAAATATTGCTCATTTGTAGTAGTCTTTCTTGAACTATTTGGAAAAAAAGATAAAAATAACTAAAAACTTGTTGAAAAATAAACACGTGATTCAATTATAAATAAAGATTTCTACACATAGAAGTAATCATCAACTTTAAGTGCCCTCTTTGGGGATTGTAATAGAGATCCATCTGGATTGATGAACTTAACTCTAAACATTTCTTCAAAAAAAAAAAGAAATCTTTAACATCAATATTTATGGATGCATTGTTGCATTGTAATGAATGGAATAGCCTACTTGATTTGATGTTCAGTTTGTGATCTTACATTCATGATTTGTTGAAGTATTATTCAATAAATATATTTATAAAGGATTTTTGAATTCTTGCTATTTTTAGAATATTTTAAAAAATATTTTAAAAAAATCTCAATCTCTTGGCATACCTTCAAGTACCCCCATTTGAGAACCACTGAACTAGACCATTATATACACACAGTATGCATCTAGGTATGTGCTATCATATTGTAAAGGTTAGCTCTTTGGACTATAGGACTTCAAAATCTCGGTGAAACTTTGAAATCCTGTTAGAGGGAGTAAAGTGGGTATTGAGTGGAATTAATTCAACACCTGCTGCAAGAAAGTTGTGTGTTAGAATATAATAGAATTTAAGTAGTTTTAATCCAATCCAAACAGACTGAAAAGAACATATTGCAACCGCACTAAAACAATGGCGCGAGATCATGCATACACAGGTAGTCATGGAAACGTTTAACACCGTGTTAGAATAATTATGTATATATTATCACACAACTCTTATGCTTAAGGGCCGTTGCTATAGTTATTATCAGTTGTGCTGAAATTGTATTTTTCTTTGTCTATGCGAAGCTGGCAATCCAAAAGATTGCAAGCCAGTCTCGTATCAGTGTTTGTTTCCAGAATCGGCCTGATGACTAGGGATGATGTTTGATAAGAAATTATCGAGGTCGAGCCTATTATCGAATCCTCTTATCGAACCGATTCCTTATCGATTCTCTTATCGAGTCCAGATAGGTTGTTGTATATGGAAAAGCCCCCACAATATTTGGTTTAACAAAAGCAGTATCGTATGCATGTTCGAAATAAACTGAAACTGAACATTTCCCAGTAGCTTGGCGGGAGCTTCTCTAGTTTTTGAACGAGCTTAGCTATTTTTAGACCCATGTAGCGAGGTTGTTTACATCAAAGTTACAAGCTACAAAGAGAGACAAAGGACTGCGAATCCAGGCCAAGAAATGACAACGACCTGGATGAACGAGAACATCCATACAAACAGAAAAAAAACATGAGGATTGGTTGGTGTTTGTATGATGAGTCACGGTTGGCTGAGGTTAGGGCGAAACATTATGGACTGGCCAATCAGAGGCAAGATAAGGCGCGTCATCAAAACCAGGAATCGAAATGATAACAGACACACACTCATGTCACATGACAACAAGGGAGTCGTAGACAGAGGGAAGATTCAAACTGACGACTCAAGAAAGTAAACATACTTGAAAAGGGCAGGGAGTATTTTCCCCCGCAGATTAGATTTTTCCTTTAGTGATGAAGTTGACGTCCAGGAAACCCACAATAATGCGTGGCTATATCAGGGGTCGGCAACCTTTACCACTCAAAGAGCCATTTTGACCCGTTTCACAAATTTAAGAAAACAATGGGAGCCACAAAACTCTTTTGAAATTTAAAATGAAATAACACTGCATACAAAGTTTTTTTTTTGCTTTGTGCTATGTATAAACCAGACACGCGGCGCGCGAGACGTTATTTTGCGAACCGCACCTTAATATGAAAATGTAATATTAGTGCGGCCCGCAAGTTTTATATGAATGGCGCTTGACAGCGTCATACTTGCCAACAATCCCGATTTTTCCGGGAGACTCCCGAAATTCAGGGCAACTATTCTATTGGATGTCTGCTGATTTTCACCCAAACAACAATAATAAGGGCGTACCGTGATGGCACTGTCTTTAGCGCCCTCTACAACCTGTACATACAGCGTGCCAGCCCAGTCACATGTTGTATGAGGCTTCTGCAGGGACACTTAAGTGACTGCAAGGCATACTTAGTCAACAGCCATACAGGTTACACTGAGGGTGGCCGTATAAAACAACTTTAACACTGTTACAAATATGTTACAAACAACAGAACAAATACCCAGAATCCCATGCATCCCTAACTCTTCCGGGCTACATTATACACCCCCGCTACCACCAAACCCCGCCCCCCCCCAACATATCACCCCCCCTCCGTGCGTCGGTTGAGGTGGGCAGGGGTGTATAATGTAGCCCGGAAGAGTTAGAGATGCATGGGATTCTGGGTATTTGTACTGTTGTGTTTGTCTTATACGGCCACCCTCAGTGTGAACTGTATGGCTGTTGATTAAGTATGCCTTGCAGTCACTTACGCGTGTAGGGCAGAGCCCGCATACAGAATGTGACTGGGCCGGCACGCAGACAGTGTAAAATCGGGTGCTAAAAGGCGCTGCCATCACGGCACGCCCTCAATATTGTTGCCCCGGGAGATTTTCTGGAGAGGCACTGAAATTCGGAAGTCTCCCGGAAAAATCAGGAGGGTCAGCAAGTATGCAGCTGAGCCGCATCAGAGTGATCAAAGAGTCGCATGCGGCTCCGGAGCCGCGGGTTGCCGACCCCTGGGCTATATTTAGACATACAGTATGTATGCGTTTAGAGAAAACAATGCCCGAAACCTTATTTTTGTCAATGTTTACTCTGTAAACCAACATCATAACTGCTCTCCTCATCTAAGACGTCCAACACAAATTTAGGAACACTGGTGAAAAGTTTTACTGCACTTCACCACTCTCATCTTTTTTTTTTTGTCTAGATATAGATGGATGCGTTTTTACTTTTTGTATAGGGGTGGACCAAAGACAAGGTAAACTGAAATAAATACACAGTATGGTTTGGGGACCTCAAGAGGCAGTTGTAGGGTGTCCCCTACTTAACGACAGATAGTTAATAGTAATGGATCCTTAAGCACTCTGTTACTTTAACATTGATATTATACATGTCGGCCCTTAGATATAAATGCCATTAATTGGGCTCTATCACTGGTGTGTGACGTGATAACTGTCTTTCTGCGCCGGTCAAAACATACATTTTGATTAATCATCATTTATTTATGGTAACGCAAAACTTTTTTTTTTTTATTAATCACATGCGTTAACGCGTTGCCATTGACAGCCCTAGTTAGAATGCATAAAAAAAGAAAAACATAAGTGTTCTTGTTAGTGTTGTCCCGATACCAATATTTTGGTACCAAAATGTATTTTTATACTTTGATACTTTTCTAAATAAAGGGGACCACAAAAATTGCATTATTGGCTTTATTTAACCTATGTAATATACTCAGTGTGTTACGCTTGCGTGGCATTGTGATGCCGGAGGTCGTCTTTTCAAGATGCAGAGGGATGTCAGGAAGCGGCTTGCAGATGAGAATAAATGATTTATTCTGATTGCAGAACAAAATGCTGCGCGTTGCACCACGGCACGGAAAACAAGAGGGTAGCCAAAAGATGCTAATATCAAAACTGTAGACTATGAGAGAAACCAAAAGCGTAACTTGTTGCGTAGGAGCAAACAAGACCAACAGACCGAGTGAGGCCAGCGCGTAAACTAAATAGCCCTCTGATTAGTGCCCGGGCAACAGGTGCGCGTCCAGAACACTAACCAGAGGCAGGTGACTATAATCTGCCGTCATGGCAACAGAAACAAACAAACACAAGAGGTGCTGAAAACACAAGTGACTTGAAAACAAAAACAAAAATATGATCCGGGCAGCGGATCATAACACGGTGGCCTAGTGGTTAGAGTGTCCGCCCTGAGATCGGTAGGTTGTGAGTTCTTACCAAAGTCTATAAAAATGGGACCCATTACCTTCCTGCTTTGCACTCATAATCAAGGGTTGGAATTGGGGGTTAAATCACCAAAAATGATTCCCGGGCGTGGCACCTCTGCTGCTCAATGCTCCTCTCACCTCCCAGGGGGTGAACAAGGGGATGGGTCAAATGCAGAGGACAAAAAATATTAGGGTACATTAAACATATGTTTCTTATTGCAAGTTTGTCCTTAAATAAAATAGTGAACATACAAGACAACTTGTCTTTTAGTATTAAGTAAGCAAACAACGGCCCCTACTTAGTCTGCTGACGTATGCAGTAACATAGTGTAATTTTTCATTCAATTATTTTATCAAAATTATTAAGGACAAGTGGTAGAAAATGAATTGTTAATCTACTTGCTAATTTACTGTTAATATCTGCTTACTTTCTCTTTTAACATGTTCTATCTACACTTCTGTTAAAATGTAATAACTTATTCTTCTGTTGTTTGATACTTTACATTAGTTTTGGATGATACCATAAATTTGGGTATCAATCCGATACCAAGTCGTTACAGGATCATACATTGGTCATAATTTAAGTCCTCATGTGTCTAGGGACCTATTTCCTGAGTTTACAAACATAAAATACATTTTTTAAAAACGAGAAAAAAAAAAAAAGTTTAAGCCTGGGCCCCTGGAGTGGGGGTCCAGACTGAGGCCAAGGGGAGAAAAAAAACTCATAGCAATAGCACACATAAACATGTGTAAGAGGGAAAGATCGAAAAAAACAAAGGACATTAAATACATTAAAAGAGCAGAGCTGATGCAACCTGACACTTCTACACACAGCCACAAAAGTTTAACAACAAAAAACAAAACAAAACATATAAACTGTGGTGGCCTCTGCGGTGTTCCACGCCATCGTCTGCTGGGGTGGGGGGGAGCATGGCCAGAGACAAGAGCAGACCCAACAAAGCAACCAAGAGAGCCGATTCCACCCTCGACCGCCCACCAACTCTCGGCCAGTGTCCAGTCCGCATGGATGAGCGAGGATACGTCCAAGGAGACCGAGGTGTCCGATACCTGCTCATTCAGCCAAAACACTGTCTCTTCATCCGCATCTCCTCCAGTCTCTCCAAACGGACTCTGGTGTGGCAGAGACCCAGCAGCTGGTCTCCATGACCAAAAGACTTGCATGCAAGCCATGTCTATGAGTAAAGCATCCAAATCCATCTAACCGTCTCGTTATTGAACCACCAACAAAGGACACATAGAAACTTTCCACTAATATAGAAAAAATGTTGAGTTCCAATTAAATGGCAACTAAATAATTAAAATGCTTTCTGTCATGTCTGTGTAATCATGTTTTGTTTTAAGTCATGTTTTGTTTAGTTTCTGGCTTTTCACTCCCTTGTCTTGTTTGCATGATTACCCATTAGTTTCACCTGTTCCACGTTTGGACTCATTGTGCACTCTTGTTTGTCACCATAGCAACCATTAATTTTCACCTGTCACGTCACGCACCTGTTTCACGTTTTGAGTCACGCACCTGCTTTCACTAATCATGTCCATAATATTTAAGTTCATTCATTTTCTGTTGTTCGTCCTGACAACCTCAACACATTTATACTCTGTTCATGCCTGATACTTCTTTCCATGTCAATTCCTCAAGCAACTATTTTTGTCCAAGCCAAGTAAGTTTTTGTTCCATATTTATAGTCTTTTTGTTTCATAGTTTGTTCTCCGCCATTGTGCGTGTTTTTTGTTTGTACTTTTTGCTATAGTCTTTTGGTTTCATAGTTTATTCTCCGCCACTGTGCGCGCTTTCATTTATTCCTTTTTTTGATAATAATAAATCATGTACCTTCATTCCCGTCTCGCACGAGCCAACTTTCCGTTGCATCCTGGAAAAGCACACACCCCGGACCAAGTCATGACAGTAGGTCGTCAGCAGACTCGCTTTTCCGCACGAGAGTTGGACATTTTCGACGAGGCTTCTTGGGCGGTCCTGTGCGCGATGGAGGAGGAAACGCGGCGCTACTCCTCCATGGAGTATAGAGACTTCATTTGGTCCCAGGACGACACAGCGTCACCTCAGCCACGGAAGCGCCGCCAAAGACGAAGGACGTCAGGAAGAACTTCCGCGAGCCTGCAGGACACGCCGCTCCCACATGCCCCTCCCCCTCCGGGCGGAAGCAAGCAGCAGCCAGCCCGGCTTCGCCCTGATGACGTCAAAAACCAGGATTTTTTTTTTCTATATTCTTTTTCTTTTGATTCCCCGCTCCCCAGGACTCAAGCCACACCCAAGACACAAAACAATTTTTTTTCACCCACTCAATCCCAGATACAAGAAAGACAATTTGGACAATTTAATGGGGAAGTTTCTGCCCTCCTCCGCCCACCCCTACAGAGAGTTCCAGACCGCAGGGAGCGCGTCTGGTATCCGCCCCTTGAGGGGGGGGGGCTAGGGCTGGGAATTGTTCAGGTGGGGTGGCTCAGCAGCACGATGTCAAGCCACAGCCTCCAGCACGGCCGCCACCACCAGTCTTTCGCCATGCCAAGCCGCAACCCCCAGCTAGGCCACCTCCACCTGCTCCAAGGCTAGCACCACGGCTAGCTGCTCCAAGGCTAGCACCTGTCGCCGCACCTGTCGCAGCACCACGGCTAGCACCTGTCGCCGCACCAGTTGCCGCACCAAGGCTAGCACCAGCTCCACCACGCCAAGTTCCACGGCAGACTCCAGTACCCGCACCACGCCTAGCCGCATCATGCCAAGCTCCGGTACCAGCTCCACGCCGCCAAGCACTGCCAAGCCAAGACCAAGACCCTCCACGCCAAGACCAAGACCCTCCACGCCAAGTCCAAGACCAAGACCCTCCACGCCAAGTCCCGCCAGTCGCAGCTCCAAGACGCCAAGTGCCGCCAGTCGCAGCTCCAAGACGCCAAGTGCCGCCAGTCGCAGCTCCAAGACGCCAAGTGCCGCCAGTCGCAGCTCCAAGACGCCAAGTGCCGCCAGTCGCAGCTCCAAGACGCCAAGTGCCGCCAGTCGCAGCTCCAAGACGCCAAGTGCCGCCAGTCGCAGCTCCAAGACGCCAAGTGCCGCCAGTCGCAGCTCCAAGACGCCAAGTGCCGCCAGTCGCAGCTCCAAGACGCCAAGTGCCGCCAGTCGCAGCTCCAAGACGCCAAGTGCCGCCAGTCGCAGCTCCAAGACGCCAAGTGCCGCCAGTCGCAGCTCCAAGACGCCAAGTGCCGCCATGCCAAGACCAAGACCCGCCATGCCAAGACCAAGACCCGCCATGCCAAGACCAAGACCAAGACCCGCCATGCCAAGACCAAGACCCGCCATGCCAAGACCAAGACCCGCCATGCCAAGACCAAGACCCGCCATGCCAAGACCAAGACCCGCCATGCCAAGACCAAGACCCACGCCAAGACCAAGACCCACGTCGAGCTTCGCCGCCTGACGTGCCACGTCGAGCTTCGCCGCCTGACGCGCCACGCCGAGCTTCGCCGCCTGACTCACCACACCAAGCCACGTCTGCCACGATGACGACGCGCCTCCCTCCTCGTCGGCCACGGATATGGCCGCTACCTGGTCACCCGCCACGCCAAGTGCGCCCACCTCCCAGTCGGCCACGAATGTGGCCATTCCCTGGGCGCCCGCCTCGCCTGCTGCAGCGGCGTTCCACTCGCCGCCGCCACCTAACTCTGCCCCGGTGGATACGGGGACACGTGGTCTGGCGACCCACCGCCATGTCCCCCTCCCGCCCTCCCATGACTCTTGTTATTTTTTTTATGGACATCTGGTATCTGTCCTTAAGGGAGGGGCTCTGTCATGTCTGTGTAATCATGTTTTGTTTTAAGTCATGTTTTGTTTAGTTTCTGGCTTTTCACTCCCTTGTCTTGTTTGCATGATTACCCATTAGTTTCACCTGTTCCACGTTTGGACTCATTGTGCACTCTTGTTTGTCACCATAGCAACCATTAGTTTTCACCTGTCACGTCACGCACCTGTTTCACGTTTTGAGTCACGCACCTGCTTTCACTAATCATGTCCATAGTATTTAAGTTCATTAATTTTCTGTTGTTCGTCCTGACGACCTCAACACATTTATGCTCTGTTCATGCCTGATACTTCTTTCCATGTCAATTCCTCAAGCAACTATTTTTGTTCAAGCCAAGTAAGTTTTTGTTCCATATTTATAGTCTTTTTGGTTTCATAGTTTGTTCTCCGCCATTGTGCGTGTTTTTTGTTTGTACTTTTTTGCTATAGTCTTTTGGTTTCATAGTTTATTCTCCGCCACTGTGCGCGCTTTCATTTATTCCTTTTTTTGATAATAATAAATCATGTACCTTCATTCCCGTCTCGCACGAGCCAACTTTCCGTTGCATCCTGGAAAAGCATACACCCCGGACCAAGTCATGACACTTTCTTTTCTTTGATCTTGCTACCACAGGTTCATGCACGAGGTAGTGTGCAATATCAGCCACACACACACAATACACCACAATTGGTGTGATCCGGCTCTTTCAGGCTTCCCACTCGTGTGCCATGTCATTCTCTTTCTTTTTTATCAAGCAAGAGAGGGAACTGATTTGAAATATTAATAACGCGCAATTAGATTCCAACCTCCGCCTATTCGCTACGGCTGATAATTGGATCATATTAAAACCTGGAGAGTAGCGGGGTGCACTAAGCAGGAACAGACAGACACACAAAATTAAATGACTCCATAAACAGAAGACTTGCCAGGGATTGCTTTGTATTGAATATAAAATTCAAACAATTGCTTTTTCAATAAAAATGCATGCTTCTACAGATTTTGGGAGTTTAATCTGAAAATGTCAGGTGACACATTCATAGAGAGTATTTTTGTTTATAATTCAGGTAGTTTTGATCCAAACCAAGGTCAGCGTTGAGTCATTTATGATTGACATTGTTTAATTAGCATAATTAAATTATAATCCCACTCTCATTAAAACATAATTCTTGTCTTTTTGCAAACCGCCGCTGTGGAATGGATTACAATATGGGTATTTCAGTTTTAGAAAACTAAATAAATATGTTGTTATGATTCATGCCAAAAATATTTGTTGCCTCGCAGAACGTGCGAGATCAGCAAGGATTTGCAGTCCAGCAGGAACAAATGGATTTAGGAGCGGCCATTTAATCTGCAGTGTGATTAATTGAGAGGCGATTCAGCGAGCGGAACATGAGCAAAGACATACGGATCGGAATTACACTCATGTGCAGTTAAAATGACTTTAGAGATACAGTTGATATTGATCCGTCACTTTTTATCCAAACAATTCAAGCTGTGTGAGTGTGAAATAAATACTAGATACTGAAAAAAACAAAACAAAAAAAAAAGACATACATTTCTATAGAGAGAAAATACACATACAGAAAATTAAGTTAAAACCTCAAATTCTAAAAAAACCCTAAAATTACCGTATTTTTCGGAGTATAAGTCGCACCGGAGTATAAGTCACACCTGCCGAATAATAAAGAAGGAAAAAAACATATATAAGTCGCAATGGAGTATAAGTCGCATTTTTGGGGGAAATTTATTTGATAAAACCCAACACCAAGAATAGACTTTTGAAAGGCAATTTAAAATAAATAAAGAATAGTGAACAACAGGCTGAATAAGTGTACGTTATATGAGGCATAAATAACCAACTGAGAACGTGCCTGGTATGTTAACGTAACATATTATGGTAAGAGTCATTCAAATAACTATAACATATAGAACATGCTATACGTTTACCAAACAATCTGTCACTCCTAATCGCTAAATCCCATGAAATCTTATACGTCTAGTCTCTTAAGTGAATGAGCTAAATAATATTATTTGATATTTTACAGTAACGTGTTAATAATTTCACACATAAGTCGCTCCTGAGTATAAGTCGCACCCCCGGCCAAACTATGAAAAAAACTGCGACTTATAGTCCGAAAAATACGGTATAATGAAAATGGAAAAAGTGTTTTAAAAGTAACACAAACGTGCCAGAATCAGTGGAGCTCAATTCAGCAAACGTCAACGGATTAACTCTAACTGTGTGTGTTTTGCTTTTTCTTTGTATTTTGTGCATTGTATACTTCACTTACCTAGTTAGCTGTTGACTGTTTAAATATTTTAGTTTTTTTAAAACATATTTTTATAGAAATGTGTGAAAGTAATTATTAAAAAATCCAATATGCAAGGCACACCTGGAACATAACTTGTGTTGTTTTTATGAGGGTACACTTTATAGTAACTATACACGACTAAGCATCAACAAAGTATTAGTGAATACTGAATTTATCATTTATAAAGCATAGTTTCCACATGAGCACTTATTAGAATGCAGTTGACAAACAGTTATAAATGTTTTACTCATTATCAAATTGAGTATAAGGTAAAACCTCATAAGTACATACTATTAAAAATTAATAAATAATTAATAAAGCATTAGTAAACACTAAGGGTGCAACAATTGATCAATATATTGAATTGTATTCCTAAATTTAAAGTATATCGATCTCTCCTAGAGATACACTATATTGCCAAAAGTATTTAGACACCTGCCTTGACTCACATATGAACTTGAAGTGCCATCCCATTCCTAACCCATAGGGTTCAATATGATGTCGGTCCACCTTTTGCAGCTAATACAGCTTCAACTCTTCTGGGAAGGCTGTCCACAAGGTTGCGGAGTGTGTTTATAGGAATTTTCCACCATTCTTCCAAAAGCGCATTGATGAGGTCACACACTGATGTTGGTTGAGAAGGCCTGGCTCTCAGTCTCTGTTCTAATTCATCCCAAAGGTGTTCTATCGGGTTCAGGTCAGGACTCTGTGCAGGCCAGTCAAGTTCATCCACACCAGACTCTGTCATCCATGTCTTTATAGACCTTGCTTTGTGCACTGGTGCACAGTCATGTTGGAAGAGGAAGGGGCCCGCTCCAAACTGTTCCCACAAGGTTTGGAGCATGGAATTGTCCAAAATGTTTTGGTATCCTGGAGCATTCAAAGTCCCTTCACTGGAACTAAGGGGCCAAGCCCAGCTCCTGAAAAACAACCCCACACAATAATTCCTCCTCCACCAAAATTTCACACTCAGCACGTTGCAGTCCGAAATGTACCGTTCTCCTGGCAACCTCCAAACCCAGACTCGTCCATCAGATTGCCAGATGGAAAAGCGTGATTCATCACTCCAGAGAACGCGTCTCCATTGCTCTAAAGTCCAGTGGTGACGTGCTTTTCACCACTGCGTCCGACGCTTTGCATTGGACTTGGTGATGAATGGCTTAAATGCAGCTGCTCGGCCATGGAAACCCATTCCATGAAGCTCTCTGCGTACTGTACGTGGGCTAATTGGAAGGTCACATGAAGTTTGGAGCTCTGTAGCAACTGACTGTGCAGAAAGTCTTTGCACTATGCGTTTCAGCATCCGCTGACCCCTTTCTGTCAGTTTACGTGGCCTACCACGTGGTGGCTGAGTTGCTGTTGTTCCCAAACGCTTCCATTTTCTTATAATAAAGCCGACAGTTGGCTTTGGAATATTTAAGAGCGAAGAAATTTCACGACTAGATTTGTCGCACAGGTGGCATCCTATGACAGTTCCACGCTGGAAATCACTGAGAGCGGCCCATTCTTTCACAAATGGTTGTAGAAACAGTCTCCATGCCTAAGTCCTTGATTTTACACACCTGTGGCCGGGCCAAGTGATTAGGACACCTGATTCTGATCATTTGGATGGGTGGCCAAATACTTTTGGCAATATAGTGTATATTGACCCAGTAAAAATGAAACTAAAATGATAAAAGTGAGGCTAATGGATTCAAATTTAATGAAACCTTGGGGCGTCCAGTCACCCATGTATTTAAAACTAAATGTATTGGTCATTTTTAATATGCTTGTCTAATTAATCCTTTGCTCCGGGCCAAAAAACAAATGCGTGCGCACACAAGGACTTTGATTTAACATGGTGAGCAGCAAAAAATAACAGCATTATTGGTTAGGCATGGGGACAAATACAGAGGGATGAAGAGCCTCGTTGTCATTGGTATATTGTGTTTGTGGACATTAAATCATCTCAAATACAGTCACTGCATACGTATCATAACACTTGCTGCTCCTCAGTGGGACATCTGTTCTCTCATACAGATAACACAATTCCCTCACTCACTCATCACAGATAAGAGGTGAGGTGTGGGCTCATGTCAAGTGCTGCATTTTCATTTTGAGTTTGGTATACAAGTGGGAGATTGTTGTCGCGGGGAGGGAGGGGGGACAAATCGTTGTTATCAGCGGGTGCAGCCGCTGTGTCTCTTTGGCTGGGTTATTTTTCACCTCACCATTGACTCGATGTTTTTAAATGACTGAACTAAACTGAAACATATCTGCATACAATAACTACCTGTTAGTTAAACTAATCCAGATAATTCTCCGCACAGTCATGTGACAAATCTAGGACGCCCCTTGATGTATCCTCATCTACAAAACCCAAAACCAATGAAGTTGGCACGTTGTGTAGATGGTAAATAAAAACAGAATATAATGATTTGCAAATCATTTTCAACCCATATTCAATTAAATAAACTGCAAAGACAAGATACTTAACGTTCGAACTGGTAAACGTTGTTATTTTTTGCAAATATTAGCTCATTTGGAATTTGATGCCTGCAACATGTTTCAAAAAAGCTGGCACAAGTGGCAAAAAAGACTGAGAAACTTGAGGAATGCTCATCAAACACTTATTACAGGTGAACAGGCTAATTGGGAACAGGTGGGTGCCAGGATTGTGTCTAAATGCAGCTTCGATAAAATGCTCAGTCATTCACAAACAAGGATGGGGTGAGGGTCACCACTTTGTG
Organism: Nerophis lumbriciformis; assembly: GCF_033978685.3. Taxonomy (NCBI): domain Eukaryota; kingdom Metazoa; phylum Chordata; class Actinopteri; order Syngnathiformes; family Syngnathidae; genus Nerophis; species Nerophis lumbriciformis. The sequence goes on from NC_084560.2 coordinate 24,648,767, forward strand.
AAAAAATGCGTGAGCATATTGTCCAACAGTTTAAGAACAACAATTCTCAACGAGTTATAGCGAGGAATTTAGGGATTTCACCATCTACGGTCCGTAATATCATCAAAAGGTTCAGAGAATCTGGAGAAATCACTGCACGTAAGCAGCAAGGACAAAAACCAACGTGACCTTGGATCCCTCGGGTGGTACTGCATCAAAAAGCGGCGTCAGTGTTTAAAGGATATCACCACATGGGCTCAGGAACACTTCAGAAAACCACTGTCAGTAACTACAGTTTATTGCTACAAGTTAAAACTCTACTATACAAAGCGAAAGCCATTTATCAACAACACCCAGAAACGCCACCGGCTTTGCTGGGCCCTAGCTCATCTAAGATGGACTGATGCAAAGTGTAAAAGTGTTCTGTGGTCTGACGAGTCCACATTTCAAATAGTTTTTGGAAACTGTGGACGTTGTGTCCTCCGGAACAAAGAGGAAAAGAACCATCCAGATTTTTATAGGCGCAAAGTTCAAAAGCCAGCATCTATGATGGTATGGGGGTGTATTAGTGCCCAAGACATGGGTAACTTACACATCTGTGAAGGCACCATTAATGCTGAAAGGTACATACAGGTTTTGGAGCAACATATGTTGCCATCCAAGCAACGTCTTTTTCATGGACGCCCCTGCTTATTTCAGCAAGACAATGCCAAGCCACATTCTGCACAAGCTAAAACAGCGTGCAGAATGGCTTTGATGATTTGAGTTTGTTACTATATAAGTTGAAAATATCCTGATGTGATTTTTATCATAACAATGTTTTTATAAATACGGGTGCCTTTTTGTCTGGCTTGAGCACCTCCATCCATCCATCCATTTTCTTGAGAACCTGCCCCACAAACTGCCAGTGTAAGTGCCTGCATTCAAAATAAAAAGTTCAAGGAAGAAGGAGGACAAATAGAAGCTGCGAATCTAAGTTTAAAAGTCGGCTGGTCATCCGTGCAAGCACACAGTCCTGACTGATAGGTAGCTGAAACGTGCTCTTTGATGCTTAGTCCTCTTCTCTAACGCTAAAACGACCTAAGGTAACCCACTGAGAGCATGCAGTAATGCCGCGACTTCAAGGAAGCACTTCTCCTTCTCGATGGGATTCCAGTGTTTTCCTTGCCACAGGCTGGCAGCCCTTTATAGTGTCGCTATGGTGCACATGACATCCTACCTGCTGGAACAACGGGTGTAGGGAACCTTTCATGACATGTGAAGTGAATAAATAAACGTTACATTGATGTTGGCACGCTTTGTCTCAGCCCAGCGTGAGCGTGTTTCCTCGCTAAAGTTGACGTTTGACACCTCCGCCCCGTTTCAAACCCCCCACCCTGTCAGGCTCGACGGCGGAAAAGACTCCATTGAAGAAAAAAATATCCTCTTACGCGAGGAGAAAGTGCTTTTCAGTGCTGAAGTTTTTTTTATTCTGCGCAAAATTGTCAAATTGGCTAGATGTGCATATTAGTTTGGCCCATCTTTTCTCATCAATATTCAATGAGGATGATATGACTCATCAAAGAGGCTCGACACTTAGTCACTTTTTTTAGGCGAGCGCAGGGGTCGGCAACCCAAAACGTTGAAATAGCCATAGTGGACCAAAAATACAAAAAAACTAATCTGTCTAGAGCCGCAAAAAATTAAAAGCCGTATATAAGTCTTGTAATGAAGGCAACACATGATGTAAGTGTCTATATTAGCCTACTATCAAAATGACTATGTGTCGCAGGCTGAAGCAAATCTTCGTTGACAGAAATGTACCGTATTTTTCGGAGTATAAGTCGCACCGGAGTATAAGTCGCACCAGCCGAAAATGCATAGTAAAAAAGGAAAAAAAACATATATAAGTCGCACTGGAGCCCGGCCAAACTATGAAAAAAATTGCGACTTATAGTCCGAAAAATACGGTAATATTTATTCGGCACATTTTTACATGAGAAACCATTATTAAATCAGAGGCTACTCAGAAGGTGAGATAACTCCTGGAAATTACTGGCTTTTAATGGCCAAAGGTATAGATGTGTGTGTCCAAGTTAAAGGAAACGGCAGGCTGTCTTCTTTTGATAGATTTGTCACAATCTTTGGCGAGCTAGGTAATGTTTGCTGTGGTCTGGAACAACATGGCACACAAACAACTATCTGAAATGCAGCCAATATTACATACAGATAATAGAATAGAATAGAATAGAAAGTAATTTTTTGATCCCTGGGGGAAATTCAGCACCAGAGTTTGCTCACAATAGACAATAATAATTATAAATATTATAAATAATATAATATATAATATATATATATATATAATAATATACATTTATTCTACATATACTCTACATTTAAGTGCTGTCAAGAAAATGTGTCATGAGACATGAAAAACAAAATCATTTACAAATAGGATAAAAGTAAAGGATATTAAATGAGCTCAAATATACCTACAAATGCGGCATAATGATGCAATATGTACATACAGCTAGCCTAAATAGCATGTAAGCATTGATTAGCTTGCAGTCATGCACTGACCAAATGTGCCTGATTAGCACTCCAACAAGTCGATAACATCAACAAAGCGCACCTTTGGGCATTCACACACAGCATAAAACTTTTGGTGGACAAAATGAGACAAAGAATGAGTGGAAGATTTTACATGTAAACAAACTGTTGCGTCACAGTCCACACTATGGTGAGTTCAAGAACCCTCCGAAATTAGTAGGACAAAACAATGTTCACTAAATACTCTCATCAGTGAAGCATACACACAAACATATTAAACAGTGGGCTTTCTAACAATTGGGAAGGTTTGTGTCATGCTAAAACATAACAAATATGTTCCCCCCCCCATCTTTTTCCACTTTTAATCCTTTTTTAAAAATGCTCCAGGGAGCCACTAGGGCGGCACTAAAGAGCCGCGTGTTGCTGATCCCCGGGCTAGCACTTTAATTCAAAATGATGGAAGAAAACGAGATGATAATGAAACACTTGTAATCATCAACACTGCCACTGTGTTTCATTTGTCATTAGCTGTACACTGCAAATTATTTGCCACTCACCGACGTTTATAATTTTATTTCTAGAAATTTCCCAAGGTTTAAGAGCTATTTACTTATTTCTAGTCATTAACTTTATATCATGATCTTAATTTTATCATGAATAATTAGAAATTTTGTCTATTATAGTTTACAAATGTAACAGTTGAGGAATAATTCAAATAAGATATTTCGGTTTTCCCCCACATAGAAAATTGTGTTTACATTTAAGAATTGCAAGTTGAATAATGCTTGTTTTCAGAATAAAACTTATTTCTATCTTTAAAGTCCTGCCAATTTATAGATGCACAACTTTGAGTTTGGGATGTCTTATCAAGTAAAATCAACTAGCTGCATGCTAGTCTTTTTTATCTTATATTTTATTGGCTGTTTTTTTGCAATGTATGTGTACAGTTAGCATGAGTTTGTTGAAGGGGGATATTCTTGCTGGTTAGGATTAGGGCTAGGGTTAACGCTAACCCTAACCCTAACCCTAACCCTAACCCTAACCCAAACACATTTCGGGAGAACATCCGCACCGTAACACAACATAAACACAACAGAATAAATACCCAGAATCCCATGCAGACCTAACTCTTCCGGGCTACATTATACACCTCCGCTACCACCAAACCCCGCCCCCACAACCCTCCCCCCCTCTCTGTGCGTCGGTTGAGGTGGGCGGGGATTGGTGGTAGCGGGGGTGTATATTGCAGCCCGGAAGAGTTAGGGCTGCAAGGTGTTCTGGGTATTTGTTCTGTTGTGTTTATGTTGTGTTACGGGGCGGATGTTCTCCCGAAATGTGTTTGTCATTCTTTTTTTGGTGTGGGTTCACAGTGTGGCGCATATTTGTAACAGTGTTAGAGTTGTTTTATACGGCCACCCTCAGTGTGACCTGTATGGCTGTTGACCAAGTATGCCTTGCTGTCACTTAGGTGTGCAGCAGAGCCCGCATACAACATGTGACTGGGCCGGCGCGCAGACATGTTGTAGAGGACGGTAAAGACAGTGCCATCATGGCACGCCCTCAATATTGTTGCCCGGGTGAAAATCGGAGAATGGTTGCCCCGGGAGATTTTCGGGAAAGGCACTGAAATTTGGAAGTCTCCCGGAAAAACCGGGAGAGTCAGCAAGTATGCAGCTGAGCCGCATCAGAGTGATCAAAGAGCCGCAAGCGGCTCCGGAGCCGTGGGTTGCCAACCCCTGACCTATATAAAGCCCTCAGCCCCACCCTGACTCCTTTAGCCACCCGTTCAGAGCAATGGTGAGTGAGAGGGTGTGATTTGTTTGTTGAGTGCATGCTTTTCACTGACTAAAGAGATTGAATGTTTGTTGTTTGTCCATGTTGTGCTTCCTAACAAAAGTGCACAGTTTGAGAGGAAGTTTAAGGGCAAACCGTGTTAATTCATAAGGGACAGTGCTATATTAAAGGCCTACTGAAACCCACTACTACCGACCACGCACTCTGATAGTTTATATATCAATGATGAAATCTTAACATTGCAACACATGCCAATACAGCCGGTGTAGCTTACTAAAGTGCAATTTTAAATTTTGTGCGAAATATCCTGCTGAAAACGTCTCGGTATGATGATGTCTGCGCGTGACGTCACGGATTGTAGAGGACATTTTGGGACAGCATGGTGGCCAGCTATTAAGTCGTCTGTATTGGCGCAAAATTCCACAGTATTCTGGACATCTGTGTTGGTGAATCTTTTGCAATTTGTTCAATGAACAATGGAGACAACAAAGAAGAAAGCTGTAGGTGGGTAGCGGTGTATTGCGGCACATGTTGTGCCAGATAACGCACCGCCGCCGTAGAATGCACCCCCTGACTGTTGTGCCGGATAACACAGCCGGTGTTTCATTGTTTACATTCCCGAAAGATGACAGTCAAGCTTTACCATTGGCCTGTGGAGAACTGGGACAACAGAGACTCTTACCAGGAGGACTTTGAGTTGGATACGCAGACGCAGTACCGTGAGTACGCATGCAGCTGCGGCTTCCAAACATTTGATCGCTTGCCCGTACGTGCGTGCCGCTATGTGCATGTCACGTACGTAACTTTGGGGACTTTGGGGAAATATATGTGCTGTATGAACTTTGGGGAGGTGAACGGTACTTTGGGCTGTGGGATTGAGTGTGTTGTGCAGGTGTTTGAGTTGTATTGGCGGGTTATATGGACGGGAGGGGGGGAGGTGTTTGTTATGCGGGATTAATTTGTGGCATATTAAATATAAGCCTGGTTGTGTTGTGGCTAATAGAGTATATATATGTCTTGTGTTTATTTACTGTTTTAATCATTCCCAGCTGAATATCAGGTCCCACCCGCCTCTCACAGCATCTTCCCTATCTGAATCGCTCCCACTGCCCTCTAGTCCTTCACTCTCACTTTCCTCATCCACAAATCTTTCATCCTCGTTCAAATTAATGGGGAAATCGTCGGTTTCTCGGTCCGAATCGCTCTCGCTGCTGGTGGCCATGATTGTAAACAATGTGCGGATGTGAGGAGCTCCACAACCTGTGACGTCACGCGCATATCGTCTGCTACTTCCGGCACAGGCAAGGCTTTTTTATCAGCGACCAAAAGTTGTGAACTTTATCGCCGATGTTCTCTACTAAATCCTTTCAGCAAAAATATGGCAATATCGCGAAATGATCAAGTATGACACATAGAATGGACCTGCTATCCCCGTTTAAATACGAAAATCGCTTTTCAGTAAGCCTTTAATGGTCATACATTGAATTGCAGTAAATATTGCATATTGCTAGTTTATCTCTGTTGTCCGATAGTAGGACAATCACAGTATTTTAGAATGCAACAAAATATTTTCTCAAAATTCTCATACAACTTAAGTAACATAAATTACTTTGAAATGTAAAAACAAAAATAAAATTACAAAAAATATATATATACATTAGTGTGTATATAATAACTCCGAGCACCCACTGGCAGCAATATAGATCGGCGCCTATGCTTCCAACAAAGACTGAACGGTTATCTTTCTGTATAATAATGACATCATCGTCCATGAACCAGCAAGTGGCCAACGAACTCTTTGTGATTTTTCTGCTGATGGAACCATCCTGCTTTCCCCAGTTTTCTACGTTCACCCAGCAAAATTTTATGGCTATATAATATAATCATATACAATAACATGCATCCAATGCCACTTACCGATGTAATGGTTCCACTCAGAGTCCAGATCGGCTTGATTGGCCAGGCAGCCCTTCATTACATTGAGGCAGTAGTTCTTGCAGGGCTTAATGGCCGGCATGCCTTGACAGAAGTGGCAATACGACATCTTTGTCATCGCTCGCATGCACGCCGGAGTGCTGCTCACCTGCGAGAGCACACAAAGTGAAAACACGCTTACGTCACTTCATTTGTTTCGGTTTTTAAAATAATTACAACAAAGTCAAATTCTAGCATTTGGAAAGGTAAGACTTTAATCATGCTACATGATGACAATTACTGAGCTTCTTAATTTCAAAATAAGGAAAATAACTTAGTGAGCGTCTCGAACAGGGGTCGGCAACCCAAAACATTGAAAGAGCCATATTGGACCAAAAATACAAAGACAAATCTGTCTGGAGCCGCAAAAAATTAAAAGCCTTGTATAAGTGTTATAATGAAGGCAACACATGATGTAAGTGTCTATATTAGCTATCATAGCCTACTATCAAAAGGACTTTAAGAGTCGTATAGAAGTGTTATAATGAAGGCAACACATGATGTAAGTGTATATATTAGCTATATTAGCCTACTATCAAAATTACTTTAGGAGTCTTATACAAACCCCGTTTCCATATGAGTTGGGAAATTGTGTTAGATGTAAATATAAACGGAATACAATGATTTGCAAATCATTTTCAACCCATATTCAGTTGATAATGCTACAAAGACAACATATTTGATGTTCAAACTGATAAACATTTTTTTTTTGTTGCAAATAATCATTAACTTTAGAATTTGATGCCAGCAACACGTGACAAAGAAGTTGGGAAAGGTGGCAATAAATACTGATAAAGTTGAGGAATGCTCATCAAACACTTATTTGGAACATCCCACAGGTGAACAGGCAAATTGGAAACAGGTGGGTGCCATGATTGGTATAAAAGTAGATTCCATGAAATGTTCAGTCATTCACAAACAAGGATGGGGCGAGGGTCACCACTTTGTCAACAAATGCGTGAGCAAATTGTTGAACAGTTTAGGAAAAAACTTTCTCAACCAGCTATTGCAAGGAATTTAGGGATTTCACCATCTACGGTCCGTAATATCATCAAAGAGTTCAGAGAATCTGGAGAAACCACTGCACGTAAGCAGCTAAGCCCGTGACCTTCGATCCCTCAGGCTGTACTGCATCAACAAGCGACATCCGTGTGTAAAGGATATCGCCACATGGGCTCAGGAACACTTCAGAAACCCACTGTCAGTAATTACAGTTGGTCGCTACATCTGTAAGTGCAAGTTAAAACTCTCCTATGCAAGGCGAACACCGTTTATCAACAACACCCAAAAACGCCGTCGGCTTCGCTGGGCCTGAGCTCATCTAAGATGGACTGATATAAAGTGGAAAAGTGTTCTGTGGTCTGACGAGTCCACATTTCAAATTGTTTTTGGAAACTGTGGACGTCGTGTCCTCCGGACCAAAGAGGAAAAGAACCATCCGGATTGTTAAAGGCACAAAGTTGAAAAGCCGGCATCTGTGATGGTATGGGGGTGTATTAGTGACCTAGACATGGGTAACTTACACATCTGTGAAGGTGCCATTAATGCTGAAAGGTACATACAGGTTTTGGAGCAACATATGTTGCCATCCAAGCAAGGTTACCATGGACGCCCCTGCTTATTTTAGCAAGACAATGCCAAGCCACATGTTGCATCAACGTGGCTTCATAGTAAAAGAGTGCGGGTACTAGACTGTCCTGCCTGTAGTCCAGACCTGTCTCCCATTGAAAATGTGTGGCGCATTATGAAGCCTAAAATACCACAACGGAGACCCCCGGACTGTTGAACAACTTAAGCTATACATCAAGCAAGAATGGGAAATAATTCCACCTGAGAAGCTTAAAAAATGTGTCTCCTCAGTTCCCAAACGTTTACTGAGTGTTGTTAAAAGGAAAGACCATGTAACACAGTGGTGAACATGCCGTTTCCCAACTACTTTGGCACGTGTTGCAGCCATGAAGTTCTAAGTTAATGATTATTTGCAAAAAAAAAATAAAGTTTATGAGTTTGAACATCAAATATCTTGTCTTTGTAGTGCATTCAATTGAAAAGGATTTGCAAATCATTGTATTCCGTTTATATTTACATCTAACACAATTTCCCAACTCATATGGAAACGGGGTTTGTAAGTGTCTATAGTAACAAAATGCCTATTTTAATAAAGTAGGCATTTTGATAGCCTACTATCAAAATGACTGTGTCGCAGGCTGAAGCAAATCTTCGTTGACAGAAATGTTGAAATGTAATATTTATTGTACACATTTTTACAACATTAGAAACCATTAATAAATCAGAAGCTACTCAGAAGGTGAGATAATTCCTGGAAATTACTGGCTTCTAATGGCCAAAGGTATAGATGTGTGTGTCCAAGTTAAAGGAAAAAAACTCCAAAATACCTTATAATATTGATTACGATATTCAGCTGTCGGTGTGGAACTCATGTGCTGCACTTGCTGTACGTTTGTTTACAATGAATTCATCAGCGGTGTCACTGCTGGCTCGGCAGTTTTCTCCCTACCGCTATTGCACGATTACTTTAACATTGGTTCTGTTGCTGCAGTCGTGCAGTATACTTGTTAATACCTGAGGTCAAAGAGAGCAACTTTTTTTTTTACTTTATCATTTATTTAAAATCTTTATTATGTTTTTTTTTTAAAGTTCTATCATAATGAGCTTATATATTCGGGAAATAACACCTTCACTCCAATTATAGCTTGCTTCTAAGTAGGGTTGTACGGTATACCGGTATTAGTATAGTACCGAGATATTAATGAATCATATTCGGTACTATACCGCCTCTGAAAAGTACCGGCATTGGTGGATCCACACCTAACATCCACTGTAATGATATCAAGTACAGGCACGTATCTAGTCGATACTACTATGATTACGTCAATATTTTTTGGCATCACATCTTCTTTCGTTTTTTAAAAAATGTATATTATGTTTATAGACTCGGGAAATATGTTCCTGGGCACATGAGGACTTTGAATATGACCAAAGTATGATCCTGTAATGACTTGGTATCGGATTGATACCCAAATGTGTGGTATCATCCAAAACTAATGTAAAGCATCTAAACAACAGAAGAATAAGTGATTATTACATTTTAACAGAAGTGTAGATAGAACATGTTTAAAGAGAAAGTAAGCAGATATTAACAGTAAATGAACAAGTAGATTAATAATTCATTTTCTACCACTTGTCCTTAATAATGTTGACAAAATCATAGAATGAAAAATGACACAATATGTTACTGCATATGTCAGTAGACTAATTAGGAGCCTTTGTTTGTTTACTTACTAATAAAAGACAAGTTGTTTAGTATGTTCACTATTTTATTTAAGGACTTACCTGCAATAAGAAACATTTGCTTAATGTACCATAAGATTTTTTTAGTAAAATAAAACCAATAATGCAATTTTTTTGTGGTCCCCTTTACTTAGTAAAGTACCGAAATACATTTTGGTACCGGTACCAAAATATTGGTATCGGGACAAGTGACGTCTTGTTTTTTTTGCGGTACATAAAGGACCGAGCTACAGTATAATTGAATTCTAGTTTCATAGCCTGCAACCTATTTCCACATTTCTAAGAATGGTAAAATGTTCCTTCAGCACAGCTTTTATAACAGCACCGGCTTGATTCTGGAACTGATTAACTCACTTTACAGTACTTTATATGGGACGTCAACTCTTATTCCCAGCCTACGCTCACTGGTTCCAGCCGAGTGGAGCTGCCTCGTGCCGCAGACATAAGATTGTCTCTGCCTACTGACAACCACCTGCTCTTGGAGTATAAACACGTGTCACCCGTGGGCCCGCTCTTCACAATAAACGAGAAGATGAGCTCCCCTCGCTCGTCGTATATCTTAAGGGTGAATTAGACACAGCCCCCCCCCCCCCCCACACACACACACACATGATTGTATTTGTTACCTTCTGGAGACCTCCGAAAAGTGCCTACCTCTTTAAGACCACCCTTTCGAGACATATAAAGATTTGTATTTACAACATTAATAATATATACATACCATGCAAATATAAAAAAGCTTGTTGTGCAAAATGAGTTGGAATTTCACAAGAAAAAGGTCACGGTTTCGCAAGAAACACTTAGAATTTTGGCAGTATTATAATAAAAGTCGTCATTTTACTCAACACAAGTCAAAATTTTACAAGAAAAACTGAACATTTGTGCAATATTATGATGAAAGTTGGAATTTTGCTCAATAACAGTCGCAATTTTACAAGAAAAGCTTAACATGTTGGCAATTTTATGAAAATAGTCGTAATTCAAGTTAAAACTTACAATTTTTGGCAATATTATAATAATAATCGGAATTTTACTTAGCAAAATTATGACAAAAGTCATCATTGTACTCCAAAAATGTCACTATTTTACAAGAACAACAACATAATTGGCAATACTGTGATACAAGTCAGACTTATATATGACAAATGTCGCCATTTTGCATTAAAAAGTAATCATTTTACATAAAGTAATAATTTTATGAGAAAACATTGCAATATTACAGAAACAGAAATAATATGAGAAATTGTTCCCAATTTTGTAAGAAAAAAGTCGACACATTGTGAGAAAAAGACTGCTTTTAGTTAATTTATTTTTTGGAAATGTTTTGTTTGTAATTGGTTTTTAATCTTCATTATTTACTACAAGTTATTACAGTATGTCTCTATGTACATACATATATATATATATATATATATATTTATAAATATATTTATTTATATATTTATTTATATATATATTTTTTCAATACATTTTGGCCAAAGGGGGCACATTTCAATTTCTTACACACACCTGTTATTACATATATTGACCAGAGGGGGAGCACTTCAATTTCTTACACACACTTGTTATTTCATATGTTGACCAGAGGGGGAGCACTTTTAAAAGCGACACACAGTCAATTTGAAAAATCCCTCCTTTTTGGGACCACCCTAATTTTGATAGATTTCACCACCAGGGGTGCAAATGAGACATTCTCTATTAGATGCAATGGTTCTCCGAATTGGGACCATGATTTATGTCCTAACTTGTTCACCGGTCTTCATATGGAAGGTACTTTTCCTTGTTGATGTCTCAAGAATGGTAGAAATACAACACACACACACACACACACACACACACACACACACACACACACACACACACACACACACACACACACACACACACACACACACACACACACACACACACACACACACACACACACACACACTCATACATAAATCTAATCTTTGACGGTGTCGACACCCCAGGAAGCATCCGAAAGTGTTGCAGGGAATTTCTGCTGCCCACGAAGAGGGAGGGGATGTCGGGAGATATTTGCAAGGTGGCCTTTTGGTCTTCTCCGTGCTCCTCCGAGTAGCACTGTGACTCACTCACAGGTGTTGTTGGAGTGGTGGATATTGAGTGATGGCCATGTTGGACCTCAGCCCACCGCTGCGTGAGTGCAATATGGTTGGAACAAGTCACACGTGCAGCTGCATGTGCACATTGGACAGTAGATCGAACAAAAATGCAGATTGAATATTTTCACAAAACAAAATGGGACCGCAGTTCATAAAGCATCAAAGGATTATGGTATTTTTCGGACCGTAAACTGCTACTTTTTTACTACGCTTTGAAACCTGCGGCTTATAAAACGGTGCACCTAAATTATGTATTTTTCTTTGCTAACGGCCATAAACACATAGGGTACTTTAAAAAGGTGTGGTATGGCGCCACCTTTTGGACGAGTTCGCTCAATTCTGCTCAGTGGCCTTGTGGTTAGCGTGTCCGCCCTGAGACTGGAAGGTCGTGAGTTCAAACCCCGGCCGAGTCATACCAAAGACTGTAAAAATTGGACCCATTGCCTCCCTGCTTGGCACTCAAGCATCAAGGGTTGGAATTGGGGGTTAAATCACCAAATGATTCCCGAGCGCGGCCACCGCTGCTGCTCACTGCTCCCTTCTATGTTAGCTACCTCTCTTTCTTTAGAATTTATATTTTCTGCTGGATCTACTCTCTATTTTATGCTGCCCCTTTTTTTTTTTCTTTTTTTTTTTTTGCTGCAGCTGTTACATATACTGTAATATTGTACAGGGTAATTGTTATATATTGTATATATTATACAAAAATATAATATAATATATCAGTATATATTATATACTGTGTATATATAATATGTAATTATTACATATGTTATATTTTATATTGCTACTATGGTACATTTTTAGTCTACTTAATACCTGCATTATCCTTTCCATCCTTACCCTTTCCAACCTTTGTAACTGAGCTACTGTGTGGAACAATTTTCCTTGTGGATCAATAAAGTTTGTCTAAGTCTAATAACTAAAAAAATGTACACTTACTAAAACGTCCCATGTGTGATGTCTGTAGGAGTGTTTTAATGCATGTTTGTACATTATGTCGTAAAGTAATCAAGCTAGCATCGTTAGCATTAGTGTTTATTTGTATTGTTTTACATGCATTTCTCCATAGTAATGAGCTACGATATCCATCAGACATAAATTTGTGTGCCTCAAGGCTCTATCCTCGGTCCACTTCAGTATACTGTTCCTTTATACCTCTGAAAACAAAGATTTTTGCTTCAAGATTCTCCATGTTAGACTTATACAAAAACACACATCAGACACAAAAAGAAACAGTCCATCCAAGTTCAATGAAAAAAATAAAAAATAAAAAAACCCTTTCCCTAATTTACAGCATTTGTTTCTCATCTTAAAGTTAAAGTTAACGTACCAATGATTGTCACACACACACTAGGTGTGGTGAAATTTGCATTTGACCCATCCCCTTGTTCACCCCCTGGGAGGTGAGGGGAGCAGTGGGCAGCAGCGGTGCCGCGCCCGGGAATCATTTTTGGTGATTTAACCCCCAACTTAGCTTAGCTCAACAATATTTCGGTTACTGTTATGATTAATTATCTGCATTTGAGTTCTAACCAGACAGGCAGTTACACTTTGAAACTATCCCTGACTTATTTTTGGTTTCAAGCAACAAAATATGGCTCTTAGTTTACACTGTTCTGGCTCCCTTAATTCCACCATCACGTCCCTTGCCCGAAGGGGGAATCCTCTATGTTCTTTGAGAAAGGACATAGCGTATAAATTATAGAACAGCTTTACCCACTGATGTTAGACGTTGCTTTTCAAACTACATTTATTCTGGTGTGTTGGTAAACACTTTCTATGTGATTTGCAATCAGATGCAACATTAGAATATACAATGTTGAGTCATTTAAAGAAAGATTGCGTTATTGGATGTTGTATAATGCATTTGATACATAGTACATGTACTAGCGCTCAGGGGAAGTCAAAGTCTCAGTACTAACAATCTGATACTATCAACATGATACTGTAGTCCAATAACATCAGATGAATAATTATGCATGAGCTTTTGTTTCTCGTATCCCAGATAGTATCATGTGTATCAAAAGACACAAACACCTGATCATGTATATCCTGATGGAAATAAATATAAACCACATTTCCACCGATTAGTAAAGTTTAGTTTAGCTCGTCATGGTACCCTTTGGAAGGTACCGTATTTTCCGGACCATATATATAGGGGTGCACCGGATTATAAGGCCCACAGCCAATGAATGGTCTATTTTTGACATATAGGGTGTCATGTCTGTGTAATCATGTTTTGTCTTAGTCATGTTTAGTTTAGTTATTGGACTCTTTAGTTTCTGGCTTTTCACTCCCTTGTCTTGTTTCCATGATTACCCATTAGTTTCACCTGTTCCACGTTTGGACTCATTGTGCACTCTTTTTTATCACCATAGCAACCCATTAGTTTTCACCTGTCACGTCACGCACCTGTTTCACGTTTTGAGTTACGCACCTGTTTTCGTTAATCATGTCTGTAGTATTTAAGTTCAGTGTTTTCAGTTTGTCTTTCTGGTGACATCCCCACATTTATGCTCTGCACATTTCTGACTCTTTTTTCATGTCCATCGTTCACGCTGCTCTTTTTTGTCCATGCCAAGTAAGTTTTGTATATTATTGCCACAGTTAGTGTTTTTTGTTGTTCATAGTTTTTGCCTTTGTGCAAGTGTTTGGTTTCATAGATTGTTCTCCGCCATTGTGCGCGCCTTTTGTTTACTTCCTTTTTTTGTAGTTTAAATAAAAATGTACCTGCATTCCCGTCTCGCCCGAGCCAACTTTCCGTTGCCTTCGAGAAAAACTAAACCCCAGGACCAAGTCATGACATAGGGAGCATTAAAGGAGTCATATTATTTATTTTTTTAGGGAAGTCCGATAATATCGGCCTGCCGATATTATCGGCCGATAAATGCTTTAAAATGTAACGGTATCGTTTTTTAAATTTTTTTAAATTTTTTATTTTTTATTAAATCAACATAAAAAACACAAGTTACACTTACAATTAGTGCACCAACCCAAAGAAACTCCCTACCCCATTTACACTCATTCACACAAAAGTGTTGTTTCTTTCTGTTATTAATATTCTGGTTCCTACATTATATATCAATATATATCAATACAGTCTGCAAGGGATACAGTCCGTAAGCACACATGATTGTGCGTGCTGCTGGTCCACTAATAGTTCTAACCTTTAACAGTTAATTTTACTCATTTTCATTAATTACAAGTTTCTATGTAACTGTTTTTATATTGTTTTACTTTCTGTTTTATTCAAGAAAATGTTTTTAATTTATTTATCTTATTTTATAAATTTTTTTAAAAAGTACCTTATCTTCACCATACCTGGTTGTCCAAATTAGGCATAATAATGTGTTAATTCCACGACTGCATATATCGGTTGATATCGGTATCTGTAATTAAAGAGTTGGACAATATCGGAATATCGGATATCGGCAAAAAGCCATTATCGGACATCCTTAATTTTTTTTCTAAATGTAAAACACTTCCTTGTGGTCTACATAACATGTGATGGTGGTTCTTTGGTCAAAATGTTACATAGATGATGTTTTACAGATCATCTTCAAGCCGCTTTCTGACAGTCGCTTCCGGATGTGCCGTTTTGTGGGCGGTCTTATTTACGTGGCTCACCTTCGGCAGCGTCTTCTCCCCGTCATCTTTGTTGTAGCGGTGAAGCGTGCAAGGACGGGAGTGGAAGAAGTGTCAAAAGATGGAGCTAACTGTTTTAATGACATTCAGACTTTACTCAAATCATCTTCATCCGGAAACAACACCGGAAAAAAAATGTCCGACCGGAACTCTCTAATAACTAAAGTTCCTTGGGTGATAATGTAAACTCACTACACCGGTATGTATTTGCGCTTCCATGGCGAGTTTACTGACAGATATAAGTAAGAACTTTACACTACATTATATTGGAGGATGAATGTCACTTAACAAGAAGATAGAGAAAAAGAAGAGGCTTAACTTATCGACTACGGCACGGACTAAAAAGGCGGACGCGTGCAATTTTTCAGGATTCATGCAGATCCCAAATACAGATCAGCACGTACCAGAGGGTAAGAAAAGTTGCGTTTGCATAATATTGCGAAACAAAACGCCAGATAATATATCTTACCTTATAAACACACACCATAATAATACTCGTATTTTGAAGCACATCAAGCGGTGCGGCTTCATAGCTTATCAAAGTCGTACTAAAACATTTTGATATATTTTTGAGCGCTGTGTGTAATGTTCTATATTTTCAATGGAACATATAAAATGTTAGTGTTGTTTACTTGAGTCATATTGCCATCAAAGTGGAGCCTACACTTCTCTCTTATGTTTGACTGCCATCTACTGGTCACACATATCATTACAACATGTACCAAATAAAATAGCTTCCAGGTGGGTAAGCTCAACCAAACGTATTCCATACATTAGGCGCACCGGGTTATAAGGCGCACTGTCGAATTTTGAGGGAAAAAAATAATAATTTAAGTGTGCCTTATAGTCTGGAAAATATGGTAACCTATTTTTACATGTGTAAAATACCTGAAAACATTTCCCGAACAATTATTGAAGGTTCTAAATGTTCAAATTTCTTTTAAATTTGAACGAGCCTCAATTAGCGTGCACTGGAACACATTGAAAAAGAAGCCGTGATTTAGCCTGGCGCCCCTTTTTCTTTAATCTTACTCTGCATATGATGAGAACTGCAAACAGTCCTGAGGTGATATGGTGTATAAGCAGGAGCAGCATTAAAGTAGCATTACATCAAACAGAATATTAAAGGGGTATGTACAGCTTAATTATTGCTGCTAGATAGTAAGGGGAAGAAAGCATTGACCATCTCTTAGATTATCTTCTGTGTCGTATAGAAATATTTGTAAGCTACACTATATTGCCAAAAGTGTTTGGCCACCCATCCACATGATCTGAATCAGGTGTCCTAATCACTTGGCCCGGCCACAGGTGTATACAATCAAGCACTTAGGCATGGAGACTGTTTCTACAAACGTTTGTGAAAGAATGGGCCGCTCTCAGGAGCTCAGTGATTTCCAGCGTGGAACTGTCGTAGGATGCCACCTGTGCAACAAATCCAGCCGTGAAATTTCCTCGCTCCTAAATATGCCAAAGTCAACTGTCGGCTTTATTATAAGAAAATGGAAGTGTTTGGGAACAACAGCAACTCAGCCACGAAATGGTAGGCCACGTAAACTGACAGAGGGGTCAGCGGATGCTGAAGCGCATAGTGCAAAGATTTCGCTACAGAGCTCCAAACTTCATGTGACCTTCCAATTAGCCCACGCACAGTACGCAGAGAGCTTCATGGAATGGGTTTCCATGGCCGAGCAGCTGCATCTAAGACATACATCACCAAGTCCAATGCAAAGCGTGGGATGCAGTGGTGTAAAGCACGTCACCACTGGACTAGAGCAGTGGAGACACGTTCTCTGGAGTGATGAATCACACTTTTCCATCTGGCAATCTGATGGATGAGTCTGGGTTTGGAGGTTGCCAGGAGAACGGTACATTTCGGACTGCGTTGTGCCGAGTGTGAAGTTTGGTGGAGGAGGAATTATGGTGTGGGGTTGTTTTTCAGGAGTTGGGCTTGGCCCCTTAGTTCCAGTGAAAGGAACTTTGAATGCTCCAGGATACCAAAACATTTTGGACAATTTCATGCTCCCACCCTTGTGGGGACAGTTTGGAGCGGGCCCCTTCCTCTTCCAACATGACTGTGCACCAGTGCACAAAGCAAGGTCCATAAAGACATAGATGACAGAGTCTGGTGCGGATGAACTTGACTGGCCTGCACAGAGTCCTGACCTGAACCCGATAGAACACCTTTGGGATGAATTAGAACGGAGACTGAAAGCCAGGCCTTCTCGACCAACATCATTGTGTGACCTCACCAATGTGCTTTTGGAAGAATGGTCGAAAATTCAGATAAACACACTCCGCAACCTTGTGGACAGCCTTCCCAGAACAGTTGAAGCTGTAAAAGGTGGACCGACATCATATTGAACCCTATGGGTTAGAAATGGGTTGGCACTTCAAGTTCATATGTGAGTCAAGGCAGGTGACAAAATACTTTTGGCAATATAGTGTATTTACAGGCTTCCATGAAACGAGTCAGAGTAGGAACTTGTTGTCATGAAGAAGAAGAAAAAACTGAGAAAGCAGCAAAAATCACCTTCGGCTTGTTAAGAATTGCAGGACCAGAATCTTAAGTGTGTGTGTGTTACCTTAGATACTCTCTGAGCCACTTCCCGGCCAACAGAGAGTCCTTGGACAAAAGTGCGGGCAGCGATGAACGCCCTCGTGACCTGAGCCTTCAGCTTACGGGGTACATCTCCAAAGGGCTTGAGCTGGTCAGTGTACTTGCTGATACACTCCAGGTAGTCCTCGGTGATGACGTACTGGGAATTGAGCAAGGTGAACATGCGCTCCAGCAGGCGAGACCAAAAGTCATTAAGCATTTCCTCCAGGTTGACGTTCCCTCCCGTGTAGTACCGTTTCAGCTCGGCGAAAAGGTTCTCGAAAACCTCTGCATTCTGCATGTAAGGCTTGCCGTAAGTCCTTACAAACATCTCGTTTAAGGACCTCTCCGTGTTGTCCAGAAGCTCCAGGAAAAATTCTGAAAAAAATAAATAAATACAATAATTATATGACTAACTGGTAGGGGTGCACAAAAAAATCGATTCACATTCAAATCGCAATTCTTATTCATCCCGATTCTGAATCAATACATAATTTTCAAAAATCGATGAAAAACAAAAATTAAATTTTTTTATTTATTTATATTATTTCTTTTGTATTTTTATAGGATTATATTTTAAAAAATATATGTTTTTAGGCCATCTTAATGCAAGCAGAAGGAACTTATCAATGTTATTGCATTACAAAAATACTAGGGGTGCACAAAAAAATCGATTCACATTCGAATCGCAATTCTTATTGATCCCGATTCTGAATCAATTAATAATTTTCAAAAATCGATGAAAAAAAAGGTAAAATGTTTTATTTATTTATATTAATATTATTTTTTTAATAGATTTTTTTATTTTTATTTTTTTATACGTTTTAGGCCATCTTCATGCAGCCAGAAGGAACTTATCAATGTTATTGTCAGGACTTGGACTGTGGAGTTTTTGTTTTCCCAAGATGCAAGAGAATTTGGATCAGACATGGCTTGAAGGTGGGTACATGATTTATTTATCAAACAAAGAATAAACGAAAAGCGCGCACTTTGGCAGAGGTAAAAAACTTGGCGAATGAAAACAAAACTTGCACAAAGGCAGAAACTGAACACGAAATAACAAAACACTTACTGTGGCATGGGACCGTGAACAGGGCTTGAAAACGCGAGGATAGCAGGGTGAGAAAGGCTATGACTCCAGGACGAACAACAGAAAATGAAAAGCTTAAATAACACAGACATGATTAACAACAGGTGCGTGACTCAAAACAGGTGCGTGACATGACAGGTGAAACTAATGGGTAACTACGGTGAGAAGACAAGGGAGTGAAAAGACAGAAACTAAACAAAACATGACTTAAAACAAAACATGATTACACAGACATGACAGTTATTGCATTACAAATATACTAGGGGTGCACAAAAAAAATCAATTCACATTCGAATCGCAATTCTTATTCCTCCCGATTCTGAATCAATTCATAATTTTCAAAAATCGATGAAAAAAAAGGTTTTATTTATTTATATTATAATTTTTTTTATTAATAGAAATCTATTTAAAAAAAAAAGAAGTTTTTAGGCCATCTTAATGCAACCAGAAAGAACCTATCAATGTTATTGCATCCGGATTGAACCCAGGACGGCTCAGGACCTTCGTATTGTGAGGCAGACGCACTAACCCCTCTGCCACCGCAGTGGAAGAGGGGTTAGTGCATCTGCCTCACAATATAGAGGTCCTGAGTAGTCTTGGGTTCAATCCCGGGCTCGGGATCTTTCTGTGTGGAGTTTGCATGTTCTCCCCGTGACTGCGTGGGTTCCCTTCGGGTACTCCGGCTTCCTCCCACTTCCAAAGACATGAACCTGGGGATAGGTTGATTGGCAACACTTAATTGTCACTAGTGTGTGAATGTGAGTGTGAATGTTGTCTGTCTATCTGTGTTGACCCTGCGATGAGGTGGCGACTTGTCCAGGGTGTACTCCGCCTTTCGCCCGATTAAGGAATAAGCGGTAGAAAATGGATGGATGGATATACTGTACAGGCCAAAAGTTTGGACACACCTTCTAATTTAATGCATATTCTTTATTTTCATGACTATTTACATTGTAGATTGTCACTGAAGGCATCAAAACTATGAAAAAAAAGGGAAATAACTAAAAACGTGTTTTATAATTCTGGTTTCTTCAAAATAGCCACCCTTTGCTCTGATTACCGTTTTGCACAATCTTGGCACATTTTTTGCGTTGAAAATATCCAGAGGCACACCACCAGCAGAAATCATTAAAAAACAAAACTCAGTGGACAGTAAAAAGTTGTTGTCGCAATTGTTGGATATGACTTTAAACCATAACCAACCATGCATCAATATAGCTCTTGTCTCAAAGTAGGTGTACTGTCACCACCTGTCACATCACGCCATGACTTATTTTGAGTTTTTTGCTGTTTTCCTGTGTGTAGTGTTTTAGTTCTTGTCTTGCGCTCCTATTTGGTGGCTTTTTCTCTATTTTTGGTATTTTCCTGTAGCAGTTTCATGTCTTCCTTTGAGCGATATTTCCCGCATCTACTTTGTTTTAGCAATCAATAATTCTTCAGTTGTATTTATCCTTCTTTGTGGGGACCTCTTTGATTGTCATGTCATGTTCGGATGTACATTGAGGACGCCGTCTTTGCTCCACAGTAAGTCTTTGCTGTCGTCCAGCATTCTGTTTTTGTTTACTTTGTAGCCAGTTCAGTTTTAGTTTCGTTCTGCATAGCCTTCCCTAAGCTTCAATGCCTTTTCTTAGGGGCATTCACCATTTGTTTATTTTTGGTTGAAGCATTAGACACCTTTTTACCTCCACACTGCCTCCCGCTGCTTCCGACATCTACAAAGCAATTAGCTACCGGCTGCCACCTACTGATATGGAAGAGTATTACACGGTTACTCTGCCGAGCTCTAGACAGCACCGACACTCAACAACAACACGTAATTTGCAGACTATATTTACTGGTTTGCAAAAAATATTTTTAACCCAAATAGGTGAAATTAGATAGTCTCCCACGGCACATCTCAACCACACATCCAGCGATATGAAGATTCCTTACAGACTTTCCTTCAAGAGAAGAAGGTGACTGTGTGTAGGTGGACTTCCAAGGCCAGGTGTGAAATAAATACTGTGGAGCATCTCCATGAGCTAATGGTGTGTTCTGGCTCAGTTTCAAGACCGATACTCATCGTAGCCCTTCTGCTGCTTGAAAGAGAAACCAACAGCACAGAAATGTAGAATGTTAATGAATAATGCATATTTTTACACCTACAGTATGCTATCTCCTGGAAGGAAATTGGCTCTTTCTGCCTGAGTCCAAATCCGACAGCCACACTAATTCAAACACCGTAATTCAATTAACGGCCCACATTTAGCGACGAATGTATAGAAGTCTGTAGGAGACGCAAACTTCTCCGATCCTTGCCGAGCTGAAACTTCAGTATGAAATCTGCTTTGTGTGCTGATGAAATTAAGGGATAGAGTGGCAGCGAAGCCCAGTGCTGCTGGAAAAAGTCTTCACTTCCTCCCTTGTGACATCCACCGTACACTGACAGCAGCATATCGAAATAATGCCTATTTATTCATGTGCTTCCAGGAATGAATAAGGGAGAGGCGAGGAAATATACATTCCTGGATGAAAGACATTGTGCATGGCGACATGGCTGACTTGCTGTTATTCGATACGATTTGTTGTCTTCTTGTTATCATCGTTTGAACGAAAGAAATATCAATATTGACAGCAGTGTGTTCAGTTGCACTGATAACCACTAAGATTACTCAATTGGGGACATGTCATTTTCAAGTAGTGAGAATGTCGTACATTAATAAGGTGGTTTCATCACGACGATATTACCGTGTTCCTTTGCAGGTTGCATTAAGCCCGATATTAAGTTCTTGATAAAAAAAAAAAGTTATACATGTCATTGTCTGTACAGAGCCTTGAATCAAAATGTGTTCAAAAACAAGTACGACGTACTCTCTCCGAGGGATGGGTACAGAATTTGGGACATTTATACACATGGACAGATTTATTATACTTAAAGGGGAACATTATCACAATTTCAGAATTGTTAAAACCATTAAAAATCAGTTCCCAGTGGCTTATTATATTTTTCGAAGTTTTTTTCAAAATTTTACCCATCACGCAATATCCCTAAAAAAAGCTTCAAAGTGCCTGATTTTAACCACCCGTCCATTTTCCTGTGACGTCACATAGTGAAACCAACACAAACAAACATGGCGGAAAGAACAGCAAGCTATAGCGACATTAGCTCGGATTCAGACTCGGATTTCAGCGGCTTAAGCGATTCAGCAGATTACGCATGTATTGAAACGGATGGTTGTAGTGTGGAGGCAGGTAGCGAAAACGAAATTGAAGAAGAAACTGAAGCTATTGAGCCATATCGGTTTGAACCGTATGCAAGCAAAACTGACGAAAACGACACGACAGCCAGCGACACGGGAGAAAGCGAGGACGAATTTGGCGATCGCCTTCTAACCAACGATTGGTATGTTTGTTTGGCATTAAAGGAAACTAACAACTATGAACTAGGTTTACAGCATATGAAATACATTTGGCAACAACATGCACTTTGAGAGTGCAGACAGCCCAATTTTCATCAATTAATATATTCTGTAGACACACCCTCATGTCAGCAGGCCAGGGAAGCTAGGGTCGATATTCTTCTCTGGATCATCTTCGGGACGGTGTGAGCCAAGACATCCAGGGGGTTTATCTCGCTCGTCTGCGGGAACAAACTGCCGCCATTGCTTGCCGTGCTACCGAGGTTCCTTTGTCCCTGAATTGCTCACACACTCCGGCAGATCCAATGGGGGTCTGGCGGCAGATTTCTTTGACTTTATCGTTGGAAATGCATCTGCTTTGAGTGTCGCAGGATATCCACACATTCTTGCCATCTCTGTCGTAGCATAGCTTTCGTCGGTAAAGTGTGCGGAACAAACGTCCAATTTCTTGCCACTTTCGCATCTTTGGGCCACTGGTGCAACTTGAATCCGTCCCTGTTCGTGTTGTTACACCCTCCGACAACACACCGACGTGGCATGTTGTCTGCAAGGTACGGAAAACAGTCGAAAAAACGGAAAATAACAGTGCTGATTTGACTCGGTGTTTGAGAAAATGGCGGATTGCTTCCTGATGCGACGTCACATTGTGACATCATCGCTCCGAGAGCGAATATTAGAAAGGCGTCTAATTCGCCAAAATTCCCCCATTTAGAGTTCGGAAATCGGTTAAAAAAATATATGGTCTTTTTTCTGCAACATCAAGGTATATATTGACGCTTACATAGGTCTGGTGATAATGTTCCCCTTTAAACTTATACTTCCTTTTTATTGTCATTCAAATTTGAACTTTACAGCACAGATAAGAACAAAATTTCGTTACATAAGCACATGGTAGTGCAGGATAAAAAAGCAATCAGGTGCATATATAAATAAATAAATATATATAAATAATATATATGATATATATATATATATATATATATATATATATATATAATAGATAAATATATATAAATAAATAAATAGATTACTGTACAGATAAATATATTGCACTTTTTCACATGTGTCCACGTTTATGGATGTATGTTATATTGTCTTTTTTATTCCAGCGAGTTAATCCATTTTGGAAGAGTTGAGGGGATAATTTAATTATGATGCGTTCAAGAGTCTCACGGCCTGAGGGAAGAAGCTGTTACAGAACCTGGAGGTTCTGTTTCGGAGGCTGCGGAACCTCTTTCTAGAGTCCAGCAGTGAAAACAGTCCTTGGTGGGGGTGGGAGGAGTCTTTGTAGATTTTCTGAGCCCTGGTCAGGCAGCGGCTTTTTGCGATCTCCTGGATAGGAGGAAGAGGAGTTCTGATGATCTTTTCCGCTGTCCTCACCACTCTCTCTTCCAGTCTGAGGCATTGCAGGCTCCAGTCCAGACAGACTTACGGCGGTATTAGTGCGTACCCATTCACGTAGAATCAGACGGTACCGATTTTCAATACCTGGGTTGCACGTGACCTCAAATACTGTTGCACACTTGGCACTAGTGTTGTACGGTATACCGGTATTAGTATAGTACCGCGATACTAATTAATCATATTCGGTACTATACCGTCTCTGAAAAGTACCGGTCCCCCAAACCCCCCGCCCTCTGTCGTCGTCACGTTGTGACATTGCTGGTTTAGGAGCAGAGGAGCATGTTCGGCAGCGCACACACATGGAGTACTTACAAGCAGACACAGTGTGTAGACAGAAAAGGGAGAACAGACACATTTTGGCTTAAAAACTAACGATAAAGGTGAAGTTATAACACTGAAACGTCCACCGGAAGAGGTGCTTTCAGACATGGCTAGCTAGCTAGCGGCTAAAGTCCAGCCCCAGTCGGCAGTGTTGTAGCTACTTCTAAATCACTAATCCTCGCCTCCATGGCGACAAATAAAGTACGTTTCTAACAAGTATCATCCCTGCAGTACGAGGAATAGCTAAAGTGAAGTGAAGTGAATTACATTTATATAGCGCTTTTTCTCAAGTGACTCAAAGCACTTTACATTGTGAAACCCAATATCTAAGTTACATTTAAACCAGTGTGGGTGGCACTGGGAGCAGGTGGGTAAAGTGTCTTGCCCAAGGACACAACAGCAGTGACTAGGATGGCGGAAGCGGGGATCGAACCTGCAACCCTCAAGTTGCTGGCACGGCCGCTCTACCAACCGAGCTATACCGCCCCCCCTAAACATGCTTCACTACACACCGTAGCTCACCGGCGTCAAAATGTAAACAAACGCCATTGGTGGATCTACACCTGACATCCACTGTAATGATACCAAGTACAATAGCATATCTAGTTGATACTACTTTGATTACGTCAATATTTTTTGGCATCACATCTTCTTTCTTTTTTTTAAAATGTATATTATGTTTATAAACTCAGGAAATATGTCCCTGGACACATAAGGACTTTGAATATGACCAATGTATGATCCTGTAACGACTTGGTATCAGATTTATACCCAAATTGGTGGTATCATCCAAAACTAATGTAAAGTATCAAACAACAGAAGAATACGTGATTACATTTTAACAGAAGTGTAGATAGAACATGTTAAGAGAGAAAGTAAGCAGATATTAACAGTAAATGAACAAGTAGATTCATAATTCATTTTCTACCACTTGTCCTTAATAATGTTGATAAAATAATGGAATGGAAAATGACACAATATGTTATTACATATGTCAGCAGACTAAATTAGGAGCCTTTGTTTGTTTACTTACTACTAAAAGACAAGTTGTCTAGTATGTTCACTATTTTATTTAAGGACACACTTGCAATAAGAAACATATGTTTAATGTACCCTAAGACTTTTTGTTAAAATAAAGTCCATTATACACTTTTTTGTGGTGCCCTTTATTTAGAAAAGTACCAAAAAGTACCGAAAAGTATCAAAATAATGTTGGTACCCGTACCAAAATATTGGTATCGGAACAACACTACTTGGCACCGATTCAAGCATTTGGTTGGCAAACGGGCAAATTCCAAATGGACTGCCAACAACGCCCTGATAAAAGGCGCTGGAAAGTAAGTCTAATTTACATTGGACATCAGCATTTACAATTTTACAGGGCGATTTTAACACCTCCAAATTTGTAAATCCAAAATATAACTCAGATGCACGTTATAATCAGACTTAGACAAACTTCAATGATCCACAAGGGAAATTGTTCCACACAGTAGCTCAGTTTCCAATAATGGAAAGTGTAAGGATGGAAAGGATAATGCAGGTATAAAGTAGACAAAAAAAGTACCGTAGTGGCAAAATAACATACTGTATTTTTCGGACTATAAGTTGCAGTTTTTTTCATAGTTTGGCCGGGGGTGCGACTTATACTCAGGAGCGACTTGTGTGTGAAATTATTAACACATTACCGTAAAATATCAAATAATATTATTTAGCTCATTTACGCAAGAGACTAGACGTATAAGATTTCATGGGGTTTAGCGATTAGGAGTGACAGATTGTTTGGTAAACGTATAGCATGTTCTATATGTTATAGTTATTTGAATGACTCTTACCATAATATGTTACGTTAACATACCAGGCACGTTCTCAGTTGGTTATTTATACGTCATATAACGTACACTTATTCAGCCTGTTGTTCACTATTCTTTATTTATTTTAAATTGCCTTTCAAATGTCTATTCTTGGTGTTGGCTTTTATCAAATAAATTTCCCCCAAAAATGCGACTTATACTCCAGTGCGACATATGTGTTTTTTCCTTCTTTATTATGCATTTCCGGTGCGACATATACTCCGAAAAATACGGTATATGTAATATTTACATATTATATATACAGTATAAAATATATACTGATAAATTAAATTATTATATTATATTATATTTTTATATAATATATACAACATATAACAAATCCCAATTACCAAGACCTGCCTATTTAGTGTGCAGGCATTCTTGTTCTTTTAGTGTTCAGGCCTTCTAAAACAACATAATGTTCAGACTTGTTGCCCCTTGTGCCTTTTGCCCCGTAAGTACGCATTCAAAGAGGTGTGTCGTATATCTACCCATTATTATCTATGGCTCACACAGTGTTGTCGCACTGTGTGGATGTTATTCTGTCTCCTGATTTATTAACCTATTTACTAATTGTGGCTTCTCAGCTGGTAATTAGCTTCTGTATTGCGGTTCCAGTTAGATTCCTGTAAAGTGTACAAAGCATTAGTTCTTTTGTTGTTTCACTACTTTACATGCAAACGAGCTCATCGGTTCGTATGGCCTCTCCTCTCCTATTCAGCCTGTGGTTTGCTTTGTGTGTTAGTTCCACATTTTGTCTGTATATATATTTCCAGGTACATTTTTCATAAACAGTAATTCCTAAAAATTTGGTTTGAGGTACCAATCTAATTTTGATGCCATCTATTATTAATTGCACCCCTTCTTTATTATAACTTTTGTTTTTCGTACTGAAAACCATAAAGTTAGTTATTTTAATATTAGGCAACAATTTATTAATTTCGAGCCATTTTGATGTATCTGACTGTTACGTGCAGGTCGCATCTTACTGTGCGGTCGTTCTTTCGGGATGCAGACGGACGACTCCGGACGAAAGCGTGAGTTAGTGTCATGACCTGGACTTGGGCGACGCAAGTTATTGCGAGGGTTGCTTTCCCGAGATAAAAACGAACTTGACTGGACATGGCTTGAAGGTAAATACATCATTTATTTTAACACTAACAAAAGAACAAACAAAAGGCGCACTCAAGGCGGAGATCAAACTTAGCTATGAAACAAAACTAGAACAAAGGCAAAAACTATGGACATGAAATAAATAACACTTACTGTGACCAGAACAAACAGCATGAACTATGATAAACATGAGGTAGCATGGGTAGTAGACGTAACAGAGCTATCAGAGTTAATGTCGCCAGGCTGACTTCCTGGCAACTATCGGCTTAAATAGTCGTGAACATGATGAGCAACAGGTGCGTGAGTGCAAACGTGAAACAGGTGGAACTAATGGGTTACTATGGTGACCAAACAGGAACTAAAAAGAGTCCAAAACCCAAACAGGACATAACTTAAACAAAACATGATCACAGACATGACAGGTAGGAGAAGATTTATTTATCATAAATCGTAGCCAAACGGGAAACAAGCAAAAGGAAAAACGTGCCGATCGCACGGGAAGCTAAGGTAACCACTTAGCTCAAGAAGCGTAAACTAGGAGTCAAGAAATACTAACGTAACTTGTTGCATGAAGCAAACAATGAAGCCAGACTGAGCGTGGCGAGAAAGGTGAATAAATAGCTCTCTGATTAGTGCTCGGCAGCAGGTGAGCGTGCCGACCACTAACCAGAGGCAGGTGAACCCAATTAGTACCCATAGAAACCAAAACAAACACAGAGGTGCACAAAACAGTAACTCAGGGAGTCCAAAACTAACAGAATATAACTAAACAAAACATGATCCGGGCCACGGATCATGACATCAGACAGTTCTTCATTTGCTTCTCTCGTCGAGCAATCAGGATTACAATGTAATATTGGAAAAACACAAATTGTCTGAAAACAAAAGTGGCAGTACGTTCTGAAAAACATTTCTCAAATCATTGATATACAGTAAATTAGAAATCAGGGTTGTACGGTATACCGGTATTAGTGTAGTACCGCAATACTAATTAATCATTTTCTGTACTATACAGTCTCTGAAAAGTACAACAGAAGACTAAGTGATTGTTACATTTTAACAGAAGTGTAGATAGAACAAGTTAAAAGAGAAAGTAAGCAGATATTAACAGTAAATGAACAAGTAGATTAATAATCCATTTTCTACCACTTGTCCTTAATAATTTTGACAAAATAATAGAATGGAAAATGACACAATATGTTACTGCATATGTCAGCAGACTAATTAAGAGTCTTTGTTTGTTTACTTACTAATAAAAGACAAGTTGTCTTGTATGTTCACTATTTTATTTAAGGACAAACTTGCAATAAGAAACAGATGTTTAATGTACCCTAAGATTTTTTGTTCAAATAAAGCCAATAATGCAATTTTTTGTGGTACATTTTGGTACCGGTACCAAAATATTAGTATCTGGACAACACTATTAGAAATAAAAGGAGGTACAACATGGAGCCCTGAGGAACCCCAGAATTTAATTTAGCTCTCTTAGAATGTTGATTGTAGTATTTGTCATAACCTGTCATGACAGGCCTGGCTTTATATATTATTCCCCAGTGTTTTGTGTTAGTTTCAGCATTAGTTCTCTTTCCTCCCTGTTTTTACACTTCCTGTGCTCTTCTACACAGCCGGTGTAGAGCGCTGATTGACACACCTGCCTCTGTTTGGTGATTAGTGCCTGTATTGGTTGTTGATCACCAGCTGAGTGCTATAAATGCCTCTGTCTGTTTTGCATGTCTTCTCCTGCTATTGCTATTTTTGCATTGCTTTGTGTGGCGCACCAGTATTTGCATGCCTTTTGTTTTACCTGCTGTTGCTACTGCTAAGACAATTAAATGAGCATTTTACCTGCACGTCGTCACCCTGTCTCTGCATCCTGGGGTCACGCAACAGCAACCATACGGCACCGTGACATTATTCGAAGAAACATATTGTTCTCTTTCTATGTAGCCATTTTAAAACAAGATTGTAACGTAATGAAAATCCAATCACCGATAATCTTTTTGAGCCACCCAAGCATATTAACACAAAACACATCATTTTACATCAGAGCTTCTTGATTAATCGACATCCAATCGGGATCAAGGTTTTTAATAGCGTGATCAATAACCGCAAGAGGCCGAAGTTGTTTTTTTTACGTCTGCTTCTTTTCCATCACCGTCCAACATCCGCCCACATTCATCCAACTGCGCTTTTAAATTATTTAGTTTGTTTGTTTATTTAGGATAATTAAAAGTTATTTACCTCCCAATTAAAATGGTAAACAATTCTACAGTAATTCTCCAGTTGTTATCGATTATTTGTTCAGTTTAAGAGCGTGATGAAAGATCTGAGTGTCTGTATTAAGCTAAATATTTTTTTAAGTAAATTATTTTGCATATTGTTTTAATGTGTGGCACCTTGAGACATGAATACCGTATTTTCCGGACTATAAGGCGCACTTAAAATCTTTTTTTTTTCTCAAAACTTTTAATTCGGTGCGCTTAATGTAAGGAATAAGTTTGTATGAGCTTACTCACCTCGAAGCTATTTCATTTGGTACATGGTATAATGATAAGTGTGACCAGTAGATGGCAGTCAAACATAAGAGACAAGTGTAGACAGCACTATGATTGCAATATGTCTCAAGTAAATAACACCAACATTTTATATGTTCCATTGAAAATGTAGAACATTACACCCGGGGCTCAAAAATCTATCAAAATGTTTTACTACGACTTTGGTAAGCTATGAAGCCGCACTGCTTGATGGATTGTCGGCGCATTAAACATAGAAGTATAATTATGGTGTGTGTATAAGATAAGACATATTATCTGGCGTTTTGTTTCGCAATATTATGCAAAAGCAACTTTTTTCACCTTCTGGTACCTGCTGATCTGTATTTGGGATCTGCATAAATCCTGAAAAATTGCACGCGTCTTTTTTCTGTATCTTCTTGTTATGTGACATTCATCCTCCGCTGTTGCCATTTCTAATATAAAGTAGTGTAAAGTTCTTACTTATATCTGTCAGTAAACTCGCCATGAAAGCGCTAAAACATACCGGTGTAGTGACTTTACATTATTCACCCAAGGAACTTTAGTTATTAGAGTTCCGGTCGGACGTTTTTTTCACGGGACACATTTCCGGTGTTGTTGTTTCCGGATGAGGAAATGCTGCTCCGTTATTGATTGAAGTAAAGTCTGAATATCATTAAAACAGTTAGCTACGCCTTTTGACACTTCTTCCACTTCCGTCCTTGCACGCTACACCGCTACAACAAAGATGACGGGGAGAAGACGCTGCCAAAGGTGAGCAACGTAAATAAGACCGCCCACAAAACGGCGCATCCGGACTGTCAGAAAGCGGCTTGAAGATGATCTGTAAAACATCATCTATGCCAGTGTCTTTCAACCTTTTTTGAGCCAAGGTACATTTTTTTAATAAAGAAAATACGGAGGCACACCACCAGTAGAAAATGTTAAGAAATGAAACTCCACCAGGTTATTTTGAGTTTGTTGTTGTTTTCCTGTGTGTAGTGCTTTAATTCCTGTCTTGCGCTGTTATTTTGGTGGCTCTTCCTGTTTTGTTGGTGGTTTCCTGTAGCAGCTTCATGCCTTTCTTTGAGCGCTATTCCCTGACCTGCTTTCTATTGGCAAACAAGACTATTTCAGTTGTGCGGACGCTTTCCTTCTTTGTGGGGACGTTGTTGATTGTCATGTCATGTACGGATGTAATTTGTGGATGCCGTCTCTGCTCCATACGCTGTAAGTCTTTGCTGTTGTCCAGCATTCTGTTTCTGTTTACTTTGTAGCCAGTTCAGTTTTACTTTCATTTTGCATAGCCATCCCTATGCTTCACTGCCTTTTCCTTTCCGTTTTGTTCTATTTCGGTTTGAGCGTTACATACCTTTTTACCTGCACACCGTCTCCCGCTGTGCTCTGCATATTGGGACCGCGACAAACAATCCTCGACTCCTTCCGACTTCTACAAAGCAATTAACTACCTGCTGCCACCTACTGATATGGAGTATTACATGGTTACACGAGCTCTAGACAGCACAGGCACTTGACAACGGCTGTCAGAGTGTGTAGGTGACGAACCCCAAGATGCAGAGAAGGCGGCAGGCATTGTGCGGGAAAACATTATTTAATGCTCAAAAAATAAAGAATAAAGAAAAGACACCAACCAGGAACTAGGAATGGACAAACTGGAAACAGTGAACAGGGATCCAGCAAACAGGGACTAGGAACAAAAAGACAGTAAGCTACAAACAGCTACAAAATATAGCTTACCGCATACAGCTACACTGATATCGACACGACAGGTCGGAACGACAATAATCCAGCATTGACTGGAGGACAAGGTAGGTTTAAATAGCAGCTGGCTGATTGACACCAGGTGTGGCCAGGTGCCAATCAGCCACAGCTGAGGGGACACAGCACTCAGGGAGACAAGTAGGAAATAACCAAAATAAGAGCGCCGACAGGAAATAAAGACAAACAGAGGAAAAACTCAAAACATAACTAAACTGTCAGTGGCAAACCTGACAGTGGCACATTATTTGCAGATTATAATTGTTGATTTGCAAATAATTGGACTAATTAGGGGAAGTTGCATCATTTCCTACGGCACACCAGACAATATCTCACAGCTGTGTGCCGCGGCACAGTGGTTGAAAAACACTGATCTATGCAACATTTTGACCAAAGAGCCACC
Organism: Nerophis lumbriciformis; assembly: GCF_033978685.3. NCBI lineage: Eukaryota > Metazoa > Chordata > Actinopteri > Syngnathiformes > Syngnathidae > Nerophis > Nerophis lumbriciformis. Next base: position 24,680,596 of record NC_084560.2, read on the forward strand.
ATTACATGTTATGTAGACCACAAGGAAGTGTTTTACATTTAGAAAAAAAAAATAATAATATGACTCCTTTAATGCGCCCCATAATCCGGTGCAGCTAATATACTGTATGTGTCTTATAATCCGGTGCGCCCTATGGTCTGGAAAATACGGTATGTTGATTGACAGTCCAAGACTACGTTTACACTACAGGCCATAGTGGCCCAAATCAGAATTTTAAAATCAGACTTTTTTCAATCTGACTGTTTACACTGCAAGCAAAATGTGATTTTGATCAGACTCCAGTGTAAACACGCATGTGGCCCTATTGTGGCCCCAATGCGGTCCCTATTGTGGCCCCACTTGCATGCGCAGGTCGCTAAAGTAAAAACAAAGGAAGTTGACCGGGAGGAAGTCGCCACCATAGTTATGGTTGCCACACCTTAAAAAAAAAAAAAATTTTTTTTTACATAAACATTAATTCAAGTAATGTATTGTATACAGTGTAACACATTTGGGAGGCTTCTAATATTTTTATGGCTGTTAAGTAGAGGAGACGCAGACATCAGCGTGGGTCTACGGGAGCTTCATTTTAATGGTAAGCAAATGTGCCATAGCGTCAATTTCGGTCCTTCAACACTTGCATAATATATACTCATATTCATATTATTTGCGCACTATTGACCAGTGATGCACCGAAAATGTGGTCGTCTTAAATAGATAATAAACAAAATCGTATGTTGTGATGAAATATCCACTTCCACTGGTGGGCCGCGTCTTTCCTGGCGCACACGAATGACCTGGCTCGCCCAAAACTGACGAAAAAGTCACTCGGGTCGCATGGCGTTTAGACTGAAGTCACATTTGAAAAGATCAGATTCCAACCGATTTGGACTACCTCCTGATGGGGCCTGAATCTGATGCGAAAAGATCAGATTTGAAGCGCTTTGGAGCGTTTGGCAAAAAAATCTGAACTGTGTCACTAAAGGGCAAAAAAAAAAAAAAATCTGATTTGGTGTGCGGTAGAAAATGGATGGATGGATGTTTTAGCAGTCCATGACCAGCTTTGGTGAACTGGGTGTTACCCAGGAGCAGCAAAATCAAATAGGAATTCAAACTTGATAGCCACGACTTTTAATAAGAAATGAAGGTTTTATATGCTGCACTGTGGAAACACCTTAAAGAGCAATCTGTCATGTCTGTTGATCATGTTTTTGTTTGGTTTGGTTTTTGGACACTAAGTTCCTGCTTTTTCACTCCCTTGTTTTGTCACCATGACGACCGATTAGTTGCACCTGTTTTCACGTTCGGACTCACACACCTGTCATCAATCATGTCACTAGTATTTAAAGGGGAACATTATCACAATTTCAGAATTGTTAAAACCATTAAAAATCAGTTCCCAGTGGCTTATTATATTTTTCAAAGTTTTTTTTCAAAATTTTACCCATCACGCAATATCCCTAAAAAAAGCTTCAAAGTGCCTGATTTTAACCACCCGTCCATTTTCCTGTGACGTCACATAGTGAAGCCAACACAAACAAACATGGCGGATAGAACAGCAACCTATAGCGACATTAGCTCGGATTCAGACTCGGATTTCAGCGGCTTAAGCAATTCAACAGATTACGAATGTATTGAAACGGATGGTTGTAGTGTGGAGGCAGGTAGCGAAAACGAAATTGAAGAAGAAACTGAAGCTATTGAGTCATATCGGTTTGAACCGTATGCAAGCGAAACCGACGAAAACGACACGACAGCCAGCGACACGGGAGAAAGCGAGGACGAATTCGGCGATCGCCTTCTAACCAACGATTGGTATGTGTTTGTTTGGCATTAAAGGAAACTAACAACTATGAACTAGGTTTACAGCATATGAAATACATTTGGCAACAACATGCACTTTGAGAGTGCAGACAGCCCAGTTTTCATCAATTAATATATTCTGTAGACATACCGTCATCCGCGCTCTTTTCCTGAAAGCTGATCTTTCCAGTTTTGGAGTTGATGTCAGCAGGCCAGGGAAGCTAGGGTCGATAGGGGGTTTAGCTCGCTCGTCTGCGGGAACAAACTGCCGCCATTGCTTGCCGTGCTACCGAGGTCCTTTGTCCCTGAATTGCTCACACACTCCGGCAGATTCAATGGGGGTCTGGCGGCAGATTTCTTTGACTTTATCGTTGGAAATGCATCTGCTTTGAGTGTCACAGGATATCCACACATTCTTGCCATCTCTGTCGTAGCATAGCTTTCGTCGGTAAAGTGTGCGGAACAAACGTCCAATTTCTTGCCACTTTCGCATCTTTGGGCCACTGGTGCAACTTGAATCCGTCCCTGTTCGTGTTGTTACACCCTCCGACAACACACCGACGACATGATGTCTCCAAGGTACGGAAAACAGTCGAAAAAACGGAAAATAACAGAGCTGATTTGACTCGGTGTTTGAGAAAATGGCGGATTGCTTCCCAATGTGACGCCACGTTGTGACGTCATCGCTCCGAGAGCGAATATTAGAAAGGCGTTTAATTCGCCAAAATTCACCCATTTAGAGTTCGGAAATCGGTTAAAAAAAATATATGGTCTTTTTTCTGCAACATCAAGGTATATATTGACGCTTACATAGGTCTGGTGATAATGTTCCCCTTTAAGCCTGTCCTTTTCAGTTAGTCTGTCTGGTGACATTACCTCTGTCATTATCATGCCCTGTTTATTCCATAGTTTATGCTTTCATGCCATGCCACGTAAGTGTTTGTTTTTTCAAGTGTAGTTTTTCATGTCCATAGTTTCTGTCTAAGGGTTAGTTTTGTTCATAGCCAAGTTTGTTCTCCGCCTTTTGTTTGAACCCTTTTGTTTGTTTCTTGTTATAGTGTTAAATTTAATCATGTATATACCTTCAAGCCATGACTGGTCTGGTCCGATCGCATTCCGGGAAAACCATCCACGGAGCCAGCTGCAAGATAGTCCTCCTCATGACACAAACAGACAGGTGGCTATTTTATCCCAGCCTCCACCAGTCTTCACCATCACCAGGTGACGACAAGCCTCTTCCCACACAGTCTCACGTTGGGTGGGAGTGGGATTATTTCATCTCATTAAAGCGCAACTAAAAGGAGCTGACGCCATAAAGGGAAGGATACAAGTGGGGTGAGGTGAGAAGGTAAAGTGTGTCTGGCTTGGATAATGAGCCACCCCCCCATCCTGTAGCAGCAGCAGCCCGATGGTCAAGGCAGTCGCTATGGGCCTCCATCACACAGCGCAGCACCATGAAACAACACTTAATAATGCAAAGCTTGGCTAGCAGCTGCTGTTCATCGTGTCAATCTGCCTCGCAAGAAGCCGTGTTTTGTTTAATCTATTCCCAAGCGGGCCGGACTGGTAAAATCATGGCATGATAACTTAAAAATAAAGATAACTTCCGATTGTTTTGTTTTTTTGTTTAATATTAGACCAATCACATTTTACACTTACATGTTGCTGTTAATTGTATTCTATCTTCATTAGTGGACCACTCATCTGTGCATCAGTTAGGGACGTCTCTGCACTGCTGACCTGTCTCAACTCAAGATGATCTCCTGCTGGCCCCACTATGGACTGGACTCTCTCACTATTATGTCAGATCCACTATGGACTGGACTCTCTCACTATTATGTTAGATCCACTATGGACTGAACTCTCTCACTATTATGTTAGATCCACTATGGACTGGACTCTCTCACTATTATGTTAGATCCACTATGGACTGGACTCTCTCACTATTATGTTAGATCCACCATGGACTGGACTCTCTCACTATTATGTTAGATGCACTATGGACTGGACTCTCTCACTATTATGTTAGATCCACTATGGACTGGACTCTCTCACTATTATGTTAGATCCACTATGGACTGGACTCTCTCCCTATTATGTTAGACCCACTATGGACTGGACTCTCTCACTATTATGTTAGATCCACTATGGACTGGACTCTCTCACTATTATGTTACATCCACTATGGACTGGACTCTCTCACTATTATGTTAGATCCACTATGGACTGGACTCTCTCACTATTATGTTAGATGCACTATGGACTGGATTCTCTCACTATTATGTTAGATGCACTATGGACTGGACTCTCTCACTATTATGTTAGACCCACTATGGACTGTGTGACAATCATTGGTACTTTAACTTTAACTTAACTTAACTGAATTTGTAATCTATCAGAAGATGAAATTAATGTAATTTACTAATTTTCGTCAACTGATGTACTAACATCATGTGGTTTATTATGTACATAAGTAGCAACGTCTACAACAAAACTTGTGAATTTGGACTAATTTCATTTATCACACGTGAAGCAAGAATAGGATTGTTGGAATAATTGTTTGTAAGTTATCACAAAAGAAACGTTGTATTATGAATGCTGTCTTTCGAGGCCTAACAAGAAGAAGAAGGCTCGTGAAACGCCACTGTGATTTCAACACGGACAGATGGCAGGATCTGCTCAACTTCCAGAGGAACTCTCTTTGAAGTGTTAAACGAACTCTCTCTGAAGTATTTCACAAACTCTCTTCCAACTGTTTGGTGACCGAGGTCAACGCTGTTTACGACCCGCTGCCCTCTTGAAGTCACTGTGGTCAGGAGACGGGAGGGGTTATCCATTGTCCTCCAACACCCACCCCAGCTGGATCCAGGAAGAGCCCAAGCCCGAGAAATCCTCTTCTTGGGTCTTCAAAGCGACCGAAAACAATGACTGTTTTAAATACTTCCCATTCCTGCTGTGACATGTGTTGGTGCGTGAACATTGAACATCTGAATAAAGGAGTAGACGAAAACCTTCTTCGTCAGAGCGTGGTGCAGGACTGTACAGAGAGTGCAGTGGCCATGTCTCTCCTCAATTGAGTCCAAATTGAATTCTGTCTCTGTTTGATTCCTTGCCTTTTGTCTTGTTTAACAGATGTCCTCAGTGTTTGAACGTGACAAGGATACATATTTCAGAATATTTATGTGCGCCTAGAAAATGTGTCCCCAGTCATAAGTATAACACAAAATGCACAGATTGTAAATTTGCATACTACTTAAGCAGCGTAAGTATGTAAATGGGTTATACTTGTATAGCGCTTTTCTACCTTCAAGGTACTCAAAGCGCTTTGACAGTATTTCCACATTCACCCATTCACACACACATTCACACACTGATGGGAGCTGCCATGCAAAGCCCTAACTATGACCCATCAGGAGCAAGGGTGAAGTGTCTTGCTCAAGGACACAACGGACGTGACGAGGTTGGTAGTAGGTGGGGATTGAACCAGGAACCCTCAGGTTGCTGGCACGGCAACTCTACCAACCGCACCACGCCGTCCCCAGGTAGTGTCCAAACACAGAAGTGTTGCCTCTATCCTAACATAGCTTCGCCCCCTCTGAAGTCACAAGTGTGGTAGGGGACACAAATAATTGCTCTGGCGACATCTAGTGGACACATTTAGAAACTGCAGTTTCTTTCATTAAAAAAATTCAGCTTGTTTTTATACTTAGCGAACTCATCTCGTGGGCCGGGGGAAACCGTACATTTGACAACCCTGGTTTAATCCAACAAGAGGGAAGGCTATACTTCTCCCTCCAGCATATTAAGTAGCTAAAGAGCGACAAAAAGTAAATAATTTTTTGATGGACACTCCTCATGATTTGATTTTGCAGTTTGTTTTTCATTAAAACATTTTTTTTTAATGGACACATAAAAAAATCTACTTGCCATCAAACTTCTGATGCCTGGAGACAAAGACGCTTCTCAAGTCATGACTTATCTCTTCAACCAGATCGCCAAACTCTTGCTTACTCCGCTGGCCAAAGGTGTCCTCCATTTCTTGGGTGCAACACGTGTTTCCCTGCGGACACACTCGAAGATGTTCACCTGTACACATGAGATAAAGCAAAGTAATGGTTGAAATAAGGATGGCGAGCAAAGTATAGCATCAGTTAGCATGCTAGCATGTACCTCACTATGGCATAGTTGTAGCTGCTGTCAAATCCAATTCACATACCATGGTAATACATTTGAACTAAACTTAAATATATTGGTGTGTCAAAACCAACATTACCAAATAAAAACATACATTTAGCAAAGCTTATCGGCACTGTTTGCAAAGTTACCATTTTAAAAGAAACAAAAAAATACTACCGGCTAGCTTATGTTACATTAACAGAACATATATTCCAGTCGATGTGTTAATTTAAGTTTAAGACACAACAAACCAAAAATACTCTTTACTTTCACAATTAAAAGACAAAGAAAGATAGCATCTCTCATACAATATTGTCATTTATAAACCCCCCTCACTTCCGGTCATGAAACAATCCCCCGCTGGCCCACCTTTTTTGGTGGGCCATAATCTCTCTCTAACATTTTTTATAAAGTCTGAAAAGGAACAGCCCCATCACTCAGATATAATAATCTGATTCTTGATCAACAATACATTTGAAAAAGACTTAAAGGCCTACTGAAATGTGATTTTCTTATTTAAACGGGGATAGCAGGTTCATTCTATGTGTCATACTTGATCATTTCGCGATATTGCCATATTTTTGCTGAAAGGATTTAGTAGAGAACATCGACGATAAAGTTTGCAACTTTTGGTCGCTGATAAAAAAGCCTTGCCTGTACCGGAAGTAGCAGACGATATGCGCGTGACGTCACAGGTTGTGGAGCTCCTCACATCTGCACATTGTTTACAATCATGGCCACCAGCAGCTAGAGCGATTCGGACCGAGTTTGAGCGAGGATGAAAGATTCGTGGATGAGGAAAGTGAGAGCGAAGGACTAGAGGGCAGTGGGAGCAATTCAGATAGGGAAGATGCTGTGAGAGGCGGGTGGGACCTGATATTCAGCTGGGAATGACTAAAACAGTAAATAAACACAAGACATATATATACTCTATTAGCCACAACACAACCAGGCTTATATTTAATATGCCACAAATTAATCCCGCATAACAAACACCTCCCCCCTCCCGTCCATATAACCCGCCAATACAACGCAAACACCTGTACAACACACTCAATCCCACAGCCCAAAGTACCGTTCACCTCCCCAAAGTTCATACAGCATATATATTTCCCCAAAGTCCCCAAAGTTACATACGTGACATGGACATAGCGGCACACACGTACGGGCAAGCGATCAAATGTTTGGAAGCCGCAGCTGCATGCGTACTCACGGTACCGCGTCTGCGCATCCAACTCAAAGTCCTCCTGGTAAGAGTCTCTGTTGTCCCAATTCTCCACAGGCCAATGGTAAAGCTTGACTGTCTTCTTCCGGGAATGTAAACAATGAAACACCGGCTGTGTTATCCGGCACAACAGTCAGGGGGTGCATTCTACGGTGGGGGTGCGTTATCCGGCACAACACCTGCCGCAATACACTGCTTCCCACCTACAGCTTTCTTCTTTGCTGTCTCCATTGTTCATTGAACAAATTGCAAAAGATTCACCAACACAGATGTCCAGAATACTGTGGAATTTTGCGATGAAAACAGACGACTTAATAGCTGGCCACCATGCTGTCCCAAAATGTCCTCTACAATCTGTGACGTCACGCGCAGGCGTCATCATACCGAGACGTTTTCAGCAGGATATTTCGCGCGAAATTTAAAATTGCACTTTAGTAAGCTAACCCGGCCGTATTGGCATGTGTTGCAATGTTAAGATTTCATCATTGATATATAAACTATCAGACTGCGTGGTTGGTAGTAGTGGGTTTCAGTAGGCCTTTAATATTAGGGCTGCAGCTATCGATTATTCTAGTAATGGGGCACGGCGTGGGAGAGTGGCCGTGTCAGCAACCTGAGGGTTTCTGGTTCAATCCCCACCTTCTACCAACTTCATCACGTCCGTTGTGTCCTTGAGCAAGACACTTCACCCTTGCTCCTGATGGGTCGTGGTTAGGGCCTTGCATGGCAGCTCCCGCCATCAGTGTGTGAATGTGTGTGTGAATGGGTGAATGTGGAAATAGTGTCAAAGCGCTTTGAGTACCTTGAAGGTAGAAAAGCACTATACAAGTATAACCCATTTACCATTTACCATTTAATTGAGAAAATTGACGAATTAGTTACTTCGAGTTTTTATCCGAGTTCGAGTAATCGGATAAAACACACATTATAGCCTCAATGCATATTTTATGGAAAATAGTTGACATTTTTTTGCTTGCCATAACCTTCATTCTTTTGTTTTCCTTCTAATGAAGAAACATCTTCAACATTGAAATTGCATTTTGAAATAAGAACCTCACCGCTGTGCACCGCTACACAGATCATGGCACCCGCGCACCACCACTCCCATGTGCACTCTATTGCAGCGCTTGTGCGGAAACTAAGTCCACGTGTTTAAGGTTCCGGACAATCTATGCGGTCCAGATTTTATACATTTTTATTATTTCGAGTAATCGAAGTAGCAGAAAATAAAATTACGCTTTTTTTAAATCAAATAAATTGATGAAGATAATATTTAATGTGTAATCACACGATACATATCAAATATAATTACATTCACATATACTCACAATAATAAACCCACTCATATAATTTCATTAAATACAATATGTAGAAATACATTTCACCATTAAGATCATTTATGTTTCCTACTCCTTGATGTACCTATCAACATTTTTTATTTTTTTATTTTTAGACTGTATGTCAGGGGTGTCAAACGTACGGCGAACAGTTTTTTATCCAGCCCGCGGGGTGAGTTTGCCAAGTATAAAAATGAGCCGAAATGTTTTAATGAAAGAAACTGCTGTTCTAGATGTGTCCACTAGATGTCGCAATAGCAATTCTTTGTATCTTTGTAGATGATGCTAAATATGTAAAAAAATAAAAAAAATAAACCACATAAATAACATCTGTCATTTTATTTTGATATTATTTTTTTTTATCTTGATTGAAAATTAACACCAATGAGTTGACTGATTATTTGAACATTATCACGTAATTTATTCAGAAAGTATAAATAACGAAAAATAAAAGGTAGACTACTATTAACCGCAACATGTTGTCAAAGCGTGGATCTTGGGGGGTTTTGTTTTCCCGGAATGCAAAGGAAAGTTGGCGCGGGCAAAGCGTGAAGGTGAGTACATGATTTATTTTTAACTCTAAACTACAAAAAAAGGTGCAAATAAAAGGCGCGCACAAAGGCGGAGATAAACTTGGCAAAGAAACAAAACAACACTTAGACAGAAACTATGGACAAGAAAAACAAAACTTACTGTGACGTGAAAAGCATGAAAACTATGGCATGGAATACAAGCATGAAATAAGTCAGCACAGAGCAAATCCAGAATGTCAGGGGTAAGATAGGATAATGTCACCAGGCCGACTGCCTGGCAACAACAAGCTTAAATACTGGTGACATGATTAGTGAAAACAGGTGCGTGACTCAAAATGTGAAAACGCGAGACAGGTGCATGACATGAGGATGTGAACCAGGTGAAACTAATGGTTACTATGGTGACAAAGCAAGGCAGTGAAGACAAGAACTAAAAAGTGTCCAAAAACCAAGCAAAACATTACTAAACAAAACATGATCACAGACATGACACATGTAAGTGTAAAGAAAAAAACAAACAACATTGTCATTTGTATAATGTGCTATTTTTAAACAAAGAAAACAATCTGAAGTTGTCTTTATTCTTAATTAAGGATGTCCGATAATGGCTTTTTGCCAATATCCGATATTCCGATATTGACCAAACCCTTAATTACCGATACCGATATCAACCGATACCTATATCAGCCGATACCAATATATACGGTCGTGGAATCAACACATTATTATGTCTAATTTGGACAACCATGTATGGTGAAGATAAGGTCCTTTTAAAAATAAAAAAATAAAATAAAATAAGATAAATAAATTAAAAACATTTTCTTGAATAAAAAAGAAAGTGAAACAATATAAAAACAGTTACATAGAAACTAGCAATTAATGAAAATGAGTAAAATTAACTGTTAAAGGTTAGTATTATTAGTAGACCAGCAGCACGCACAATCATGTGTGCTTACGGACTGTATCCCTTGCAGACTGTATTGATATATATTGATATATAATGTAGGAACCAGAATATTAATAACAGAAAGACACAACCCTTTTATGTGAATGAGTGTAAATGGGGTAGGGAGTTTATTTGGGTTGGTGTACTAATTGTAGGTGTATCTTGTGTTTTTTATGTTGATTTAATAAAAAAAATAAAAATAAAAACGATACCGATAATAAAAAAAACGATACCGATAATTTCCGATATTACATTCTAAAGCATTGTCTCTATTCTTAAGTTATCGTGCCGTGATTTTACCAGTCCAGCCTACTTGGGAGTAGATTTTTCTCCATGTGGACCCCGATCTAAAATGAGTTTGACACCTCTGGTGTATGTGTTATTAATTTGTTTTCATTTCTTCCTTCAATCGTGTGTTACCAATAGCCAACATGTTTTATTATTCAAAGTGTTCTTTTTTGCAATGTGAATAACCCTTGTAAGGTGCTCTTGTAACTATTTAGGTTTGGACTTACATTATAACTCAAAAACCTGTATCAAAGTTCAAGGAACAAAGTGTACATACATTTTCTAGACCCCGAATATAAGATAACAGGCTCTCTTTCTTGAGAAAAATCACTGTCTCACTCTATAGTCATAATGTTAACACAAAGTCCATCCGTCTGTCCATTAAATCAACCAATGTGATCCTTTTCACTGTCAGATCAGCAACTAGCAACGTGTTTTATAAAGGCAGCAGCATAAACATCGTAAGTATTAGGAATCCCCCAGAATCATAAACATAAATGTTGCTCATGCTTTCTCGCTATCACAGATAAATCAGTTAGAGAGCAGACGTTACACTCCTTTAAAAGATGAATGTACGCATTACATAATTAATGACATTGGGGAGAAGTTAATCACGGTAAGTACATTCATCTATTTTGCCCCCCAGTTGCAAGTTAAAAGATGCCAAACATTTTAAATTGTTCTTAGTTGAACGCCCAACATCAGTGTGGACACATCAGGAAGTTTAGTCCATCTCGGACTAAGAGTGCAACGTTTTGTCGACTTGGTCCACAAATATTTACAATAAATTTGCAATGTAAAGAAGGAAGGCACAATAACAAACGCAGTGTTGTGTTAGTTACAGTTACCAGTTACTTAATTTCAAAAGTAACTCAGTTACTAACTCAGTTACTTACACCAAAAAGTAATGCGTTACTGTGAAAAGTAACTATTTAGTTACTTCTTTTTTTCTTTTTTCTTTTTTAAGGCTCCCATTAATGCCCTTTTAGCCTTCAATGGCTCTATCAATGTTGTCCTGGCTAGCAGTCCCTCCGTTAAAATCCTTAAGTGGAGGTGAAGTGGCATCGGAGTCTGTGTTTCTCTTTACTAGTTTCGTCGAAGCATGCTAACTGCTTCTTTGCTATCACTTTTACAATCATATTTGTACATATCCTATTTGCTGATGTTGTTGTTGTTGTTGTTATTGTTATTGTTGTCTCTCTGTCTTATCCCCTTTTGTCCCCGCAATTTCCCCCTCTGTCTTCCTTTTTTTCTCTTTCTATTCCCTCCTGCACCAAATGATAATATAAATACATTTAATAAAGTCAAATAGAAATAAGGCAACAAAAGAAGTATCCTACACTTCTCTTTTGTAAAGTAAATTTGAACAGCCGATAAGGTCATCTACATCAACTATATGATTTGCCTGAGTAGCTGGACAGGACAAAAAATTAAAAAAAATTAAAAAAACCTTCCTCGCGCTCCGTCAGGACTCAAACTGTACACAGTTACGGTCTCACAATTAGAGAACTTTGCACATTTTAAAACAATCTTCAAAAGAAGTCGTGGGTTGAAGACCCTTGATCTAGGAACTTAACCCACACTAAAACATCGAGAAGCCATAAGGCCACCGTGCCTTTTTTAGACTTTACCAAGGGAAAACATACAGTTTTATAATGAAGGTACAGCAACCTTCACCTTTTACTCGCACTCGCATACCAACCCTGCAGTTTAGTTGTAGTCTCATCCGACAGACTTCCCTTTTGATCGACAGTGAGGTGCCACATGCACTTAGCCCCAGCAGGCTCGTTAAAACTACCGTTGATACCACTTTGGGTGGTGGCTCCACTTGTGACTCACGGAGGGTACATCTCAATGGCAGCTGTTGGGGTGGGGTCACATGTGTCAAATGACCGCAAATACAGCAGAGAGCAGCAATTTAGGTTCAAACTGACAACCGGGACCTGTGAAAGGATGTCAAAAGGTTGCTGCAATTTTCTCAGCCTTGAGTCATTCTCTTATCATTTTATTTTTTTTCTATCAAGGCTGTCTGTGAGGGCTAACAGCCTCAATTTAGTGAATAAAATGTACACTTGTAATGGCTTTAACTTTTCTAGACTCGTGATTGATTTTAGTCAGTGCCAAGAACTGTTTGCATTTTTTGTTTTACCTTTACTTTACGGTATGGGCCTGGTTTACAAAAGACGTACATGTACACTATATTGCCAAAAGTATTTGGCCACTCATCCAAATGATCAGAATCAGGTGTCCTAATCACTTGGCATGGCCACAGGTGTATAAAATCAAGCACTTAGGCATGGAGACTGTTTCTACAAACATTTGTGAAAGAATGGGCCGCTCTAAGGAGCTCAGTGATTTCCAGCGTGGAACTGTCATAGGATGCCACCTGTGCAACAGACCCAGTCGTGAAATTTCCACGCTCCTAAATATTCCAAAGTCAACTGTCGGCTTTATTAAAAGAAAATGGAAGAGTTTGGGAACAACAGCAACTCAGCCACCAAGTGGTAGGCCACGTAAACTGACAGAGAGGGGTCAGCGGATGCTCAAGCGCATAGTGCAAAGAGGTTGCCCAGTTTCTGCACAGTCAGTTGCTGCAGAGCTCCAAACTTCATGTGATCTTCCAATTAGCCCACGTACAGTACGCAGAGAGCTTCATGGAATGGGTTTCCATGGCCGAGCAGCTGTATGAATGTAAGAATAGTTTGAATGTTGGAATGGTTTGAATGTTGAAGAGTTTGAATTTCCAGGAAAACCGGAATTTAGTTTGGAATTTGTGAAAGTGTTAGTTTGAATGTCCAGGATGAGTGGAATGTGTTGATGTTGGAATGGTTTTAATAGGTTGAAAAATGTGGGAATTGTGCAGCTTGGAAAAATGTCCCATTCATTTCAATGGGAATTTCCTGGAAATTTGGGAATTTTGGGAAAAGCGGAATTTTTGGAAAATGATTAGGAGCATCAATGTCCTGGATGAGCTGAATTGGCTGGTGTTAGAATTGTTTAAATCGGGCAAGAAATGTTGAAGTAGTAAATGGTATTAGGGAATTTTGGGAAAATTGGGAATTATTTTGAACTTGGAAAAAGGGTCATTTTAATTTCCAGAATGGTGTAATGTGTTAAAGTTGGAATGGTTTGAATGGGTTGAAGAATGTAGGAATTGTGGAAGTTTGAAAAATTGCCAATTCATTTTGAATGGGGAAAATGCAAAAGAAATAAAGGAATTATGGGAAATCCGGGAATTTTTTTTAGAATTGTTGAAGTAGAGCACACAATTCCTGAACAGGCTGAATAATTTTAAGTTGGAACGGTTTGAATCAAATGAAAAATGTGGGCGTTGTGGAACTTTGAAGAATGTCCTATTGATTTAAATGGGAATTTCAGAAAAAAATGGGAATTTTGGGAAAAGCGGGATTTTCTTTGAAAATGGTAAAAAAAACTTAAATAATCTGAATGAGTTGAAATGGTTGGTGTTGACATTTTCCAAATTGGTCGAGAAATGTTGAAGTAGTAACATGTTGAATTGAGAAATGGTATTACGGAATTCCAGGAATTTCGGAAAAAAGGGAATCTTTTCAGTTTAAAAAAAACTTAGTTTTGTGTCTTGATTAAGAGGAATGTTTTGACGGTGGAACGATTGAAATGCGTGGGAAAATGTGGAAGGAGTAGTCGCCAGAAAAAAGGGTGGGAAATAGGGCTTTGGAAAACCAGGAATTCTGGAAAATCCTGGAATTTTTTTGAACTTGGAAAAAAGGTAAGTTTGAATGTACAGAATGGTGGAATGTGTTGAAGGTAGACTGGTTTGAATAGGTTGAAAAATGTGGAAATGGTGGAAGTTTTAAAAAATGGCCAATTTATTTTAAATGGGAAAAATGTCCCAGAAAACCTGGAATTCTGGGAAATCTGGGAATTTTTTGAATTTTTCAAGGGAAATCGAATAAGTTGACCAGTGTGAAGTTGGAACAGTTTGAATCGGGTGAAAAAATGTGGAAGGTAGAGTGCGCCAAAATCTGGAGAAGAATAATAGTAAGTTGAATAAGTTTAATAAATAGATGCAATTTGGTGTAGAAAACCATATGTGTGAATGCTTTGGAGCATTCACACAATGATCTGGATTTCACAGGAGCCACTGCACACCACTATACAGTAAGTTAAATCTCTCCCTCGCTAGAAAACACTGCCTCTTAGTGTTTGGGGTGAGAATTGCATGAATAAATCAGTGGTCAGCTGCACAATACTGTTATTAATTGAATATTGTTAATATTGCACAACAATGTACCTTTAAGACTGGTTTCATGTAAAATAAAATCATAATTTCATATAAAATATATAAGTAGGCTCCATCTCTCCATCAGTTGTGGAAAACTGATGATTGTGTGTGGGGTTTTTTATTTAATATTTTGGCGTAGTTGACTTTAACAATTTGCACTTAAACATGTTTAACTATATCTACAATGTGAAGACAGCGTCATTTGCTTTAGGTTGGAAATCATATTTCAGAACACTAAATTACAGGGCCTTAACAATACAGGTTATTATTATATTATTTCAGGCATGAAACTCCAGGGCTGAAATTAAGTCCCACTTATGTCTCGACTTGAACGATTGTATAAAAGTCAGTCTGCTGAGGTTTCCTCCGTACTTGGCAGTTACCATAGTGATGGCAATGAATTACACCAGGTGAAATACAGTATTCCACTTGAACTCCAATGAATAATGAGTCACTACCGCCATCGTTTATTTTTTAACAACTTCACATACATCTCTTATTTGCCATAAGAGTTACAGTTACAGTTGACTAATAGTTAAAGGCCTACTGAAACCCACTATAGTTTATATATCAATGATGAAATCTTAACATTGCATCACATGCCAATACGGCCGGGTTAGCTTACTAAAGTGCAATTTTAAATTCCGCGCGAAATATCCTGCTGAAAACGTCTCGGTATGATGACGCCTGCGCGTGACGTCACAGATTGTAGAGGACATTTTGGGACAGCATGGTGGCCAGCTATTAAGTCGTCTGTTTTCATCGCAAAATTCCACTGTATTCTGGACATCTGTGTTGGTGAATCTTTTGCAATTTGTTCAATGAACAATGGAGACAGCAAAGAAGAAAGCTGTAGGTGGGAAGCGGTGTATTGCGGCAGGTGTTGTGCCGGATAACGCACCCCAGCCGTAGAATGCACCCCCTGACTGTTGTGCCGGATAACACAGCCGGTGTTTCATTGTTTACATCCCCGAAAGATGACAGTCAAGCTTTACCATTGGCCTGTGGAGAATTGGGACAACAGAGACTCTTACCAGGAAGACTTTGAGTTGGATGCGCAGACGCGGTACCGTGAGTACGCATGCAGCTGCGGCTTCCAAACATTTGATCGCTTGCCCGTACGTGCGTGCCGCTATGTGCACGACACGTACGTAACTTTGGGGACTTTGGGGAAATATATGTGCTGTATGAACTTTAGGGAGGTGAACGGTACTTTGGGCTGTGGGATTGAGTGTGTTGTGCAGGTGTTTGAGTTGTATTGGCGGGTTGTATGGATGGGAGGGGGGAAGTGTTTGTTATGCGGGATTAATTTGTGGCATATTAAATACAAGCCTGGTTGTGTTGTGGCAAATAGAGTATGTATATGTCTTGTGTTTATTTACTGTTTTAGTCAATCCCAGCTGAATATCAGGTCCCACCCGCCTCTCACAGCATCTTCCCTATCTGAATCGCTCCCACTGCCCTCTAGTCCTTCACTCTCACTTTCCTCATCCACAAATCTTTCATCCTCGCTCAAATTAATGGGGAAATCGTCGCTTTCTCGGTCCGAATGGCTCTCGCTGCTGGTGGCCATGATTGTAAACAATGTGCGGATGAGAGGAGCTCCAAAACCTGTGACGTCACACACATATCGTCTGCTACTTCCGGCACAGGCAAGGCTTTTTTATCAGCGACCAAAAGTTGCGAACTTTATCGTCGATGTTCTCTACTAAATCCTTTCAGCAAAAATATGGCAATATCTCGAAATGATCAAGTATGACACATAGAATGGACCTGCTATCCCCGTTTAAATAAGAAAATTAGCATTTCAGTAGGCCTTTAATTGCTGTATTGCTAATTACTCTGGTTTATTAGTTCACTCTCTGGCTTTGTTAAGTTTTTTAGTGTTTTTTTTAATGTATGTTTTGTTTTTGTTTGTTTGTGGTTAAAGTAGTGTGTCCTTTTTTTTAATTATTAGGTACGAAAAAAGATAGTAAAACCTTTTCAAAACTGGTTATAGGTTACAAGACGGACAAGCGCAGCAATTAAGTGTTCAGGTGGCCTAAAATACTCTCTTTTTTTATATAAGTATTCTTGGAAAAAAAAATTAAAAAAGTACAAATTGATTCAGAATGGGATTGAACAAAAATTGTGATTTGGATGTGAATACATTTTTTGAGCACTCCTAGTTATGTTGTTCAATTTTGCTCGTTAGTTTAGTTGGTCAGTTTTCTTTGTCAGTTTCTATTTCGTGTGTCCGTTATTTTTGTTCACTTAATGGTGAGAAGGAAAACAGTACAATGTTCAACAGGCCCAAAGAAAGCGAAATAAACGCTTATTCACATATTCGTTATGACTTATCTACTGTTTTTCTTTGGCACCGTTCTGCACTCAGGTAAGTGCCACTTTACTTTTTCAAACCCATTTATAGGCCTTCGGCTTTGTGCCTCGTTTTTTTTAAAGACTAGGCAATTTTAGGACTTCTCTGTGCTAATAAATGCTTTTCTGTTTTTCAACTCGCTAGTAATGTTGGACAACTTTGACTTCCATTTGAAGCCGTCGGTGGCCCTGACCGAGGCCCTCAGCAGACATTATTGCACATGAAATGCAGTGTTAATGAGTCAGACTGAAGAGGAGGTTTTAAGCAATGATTCGTATCCCTGCTTAACCTTCCTGTATTGACGCGATCACCGCAAGACTTTTTCATAGTTAATCAAAAAAAGCATCAAATTTCTAATGCCAGTGACATATCAGCAGCGTATTTATTTGCAAGCTGCAATTACTTTGTGTCACTCACTTGCACGCCGGTGATCAAACGTACTGTCAGTCCTATTTGCTGTGTTATTGTCACCACTAATGAGGTTTTACGACAAAGATTACCTTCCTTCCTCCTTGTGGGCTCATTTCCCATTTAAAATAAACACATTAACCACCAACTCAATCACATTTTCCATTAGTTTAACAAACATAATTTGACGCTCAAGCTTTTTTCACAACATCGGCTACACCTGCACAATCGACACAACAGCCTTTAAAAAGAGGTTTTATCCATGTTAAGCATAAGTGTGATGTCCTAAATAGGACCACCGTGTCTACTTGTAAGGATTTGTACCCTACTTGTCATGTTTACGGGAGAAGTAGACGGCACAGACCACAAGGGGGCATAGTATATCCATGATTTATAATATATATATATATATATATATATATATATATATATATATATATAATATTAAACAATACGAATATAAACTAGAGAATGGAATGTGACTAGATCCAAAGTGTGTGTGTATGATGTGTGACTGTGGATGGAGGTGTGGCCAGCGCGCCTGCTGGAGCAAAGGTCACCGCCTCTGTCTATGGTGCTGAGGACGAGCACCATCGGATGGGTAAATATGGGCATATTTGTAACAGTGTTAAAGTTGTTTATACGGCCACCCTCAGTGTGACCTGTATGGGTGTTGACCAAGTATGCTTGCACTCACTTGTGTGTGTGAAAAGCCGTAGATATTGTGTGACTAGGCCGGCACACAAAGGCAGTGCCTTTAAGGTTTATTGCCACTCTGTACTTCTCCCTACATCCGTGTAAACAGCGGCATTTTAAAAAGTCATAAATTTTACTTTTTGAAACCGATACCGATAAATTCCGATATTACATTTTAAAGCATTTATTGGCCGATAATATCAGCAGTCCGATATTATCGGACATCTCTAGTAAAAACAGATTTACCATCAACAGAATTGTAACGCATAAAACTGGTAATTTTTTTTTCAATTTGCAGTACTCTCCCTTAGAGATAGGGTGAGAAGCTCTGTCATCCGGGAGGAGCTCAAGGTAAAGCCGCTGCTCCTCCACGTCAAGAGGAGCCGGATGAGGTGGTTCGGGCACCTGGTCAGGATGCCGCCCGAACGCCTCCCTAGGGAGGTGTTTAGGGCACGTCCGACCGGTAGGAGGCCACGGAGAAGACCCAGGACACGTTGGGAAGACTATGTCTCCCGTCTGGCCTAGGAACGCCTCGAGATCCCCCGGGAAGAGCTGGACCAAGTGGCTGGGGAGAGGGAAGTCTGGGCTTCCCTGATTAGGCTGCTGCCCCCGCGACCCGACCTCGGATAAGCGGAAGAAGATGGATGGATGGATGCTGTAAATATCCACCCAGAAATGGGAACATATGAATCCCTTTCCTACTGCAAATAGACTTGTAGCGCCGCCCCCAACACAGGTTATTAATACTTTAGCAAACAGAAATGGAAGGCTTTGTGATGCTAATTTGAAGAGAATGGTAATCGATGGAGCAGAGTCATCAAATAACTGTCCTGCAGCTAAGAAATGTAGATTTCTATTATATACCACCTATCATTTCAATGATATTGAAAGCTGATTTAAAGGCCTACTGAAATGCGATTTTCTTATTTAAACGGGGATAGCAGGTCCATTCTATGTGTCATACTTGATCATTTTGCGATATTGCCATATTTTTGCTGAAAGGATTTAGTAGAGAACATCGACGATAAAGTTCGCAACTTTTGGTCGCTGATAAAAAAGCCTTGCCTGTACCGGAAGTAGCAGACGATATGCGCGTGACGTCACAGGTTGTGGAGCTCCTCACATCTGCACATTGTTTACAATCATGGCCACCAGCAGCGAGAGCGATTCGGACCGAGAAAGCGACGATTACCCCATTAATTTGAGCGAGGATGAAAGATTTGTGGATGAGGAAAGTAAGAGTGAAGGAATAGAGGGCAGTGCGAGCGATTCAGATAGGGAAGATGCTGTGAGAGGCGGGTGGGACCTGATATTCAGCTGGGAATGACTAAAACAGTAAATAAACACAAGACATCTATTAGCCACAACACAACCAGGCTTATATTTAATATGCCACAAATTAATCCCGCATAACAAACACCTCCCCCCCTCCCGTCCATATAACTCGCCAATACAACTCAAACACCTGCACAACACACTCAATCCCACAGTACAAAGTACCGTTCACCTCCCCAAAGTTCATAGAGCACATATATTTCCCCAAAGTCCCCAAAGTTACGTTCGTGACATGCACATAGCGGCACGCACGTACGGGCAAGCGATCAAATGTTTGGAAGCCGCAGCTGCATACGTACTCACGGTAACGCGTCTGCGCATCCAACTCAAAGTCCTCCTGGTAAGAGTCTCTGTTGTCCCAGTTCTCCGCAGGCCAATGGTAAAGCTTGACTGTCATCTTCTGGGAATGTAAACAATGACACACCGGCTGTGTTTGTGTTGCTGCAGCCGCCCGCAATACACCGCTTCCCACCTACAGCTTTCTTCTTTGCTGTCTCCATTGTTCATTGAACAAATTGCAAAAGATTCACCTACACAGATGTCCAGAATACTGTGGAATTTTGCGATGAAAACAGACGACTTAATAGCTGGCCACCATGCTGTCCCAAAATGTCCTCTACAATCTGTGACGTCACGTGCCGGCATCATCATACCGAGACGTTTTCAGCAGGATATTTCGCGCAAAATTTTAAATTGCACTTTATTAAGGCATGTGTTGCAATGTTAAGATTTCATCATTGATATATAAACTATCAGACTGCGTGGTCGGTAGTAGTGGGTTTCAGTAGGCCTTTAAAATTAAATTTTTCTTTGATTTTGTCAAAAAAAATGTCTTGAAAAACTGTCTTCTTGCGTTCCAGGACTGTTATCTTTTTTTGTCGAATCCAAACTACAACTTTTCCCCTTTGAAGTAATCCCTCCCTCGGGGTCCAACGCACTTCCCCGGCCTTCTCTTCATTCACTCCGGCAAGGATTCTTTAGTGATCCTCTGTCGTCACGGCTATCTTGATGTCATCCACGTCTTCAAAGCGGCTACCCCTCCATGACGCCGTTGAGCTTGTAGATGAGGGACAAAAAAATATAAAAAAATCCCACGACTATAAACTGCCGGGCACTCAGGGAGATATGAGCAGGCGAGTCGTCCTGACACAACTTTCACCTTTTCTCGTGCATTGAACAAAGCAAAGGCCGGAAACTCTCTTTGCTGGTCGATTCTGTGGCAAGAACTATCAGTGGACATTGTGATCCTTATCATCATCAACAATCCTGGAACTTTTTTGACACACTTCTTATGTTCAGAGATGTTGTCTTATATTCGGGGATTATCTTTGTCAATCCAAACTGGGCTTTATTATCTTTGAAGTGGTGTATAAGAAGTTGTGCAAATACGATAGAGATGCCCACACATTTACAGTGAATTACACACAGTACATCATCATCATTCTAATTCTACATCAAGTATATTTACCTAAATTGTTTTGGGGGCCACATTTCCAGAAAACTAAGGACCGGGGGGAAGGGGGGGCCTGATTTCTCCTTTCACTATTAGTCATTTAGAGAATCAGCGTCCTCTAGTCCAATGTTTTTCAACCACTTCCATGAGATACAGTCTGGTGTGCCGTGGGAGATTATGTAATTTCACCTATTTGGGGTAAAAATATTTTATGCAAACCAGTAATTATAATCTGCAAATAATGCGCCATTGTTGAGTGTTGGTGCCGTCTGGAGCTTGGCAGAGTAACCGTGTAATACTCTTCCATATCAGTAGGTGGCAGCAGGTAGTTAGGTAATTGCTTTGTAAACGTCGTATCAAATGCTTAAACCAAAAATAAACAAAAGGCGAGTGCCCCTAAAAAAGGCATTGAAGCTTAGGGATGGCTATGGAAAGCATAACTAAAACTGAACGGGCTACAAAGTAAACAAAAACAGAATGCTGGACGACAGCAAAGACTTACAGCGTGAGGAGCAGACAGCGTCCACAAAGTACATCTGTACATGAAATGACAATCAACATTTTCCACACAAAGAAGGATAAAAACAACTGAAATAGTCTTGATTGCTAAAACAAAGCAGGTGCGAGGAACAGCGCTCAAAGGAAGACATGATACTGCTACAGGAAAATACCAACAAAACAGGAAAAGCCACCAAAATAGGAGCGCAAGACAAGAACTAAAACACTACACACAGGAAAACAGCAAAAAAACTCCAAATAAGTCACGGCGTGATGTGACAGGTGGTGACAGTACACCTACTTTGAGACAAGAGCTATATTGATGCATGGTTGGTTATGGTTTGAATTCATATCCAACAATTGCAACAATGACCTTTTACTGTCAATATCAACTACCGAGTTTACATTTTTTATGTTTTCTGCTGGCATTTTTTCAATGAACAAAAATGTGCCTTAGCTCCAAAAATGTTGAAAAACACTGCTCTAGTCTACAGCACACATTTTGTTTTGGTCTATTTCAGGGATGTCAAACTGGTTTTCATTGAGGGCCACACGGCAGTTATGGCTGCCATCAGAGGGCCGCTTGTAACAGTGAATAATGCATGAATTTGCCTCTGGAATTTTTTTTTTTTTTTAAAGTAGACTGTCGATTTTACAGTAAAAACTTTATATTTACAAAATGTTACTGTAAAATAGTGTTTTTTTTATTTCTTACAACATTTTGCGGTGAATATGAAAACAGTGCCACTGTTTTTGTTGGGAACTCGCATGGCTGCAGTTGTAGTGACCCCAAGATGCAGGAACCAGGAGAACGAGGAGTAGGTCAGATGATTTCAATTTAATTAACAGAGGAGAAAGCTGTCACGTACACAACAGAGGTCCTCAAACATAAGCAATCCTCGAGCGCTGAGGAGCAGGTGCTGATTAGCACCAGGTGTGGCCCGGCCGCCAATCAACAGCAGGTGAGGGGAAAGCAGCGCTCAGGGAGACACGCAGGAAATGTAACAAAAAGGGAGTGCTGACAAGAAATAAACACAAAACCAGGAAGCACAAACAGAAATGAAGTGACAGATCGTCAGTTTTGTTATTCACGGAAAAAGCTGGCAGCTTAGTGGCCAGAATTGTTGTGTTAATTTTACATAGGTTTTGACAACATTATATGTTTAATGGAAAAACAGTACAAGTTCTTTTTTTTATTCTGGCAAATGAGCTGCCAGTTTTTTTACCGTAAAAACAAATGTACCGTCTTTCCATTTACAGTAAAGCACTGTTAAAAACAACAACCGTAGATTTTACAGTAAAAACTGGCAGGTCAATCAACAGAATTTTAACGCAAAAAAGTGTTACTTTTTTTTTTCAATTTACAGTAATATGCTGTAAAAAACACCATAAAATTGATTGTCATTTTTATTAATTTGATGTGTAGTTTGCTGTAAAATCATGAGTCAAGCAGGTATCTAAGTATTTATTTTGATTTGGACAAAAAATGTTTAGTAAGGACGATAATATACTGTAATATTTGTTGCAATATATGATACTATTTATTGGATTTATTGGATACAATTTATTTACACAAAAATGTTTAGTAAGTATGATAATATACTGTATTATTTGATGCAATATTGGATACTATTTTTTGGATTTATTGGATACAATTTATTTACACAAAAATGTTTAGTAAGTATGATAATATACTGTATTATTTGATGCACTATTGGATACTATTTATTGGATTTATTGGATACTATTTATTTAGACAAAAATGTTTAGTAAGTATGATAATATACTGTATTATTTGATGCACTATTGGATACTATTTATTGGATTTATTGGATACTATTTATTTAGACAAAAACTGTTTAGTGAGTATGATAATATATTGTATTATTTGTTGCAATATTGGATACTATTTATTGGATTTATTGGATACAATTTATTTAGACAAAAACTGTTGAGTAAGTATGATAATATACTGTATTATTTGTTGCAATATTGGATACTATTTATTGGAATTATTGGTTACTATTTATTTAGACAAAAACTGTTTAGTAAGTATGATAATATACTGTATTATTTGTTGCAATAATGGATACTATTTATTGGATTTATTGGATACACTTTATTTAGACAAAAAATGTTGAGTAAGTATGATAATATACTGTATTATTTGTTGCAATATTGGATACTATTTATTGGATGTATTGGTTACTATTTATTTAGACAAAAACTGTTTAGTAAGTATGATAATATACTGTATTATTTGTTGCAATATTGGATACTATTTATTGGATGTATTGGTTACTATTTATTTAGACAAAAACTGTTTAGTAAGTATGATAATATATTGTATTTTTTGTTGCAATATTGGATACTATTTATTGGAATTATTGGTTACTATTTATTTAGACAAAAACTGTTTAGTAAGTATGATAATATACTGTATTATTTGTTGCAATAATGGATACTATTTATTGGATTTATTGGTTACTATTTATTTAGACAACAACTGTTTAGTAAGTATGATAATATATTGTATTATTTGTTGCAATATTGGATACTATTTATTGGATTTATTAGTTACTATTTATTTAGACAAAAACTGTTTAGTAAGTATGATAATATATTGTATTATTTGTTGCAATAATGGATACTATTTATTGGATTTATTAGTTACTATTTATTTAGACAAAAACTGTTTAGTGAGTATGATAATATATTGTATTATTTGTTGTAATATTGGATACTATTTATTGGATTTATGGATACTATTTATTTGGACAAAAAATGTTTAGTAAGTATGATAATATACTGTATTATTTGTTGCAATATTGGATACTATTAAAGTTTAAAAGGCGTGCAATTTCAAGCAGTACATATATTTTTTCCGTCAAAATGAAAAAAAGTCAATTACATTTTCTTAGAAAATATTAAGTACTTTATTGACACATTTCCAGGTGTTTGCGGGCCAGATAAAATGATGTCGCTGGCCAGATCTGGGGCCTTGAGTTTGACACCTGTGTTCTATTTATTTTGTCACAGTTACAGGAGCGCTCTACACTTTTTTATGAACCTTCTACAAAAAAAACCTAGTCAAAGATCATCTCTATGACAGTTTTTTTTTTTTTTTTTTAAATAATTGATCTTGTTGTCCACTAGTTGAAAAGCACAAAAGATGAAAAAGAGAGGAGCTAAAAAATGGAACCTCGAGGAACAGGTTGAGACTGCATGTCTCGGTTGGTAGAGCAACTTGAGGGTTCCTGGTTTGATCCCCAGCTTCCGCTATCCTAGTCACGTCCGTTGTGTCCTTGAGCAAGGCACTTCACCCTTGCTCCTGATGGGTCGTGGTAAGCTCCCGCCATCAGTGTGTCAATGTGTGTGTGATCGGGTGAATGTGGAAATAATGTCAAAGCGCTTTGAGTAGCTTGAAGGTAGAAAAGGGCTATACGAGTATAACCCATTTACCATTTAATTAAAAAAGTTGAACAAATGACTACTGGCTGCATCTGAAGTAAACAAGCTTCAACAGCCACATAAATCACATTAGGAAAGTCATTTGTATTTGCCAATGATGTGTTTTTCTGGTCTTGTTATCCTCGTCCGGACAAAAGGATGACACGGCAGTGCGGCTGGATCAAAAGAAACGTCAGACGACGTCGCTTTACTGAACCGAAAGCTGCTTGATTACAAGCGAGCGTCATTAAACAGGTCTGCAGTACCCGGAGGAGCCTAGGTCTAAAAATTAAGGACTCCTGTCTTGAAGAAGCCAAACCATCAGTTTTATATTCCTACCCCTGGTCTGTGTGTGCGTGTGTGTGTGTGTGTGTGTGTGTGTGTGTGTGCTGGGTCAGGAGCGTGCATCCTGACCATAAAGGGGTGGGGTTTGTGTGTAAGTGACTGAAAAACAACAGATGTTTACATCAAGCTAAACATTTAGTCTCTTCTCACGGATAGGGCCATCACCTTTGCATACCAAGGTCCAATTTAATTGCCCTTTTCTTCTCAACTAAAGGGCCCTATGTTATTATGTGCCCCAAGTGAAATACCTACTAGTTAATTTGGTGGTTTGCTATTTCCAAGTTGAATATAAGCATTCACCATATGTAGAACATAATAATGAGTTAATCAATTCACTTCACCAAAAAAGGAGAGGACTTAAAGGGGTGCCTTGAGGAACGCACCAGCGAGTTCAGGGGTCTGTAACCCAAAATGTTGAAAGAACCATATAGGACCAAAAATACAAAAAACTAATCTGTCTGGAGCCGCAAAAAATGACAAGCTGTATATATAAGTCTTATAATGGAGGCAACACATGAGGTAAGTGTCTATATTAGCTATAATAGCCTACTATCAAAATGACTGTCGCGGGCTGAAGCAAATCTTTGTTGACAGAAATGTTGAAATTTAATATTTATTCGACACATTTTTACAACATTAGAAACCATTAGTGAATCAGAGGCTACTCAGAAGGTGAGATTACTCCTGGAAATTACTGGCCAAAGGTACAGATGTGTGTCCAAGTTAAAGGAAACGGCAGGCTGTCTTCTTTTAATAGATTTGCTGTGGTCTGGAACAACATGGCACACAAACAACTATCTGAAATGCAGCCGATATCACATACAGATAATGCGTCATGAGACATGCAAAACTAAATTGTATACAAAGAGGAAAAAAAGTAAAGGAAATTAAATGAGCTCAAATATACCTACACATGAGGCACAATAATGCAATATGTACATACAGCTAGCCTAAATAGCATGTTAGCATTGATTTGCTTGCAGTCATGCACTGACCAAATATGCCTGATTAGCACTCCAACAAGTCAATAACATCAACAAAGTGCACCTTTGTGCATTCACGCACAGTATAAAACATGTGGTGGACAAAATGAGACAAAGAAGGAGTGGAAGATTTTACATGTAAACAAACTGTTGTGTCACAGTCCACACAACTATGGTGAGTTCAAGAACCGCCGAAATTAGTAGGACAAAACGATGTTCACCAAATGCTCTCATCAGTGAAGCATACACACAAACATATTAAACAGTGGGCTTTCTAACAATTGGGAAGGTTTGTGTCATGTTTGTCCTCAAACAAAAAACATACTAAAACAAAAACAAAAAATGCATTTTCAATCCTTTTTTAAAAATGCTCCATGGAGCCACTAGGGCGGCACTAACTAGCTCGAGAGCTAGTTAAATCACAAGTTTGAACCCCAGAGTTTTATGTATGTGTAATTGTATATTTATATATATTCATGTTTTTGTGTTTATGTTAAGTTACTAAACAGGACTCGGGCTGTTTAGTACGAGCGAGTCGTTTATTATTGAGGTTATTTTCTGAGCCATTAGCTCATTTACATGAAAAAATTGTATTAAACATGAATATCGGGAAACAAATTGCGCGACGGTGAATTATAACGGCTATGAACATCAGCATGCATTGGCAAGCCTGCACACACTCCACTTTTAATAATGTCTCCAGAGGCTTTGCGTATGGAATAGCCAAGTTTCCCTCTCAAGTTCAAACTAGCATCTAATAAATCCCAACGACATTATTCCCGTCACATTTTGGGTCATGTCAGAAGTCATAATGAAAGACATGACGTGCTTTAAATAACCGGAGGGTGCCGATACACACGCGATGTCCTTGAGCGTTGAAAAAAAAAAAAAAAAAAGGACAGGTTGGAGACGGAAATGAAATTCCGGGCGACATAAAACAGGCGACAATGAAAGCGGCGCGATGCGTTTTGTGTGATGGGATTCTTCTACCTCATCCTCAAGAGAGTGGCTGTGACGGGGAACGCAATGGTGGAGGAAAAAAATGTTGGTACAGTTTCATCCACCAACCAGGAAAATGTGACACATTTCTTAATTTTTTTTTGCTGGTGTCAAGGTATCCCACTGCAAACATGCACTCTGCAAAGTGACAAAGCAGTGTGGACTTTTATATACATTTTTGGTAACACTTTAGTATGGGGAACATATTTACCATTAATTAGTTGCTTATTAAAATGCAAATTATTAACATATTGGCTCTTAATTGGTCATTATTAAGTACCGTATTTTTCGGAGTATAAGTCGCACCGGAGTATAAGACGCACCTGCTGAAAATGCATTATAAAGAAGGAAAAAAACATATATAAGTCACACTGGAGCCCGGCCAAACTATGAATAAAACTGCGACTTATAGTCCGAAAAATACGGTACTTACGAATGCCTTTTTCTGCATGGCCTTATTATACAACCAGTAAGCCATTAACTAAGAGTCTTCCCTCAATAACCTCAGAATTATTGCTTATTAGTAACCCTAACCCTTATATTGTCATGTCTGTGTGATCATGTTTTGTTTTAGTCATGTTCGGTTTTGTTTTTGGACTTTTTGTGCACTTTTGTTTTGTTTTGTCACCATAGCAACCATTAGGTTTCACCTGTCACGTCACGCACCTGTTTCACGTTTTGAGTCACGCACCTGCTTTCACTAATCATGTCTATAGTATTTAAGTTCATTGTTTTCAGTTTGTCGTTCAGGCGACATCCCGCATTCATACCCCTGTCACACTCTGTCTACCTCTGCGCACTTCATGCCATGTCCAAGTAAGTTTTTTTCTATTAATGCCACAGTTAGTGTTTTTGTTTAATTGTTCACAGTTTTTTGCCCACGTGCAAGTCTTTTTGTTTCGTTAGTCAAGTTTGTACATCCGCCTTGAGCGCGCTTTTTGTTCCTTTGAGTGTTATAAATAAATATGTATTTACCTTCACGCCATGACCAGTCCAGCTTTACTTGCATCTCGGGAAAACAAACACACCATAGTCCCCGTCATGACATATATGTTCCCCCAGTGTCCAAATAACTCTAAATTAAGTCTTTGTTACTTAATAAGCAACTAAATAATGGTGAATATGTTCCCCATACTAAAGTGTTATAAAAAAAATTTCTCACCCAGGGGTTATTAAACGTTTTTTGTTTTTTTCCACCAAGTACCACCTCAAAAAACACCAAGTACCACCATAATAACCAACATTAAAATATAGTAGCGCAGTAGGCCTACATATTCATTAAAATAAGGCAGAGGTTTTTCTTAACAATTCATATTTTTGGCCATTGTTACATTACACACAGTTTGAACAGTAACACTGTGTTTGAATATTTAATTAGGCAGGATTCTTTGGCATACCACTAGACCAGGGGTTGGCAACCCAAAATGTTGAAAGAGCCATATTGGACCAAAAATACAACAAAAAAATCTGTCAGGAGCCGGATAAAAATAAAAGTCTTATATAATTGTTATAATGAAGGCAACACATGATGTAAGTGTCTATACTAGCTATATTAGCCTACTATCAAAGCCTGACGCAAATCTTCGTTGACAGAAATGTTGTATTTTAATGTTTATTCTACACATTTTTGCAACATTGGAAATCATTAGTAAAATGGAAGCTTCTCACAGGATGAGATCACTTCTGGAAATGACTGGCTCAGAATGGCCAAAGGTATAGATGTGTGTGTCCAAGTTAAAGGAAAATGGCAGGCTGTCTTCTTCTAATGTATCTTTTACAATCTTTGCAAGCTGGGTAACGTTTGCTGTGGTCTGGAACAACATGAGAAATGCAGCCAATATTACATACAGATAATGTGTCATGAGACATGCAAATATAAATTAAATACACAGAGGACATAAGTAAAGGAAATTAAATGAGCTCAAATATACCTACAAACGAGGTGTAACGATGCAATATGTATACGCAGCTAGCCTAAATAGCATGTTAGCATCGATTAGCTTGACCAAATATGCCTGATTAGCACTCCAACAAATCAATAAAATCAACAAAGCTCACCTTTGTGCATTCACGCACAGCATAAAACGTTTGGTGGACAAAATGAGACAAAGGAGTGGCATAAAACACGTCTTTCTGTGGCAGCATCCGAGAAAGTTGTGCATGTAAACAAACTACGATGAGTTCAAGGATCGCTGAAATTAGTAGGACAAAACGGTGCTTGCCAAATACTCTCATCAGTGAAGCATGTTTAATATAAACAGTGGGATTTCTAACAATTAGGAGGGTTTGTGTCATGTTTGTTCTCCTACAGAAAATATATTAAAACAAAAACTTTTTTTTTCTTCATCTTTTTCCATTTTCGCACATCTCTGAAAGAAGTCCAGGGAGCCACTAGGGCGGCGCTAAAGAGCCGCGTGCAACTCTAGAGCCGTGGGTTGCTGACCGCCGCACTAGATGGAGGCTGCCTACCAATGCCACATTTTTAAAATCCCTGTTCTAAACATTCTAAAATATACTTTTTAAGAGCAGGATGAGGATGCCTATAGTTGTCCAATGTGTTGCTATGGTGTTACCCTCTCTTGTGGACCTTGAAAAAATACTGAGACCAAAGAGTGCAGAATTATCATTGTATCTATTTAAAGACACGCATTTCCTGTTTGATTTGTTTACCTTTGCTTTCATAAATGTTAGACTTTCTTACATCTAATATTGGGGAGTCCGCGAAAGATAAATGTACGTATTATTAACAAATTACATACTTAGGGCTGTCAAATTTAATGCATGAACTCTGGTGATTAATGACAAAAACATAGTATAAATCATGTACAGTTGCAGATTAATCACACAATTTATTGTGAACGCACATGCTCCTAAACCAGGTGTGCCCACACTTTTTCTGCAGGCGAGCTGGCATCACATGGACAAAGATAAGACCATCTGGAGGAAAGTTATGTGGTCAGATGAAACAAAAATTGAGCTGTTTGGACACAATACCCAGCAATATGTTTGGAGGAGAAAATGTGAGGCCTTTAATCCCAGGAACACCACACCTACCGTCAAACATGGTGGTGGTAGTATTATGCTCTGGGCCTGTTTTGCTGCCAATGGAACTTGTGCTTTACAGAGAGTAAATGGGACAATGAAAAATGAGGATTACCTCCAAATTCTTCAGGACAACCTAAAATCATCAGCCCGTAGGTTGGGTCTTGGGCGCAGTTGGGTGTTCCAACAGGACAATGACCCCAAACACACGTCAAAAGTGGTAAAGGAATGGCTAAATCAGGCTAGAATTAAGGTTTTAGAATGGCCTTCCCAAAGTCCTGACTTAAACGTGCGGACAATGCTGAAGAAACAAGTCCATGTCAGGAAACCCACAAATTTAGCTGAACTGCACCAATCTTGTCAAGAGGAGTGGTCAAAAATTCAACCAGAAGCTTGTGGATGGCTACCAAAAGCGCCTTATTGCAGTGAAACTTGCCAAGGGACATGTAACCAAATATTAACATTGGTCACATTTTCAGTAGACCCATAATAAATTTATAAAAGAACCAAACTTCATGAATGTTTTTTGTGACCAACAAGTATGTGCTCCAATCACTCTATCACAAAAAAATAAGAGTTGTAAACAATATTGGAAACCCAAGACAGCCATGACATTATGTTCTTTACAAGTGTATGTAAACTTTTGACCACGACTGTACTTTTCAATTGACCAAGTCGAAGGCATCTACCTCATTCATATATATATATATATTTATTTATTTATGAAAGAGACATTTTTGTTAACAAGTTAAATGTCTACATCATTTATTGTTATACATTATTTTATTTGATGTACTTTTTGTATTTTATTTGTGAATATTTTTTTCAAAAGTAGTAAGATAAATTCTTCAATATTATTCTGAAAATGCATTTTTACAAATAAAGGCCTCCTTTCTAATAAAGACCTCCAAGAATAAAATGCATTGTTATTTTAAGTCTTAAGTATTGTATATAATATACTTTAATACATGTCATATTTTTTATAATGCTTTACAAATAAAGGCCTCCTTTCTAATAAAGACCTCCAAGAATAAAATGCATTGTTAATATTAAGTATTTTATATAATATACTTTAATACATATCATATTTTTTTTTTATAATGCTTTGGAAATAAAAAATAATAAACAACTCATCTATGATAAATACCTTATTCTAATACTAAAATAGAAGATATAATTTTATAGTTGCAAAAATACTTATTGTAATACATACTACATATATATATATACATATATATATATATATATATATATATATATATATATATATATATATATATATATATATATATATATATGTATATGTATATATATATAGTATTTATTGATGATACAAAAATAAATATATTAACAAATTATAAAAATACATACAATAAAATAAAACACAAAATAAACAAATGTAAAAATAAAATAATAATAGTAATATATAATAATAATAATAATAGACCCATTACCACCCTGCTTGGCACTCAGCATCAAGGGTTGGAATTGGAGGTTAAATCACCAAAATGATTCCAGAGCGCGGCCACCACTGCTGCTCACTGCTCCCCTCACCTCCCAGGGGGTGGAACAAGGGGATGGGTCAAATGCAGAGGATAATTTCACCACACCTAGTGTGTGTGTGACTATAAGTGGTACTTGAACTTTAACTTATACTTTAATGTAAATGTAAATATGCCATTTTAGTCCCTTATACATTTGTATTGAAGCCTTAACGTGGAGTTCTGATAAAACTGCTGCTATGGGAACAGTCATCTCTTCAGCTGTCAGTGTTGTCACATCAAAACAATGCCTCAAACTCTTTAATGGGGTTGGTCAGAAAAAAATTGGACTTTCATGTGACATTTCAACATTTTATGTGAGCAAATATTGTTGCTTTTTGTTGCCTTAAGTAGTGCAAAAAAAAAAAAAAAGGAAAAAAAGAAAAGGAAAAAAAAAGCAGCGTGTCAATGCCGCAGGCTGTTTATTGCTTATTGGGAGTAATGCATACATATTTTATGATGTCTGGTGAAAAGATCATCTCAGGCAAACATGATAGAAGCGCAAATATTGTTGCAAAAAGTCACGTTTATGAATGCAAGAACTGAGACAAAACAAAGGCGATGTCCTGGTATAAATCTAAGTCAGGAAGATAAATAGACAAATAAAAAGTACAATGTGCTTGACCTGGAGGGTATAATGGCTAAGGAATATTCATGGGCAATACACTGCTGCAAGGCCTACTAATATCACTGCAGTTAAGATTAATGTATGGATTTTTACCAGCACCATGTTCAGCACATTTAGGAATGATGATCAGCATATGTAACACCGTGCCTTTTATATTTATTAACCAGTGTGTAATCAAAAAAGGAGGAGGAATGAGAAGGCAGTTATGGATTTTCCAGTCGGCGTGCTACTCAGACATGCATGCCAAAATGCGCTGTATCCACTTAGCAGTGAGAACCGGGCGGCGGGTAGCAGCCTGTGGCACGTCGGAGACCGAGGCTGATTATTACCTTTCACTCAGCGTTTAACGGCTTCCTCATTAGCGCTGAAACCTCGCCGCGGAGCCAGGACTTCCGCTCGTCAGCGCTTTGGCCTCCTCCGCCTCAAACACCACCCGCCTCAGAGTGCGAGGGCAAACATCACGAATCCGTCAACAAGACAAGGTGTCTAAAGATAGACGATGCTGGAGCGAAGAGGCGTTCAAGGGGGCTGGTGATTGTCTGACAGGCACATGCCTAACGACACGCAACAGTTAGAATGTGATTCGAGTGTCAATGCAGTGCATGTGTACTTTCTTTGCTCGACAATACTCTCTTTGTACTTAGTAACATAGCACAGGGGTCGGCAACCCAAAACGTTGAAAGAGCCATATTGGACCAAAAATACAAAAAAAACAGTCTGTCTGGAGTCGCAAAAAATGCAAAGCAGTATATAAGTCTTATAATGAAGGCAACACATGACGTAAGTGTCTATATTAGCTATATAAGCCTACTATCAAAATGACTTTTAAAAGTCTTATATAAGTGTTACAATGAAGGCAAGACATGATGTAAGTTTCTATATTAGCTATATTAGCCTACTATCAAAATGACTTTAAAAGTCCTATATAAGTGTTACAATGAAGGCAACACATGATGTAAGTGTCGATATCAGCTATATTAGCCTACTATCAAAATGACTTTAAAAGTCGTATATAAGTGTTATAATGAAGGCAACACATGATGTAAGTGTCTATATTAGCTATATAAGCCTACTATCAAAATGACTTTAAAAGTCCTATATAAGTGTTACAATGAAGGCAACACATGATGTAAGTGTCTATATTAGCTATATAATCCTACTATCAAAATGACTTTTAAAAGTCTTATATAAGTGTTACAATGAAGGCAAC
Organism: Nerophis lumbriciformis; assembly: GCF_033978685.3. Taxonomy (NCBI): domain Eukaryota; kingdom Metazoa; phylum Chordata; class Actinopteri; order Syngnathiformes; family Syngnathidae; genus Nerophis; species Nerophis lumbriciformis. The sequence continues at coordinate 24,714,094 of NC_084560.2, forward strand.
ACATGATGTAAGTGTCTATATTAGCTATATGAGCCTACTATCAAAATGACTTTAAAAGTCTTATATAAGTGTTATAATGAAGACAACACATGATGTAAGTGTCTATATTAGCTATATAATCCTACTATCAAAATGACTTTTACAAGTCTTATATAAGTGTTACAATGAAGGCAACACATGATGTAAGTGTCTATATTAGCTATATAAGCCTACTATCAAAATGACTTTTAAAAGTCTTATATAAGTGTTACAATGAAAGCAACACATGATGTGTCTACATTAGCTATATAAGCCTACTATCAAAATGACTTTCAAAAGTCTTATATAAGTGTTACAATGAAGGCAACACATGATGTAAGTGTCTATATTAGCTATATGAGCCTACTATCAAAATGACTTTAAAAGTCTTATATAAGTGTTATAATGAAGACAACACATGATGTAAGTGTCTATATTAGCCTACTATCAAAATGACTTTAAAAGTCTTATATAAGTGTTATAATGAAGGCAACACATGATGTAAGTGTCTATATTAGCTATATGAGCCTACTATCAAAATGACTAAGAGTCTTATATAAGTGTTATAATGAAGGCAACACATGACATACGTGTCTATATTAACTGTATTAGCCTACTATCAAAATGACTTTAAAAGTCCTATATAAGTGTTATAATGAAGGCAACACATGACGTAAGTGTCTATATTAGCTATATTAGCCTACTATCAAAATGACTTTAAAAGGCTTGTATAAGTGTTATATATACTGGCCAAAAGTGTAGATGTGTGTGTCCAAGTTAAAGGAAACGGCAGGCTGTTTTCTTTTAATGGATTTATTACGATCTTTGGCAAGCTGGGTAATGTTTGCTGTGGTCTGGAACAACATGGCACACAAACAACTATCTGAAATGCAGCCAATATTACATACAGATAATGTGTCATTAAACATGCAAAACTAAATTATATACGAAGAGGATACAAGTAAAGGATATTAAATGAGCTCAAATATACCTACACATGAGGCATAATGATGCACTTTGTACATACAGCTAGCCTAAATAGCATGTTAGCATTGATTTGCATGCACTGACCAAATATGCCTGATTAGCGCTCCGACAAGTCAATAACATCAACATAGCGCACCTTTGTGCATTCACGCACAGTATAAAACTTTTGGTGGACAAAATGAGACAAAGAAGGAGTGGAAGATTTTACATGTAAACAAACTGTTGCGTCACAGTCCACACTATGGTGCGTTCAAGAACCGCCGAAATGAGTAGGACAGAACGATGTTCACCAAATACTCTCATCAGTGAAGCATACACACAAACATATTAAACAGTGGGCTTTCTAACAATTGGGAAGGTTTGTGTCGGGTTTGTCCTCAAACAAAAAACACACTAAAACAAAATAATAATTTTTTCCCGCCATCTTTTTCCATTTTCCAATCCTTTTTTTTTTTAATGGTGCAGGGAGCCACTAGGGCGGATTGAGAGTGTAACCGTTTATGTGAGCATGTCTCCAAAACTATGTCAAATATGTTTTTGTTTTTAATGCATATCATATTATCTTTGGGTTTGAGAGAGTCACCATGTCCTATAAAAATATATATTGCGGTGCACTGGATTACCAGTGCACATCCTGCTCATGCCCAACAGGAACATGACTGATTATTGTTGTAACGCCGCATGCATCCCTTCCAAGGACATTAACTACTAATGCAATGTTAAGCAAACTAAAGACAATTCCCAGATCTGCTCATTGATTCCTTCTTCCTGTGGCCCAGGCTTCAGCGGAGGTTATAAAATCAACTGTTCCCCCGCTTCCCCTCTTTGGATTGCTTTATGTGGACAGCTCTCCTTCTTTAACAATGCCGCAACCCAAGCGACTGCCTTTGCAACAGCTCAGAGAGCGAGCGGCGTGGGGCCATTTTGGCCGTCACGGGCGCCACGCAAGAGACCGGGCTGGAGTCAGCGCTCGAATAAAACCCTCTCTGCAGCAGGAAACATGATCATTTGTTTGGCTATAGAGCTTCCTGGATGGTGTGTTGTAAAGTAAAGCAGGAGTAACCTTTACCAATAAAGCTCTAGGCTTTTTGTCGCAGGAAACAAGATTATATTTGTGGCCCCGGCGATTCTAGGGTTGGATTAATAAAGTCGCCGATCAAATTGAAACCCTCCAGACTTCAAATGTCACTAGTGATTAAAATCATAAACACTGCACACCTAAATTGACTTGATAGTAGTCAGAGCCTTGCCGGCCACCGTGGTTGTGGTACGGGCATAGCACCAAATTCCGGGTCCCCATACACGAGACTCTTGAATCTAACCTAAGCCAAACAACGCCGCCACGTACAAACACACTTGATACGTTTACATGCCCTAAAGAACTAAGTCCGGCAGCAATTTTGATGGGCTTGCTATCTGTGCTGTAAACCTATGGCATTGAAGCTAAAAAGCTAGCATAAAATGTTAGCACGGTATCGTTAGCTTGCAATTAAAAATAGAGTTAGCACACTTGGAAGATGGATACATATTTAAAAACCCATGATTTTTAAGTTAAAATTATATATATATATATATATATATATATATATATATATATATATATATATATCAGTGGTTCTTAACCTTGTTGGAGGTACCGAACCCCACCAGTTTCATATGTGCATTCACCGAACCCTTCTTTAGTGAAAAATAAAATTTTGTTTTTTTCAAATTCAAGACAAAGTTATATGTTTTTGGTAACACTTTAATATGGGGAACATATTCTAAGTGTCATGTCTGTGTGATCATGTTTTGTTTTAGTCATGTTCGGTTTTGTTTTTGGACTTTTTGTACACTTTTGTTTGTTTTGTCACCATAGCAACCATTAGTTTTCACCTGTCACGTCACGCACCTGTTTCACGTTTTGAGTCACGCACCTGTTTTCACTAATCATGTCTGTAGTATTTAAGTTCATTGTTTTCAGTTTGTCTTTCTGGCAACACCCACATTTATGCTCTGCACATTCCTGACACTTGGTTTCATGTCCATCGTTCATGCTGCTCCTTTAGTCCAGTCCAAGCAAGTTTTCTTTATTCATGCCATAGTTTGCAAGTTTTGTTTCATTTTTCATAGTTTCTGCCTTTGTGCAAGTTTTGTGTTTATAGTCAAGTTTTGTACTTCCGCCCTTGTGCGCGCCTTTTGTTTATTCTTTTTTTTGATAATATTAAATTAAATCATGTACTCCCCTTCACACCACGTATGGTCCAAATCATTTGCACCACGGGAGAACAAACCACGCCATAGTTCAAGTCATGACACTAAGTAACAAAGACTTAATTTAGAGTTATTTGGTTAGGGCTAGTGTTAGAGGGTTAGGGCCAGGGTTAGAGGGTTAGGGTTATAATAAGGCCATGCCGAATAAGGCATTAATAAGTACTTAATAATGACTAGTTAAGAGCCAATATGTTACTTATTTGCATGTTGATAAGCAACTAATTAATGGTGAATATCTTCCCCATACTAAAGTGTTACCATGTTTTTTTTACTGGTGCCCAAAATGAACCGTGCATGAACATCACCTTGTTCAAAGAACAAAACCAACACAGTGCATAAAGTGACAACAAATGACACACCTGCAAATCAGTCTGACTTCTGCTGTTGCCGTATCCGTAATACGCCGATAGGGAGAAGTTTTTGTTTACACGATGAGTTGGGTGTGTCTTGACCTCCGCCGAACCCCTGAGGCCGACTCACCGAACCCCTAGAGTTCGATCGAACCCAGGTTAAGAACCACTGATATATATATATATATATATATATATATATATATATATATATATATATATATATATATATATTAATACAGTCGTGGTCAAAAGTTTGCATACACTTGTAAAGAACATTGTAGAGGTTGCCCTCTAGTAGGTTCTTCAGACCACCACACACTGCCAGGAGAGCCAGGAATTCCGGGTATAACGCTGTTTTATTTTCATATAATAGTGCAAAGTCTTTTGCTTCCCAGCAAACTGTCTTTCTCTCCTGTGTCCGCTCAGCAGCACCTCTAACTCCAACTACTCGTCTCATCACGGCTGCTGCTAATAAAGACAACAGGTGATGAGATGACAAGGCCCACCTGGGCCATCTACGCACCTGTCGCTGTCTTTGAGGCTGGTCCTGGCAACACCCCGTTCGGCGGCAGGCCCACCGCCCACGCCTCCCTCCGCAAATCAATTAATCAATCAATGTTTATTTACATAGCCCTAAATCACAAGTGTCTCAAAGGGCTGCACAAGCCACAACGACATCATTGGTTCAGATCCCACATAAGGGCAAGGAAAAACTCAACCCAGTGGGATGTCAATGAGAATGACAAACATATTGTCATCGCTGTCTTGAGTTTCCAATACATTTCTACAACTCTTATTTTTTTGTGATATAGTGATTGGAGCACATACTTATTGGTCACAAAAAACATTCATGAAGTTTGGTTTTATTATTAATTTATTATGGGTCTACTGAAAATTACATCACATCTGACATCACAAGGACAAAGATAAGACCTTCTGGAGGAAACAAAAATTGAGCTGTTTGGCCATAATACCCAGCAATATGTTTGGAGGAGAAAAGATGAGGCCTTTAATCCCAGGAACACCATACCTACCATCAAGCATGGTGGTGGTAGTTTTATGCTCTGGGCTTGTTTTGCTGCCAATGGAACTGGTGCTTTACAGAGAGTAAATGGGATGATGAAAATGGAGGATTACCTCCAAAATCATCAGCCCGGAGGTTGGGTCTTGGGCGCAGTTGGGTGTCCCAACAGGACAATGACCCCAAACACATGTCAAAAATGGTAAAGGAATGGCTAAATCAGGCTAGAATTAAAGTTTTTAGAATGGCCTTCCCAAATTCCTAACTTAAACATGTGGACAATGCTGAAGAAACAAGTCCATGTCAGAAAACCAACACATTTAGCTGAACTGCACCAATTTTGTCAAGAGGAGTGGAAAAAAATTCAACCAGAAGCTTGCCAGAAGCTTGTGGATGGTAAGCTAGTTAATGTTTGCTGTGGTCTGGAACAACATGACACACAAACTACTATCTGAAATGCAGCCAATATTACATACAGATAATGTGTCATGAGACATGCAAAACTAAATTATATACAAAGAGGATAAAAGTAAAGGACATTAAATGAGCTCAAATATACCTACACATGAGGCATAATGATGCAATATGTACATACAGCTAGCCTAAATAGCATGTTAGCATTGATTAGCTTGCGTTCATGCACTGACCAAATATGCCTGATTAGCGCTTCAACAAAGCGCACTTTTGTGCATTCACACACAGTATAAAACATTTGGTGGACAGAATGAGACAAAGAAGGAGGGGAAGATTTTACATGTAAACAAACTGTTGTGCCACAGTCCACACTATGGTGAGTTCAAGAACCGCCGAAATTAGTTGGACAAAACGATGTTCACCAAATGCTCTCATCAGTGAAGCATACACACAAACATATTAAATAAACAGTGGGCTTTCTAACAATTGGGAAGGTTCGTGTCATGTTTGTCCTCAAACAAAAACCATACTAAAACAAACAAAAAATCCCATTTTCACTCCTTTTTTTAAAAATGCTCCAGGGAGCCACTAAAGAGCCGCATACGGTTCGAGAGCTAGTTAAATCCAAAGTTTGAACCCCAGAGTTTTATGTATATATAATTGTATATTTATATATATTTATGTTTTTGTGTTTATGTTTTATGTTAAGTTACTAAACAGGAATCAAGCTGTTCAGTACAAGCGAGTCGTTTATTATTGAGGTTATTTTCTGAGCCATTAGCTCATTTACATAATTTTTTTTTTAAAATTAAACATGAATATCGCGAAACAAATTAAGCGACGTTTAGTTATAACGGCTATTAACAAAACGATGTCCACCAAATACTGTCATCAGTGAAGCATACACACAAACATATTAAACAGTGGGCTTTCTAACAATTGGGAATGTTTGTGTCATGTTTGTCCTCAAACAAAAAACATACTAAAACACAAAAAAGATAGTTTTTCCCCCCATCTTTTTCCATTTTTAATCTTTTTTTTTTAATGGCTCCAGGGAGCCACTGGGGCGGCACTAAAGAGCTGACCCCCGGTCTAAGGAAAAAAAAGAAAATCTCATACAGCAGTGAATAAATGGCAAAAACTATGAAGATACAAATGTTCTTTAGACAATAAATCTTTCGATATAAACTTAAATAGTACGGCCATTTTGGAAATATTTACATAAATCTGTCACGATGACGCTGATCGACGGGATGCTGAATGAGAAATGATCTCTATGGGATTTTAAAAGGACAAGCCGCAATGGTGGTGTCAGAAAGGACACGGCCTATTAGAAGTTTAGGAGAAACAAAGTATAATTCTAACCACGAGGTAATTCAGCCTATGAAAGCAGGACAAGCAAACACCTGCAGAGCACTAAGTGACCGGTCGCCATAATTATGTGCCCCCCCCCCTGGTGGTTGTGACCCTAAACAACCGCGGAGCAAGTTTACGTCAGGATCCGGCCCTGAATGCCACCGTATATAAGCGCTGACTGCTGACTCTGAAAAGTCCGGCGATTTGTGATTGGACGAGAACCGTAGCACAGAAGCCTAAAAACGTGGTCGTAAAGCATCAAGGTGACAGCCCCCCCCCCCCCCCAGATCCATCTCAGTGCGTGTGACGGACAGGAAGGTCACAGGTGTACGGTCATACATCACTCTGTAATACAGGCCAATCCCAATCACCTCCTCTTCCCTCGGCGGACACTCCCATTTAGCCTTTCCAATCCTCGCCACCCCGTTTCATGATGCTGAAGACCATGGGCACATTACACACTCCAGCGGCGCTCATTTGTCGCCCTTATGCAAGCGGCCAAGGATCACATAATATCAGCGCTCATGTTTCAGTCCAGGCTGAGAGTAAACAGAGCATCGTACCCTAAAGTGGTCTCCGGATTTTTATCTCAAGATGCTATCTAAGCTTAAGCCGGGGGTCAGCAACCCGCGGCTCTTTGGTGCCGCCCTAGTGGCTCCCTGCAGCATTTTAAAAAAAGGATTGAAAATGAAAAAAGATGGGGGGGGGGAATATTTTTGTTTTAGTATGTTTTTTGTTTGAGGACAAACACGACACAAACCTTCCCAATTGTTAGAAAGCCCACTGTTTAATATGTTTGTGTGTATGCTTCACTGATGAGAGCATTTGGTGAACATCGTTTTGTCCTACTAATTTCGGCGGTTCTTGAACTCACCATAGTTGTGTGGACTGTGACGCAACAGTTTGTTTACATGTAAAATCTTCCACTGCTTCTTTGTCTCATTCTGTCCACCAAAAGTTTTATGCTGTACGTGAATGCCCAAACGTGCGCTTTGTTGATGTTATTGACTTGTTGGTGTGCTAATCAGGCATATTTGGTCAGTGCATGACTGCAAGCTAATCCATGCTAACATGCTATTTAGGCTAGCTGTATGTACATATTGCATCATTATGCCCATTTGTAGGTATATTTGAGCTCATTTAATATCCTTTACTTTTATCCTATTTGTATATAATTTATATATTCGCATGTCTCATGACACATTATCTGTATGTAATTTTGGCTGCATTTCAGATAGTTGTTTGTGTGCCATGTTGTTCCAGACCACAGCAAACATTTCCTAGCTTGCCAAAGATTGTAATAAATCCATTAGAAGAAGACAGCCTGCCGTTTCCTTAAAATTGGACACACACATCCCAGCCAGTAATTTCCAGGAGTTATCTCACCCTCTGAGTAGCCTCTGATTTACTAATGGTTTTTAATGTTGTAAAAATGTGTAGAATAAATATTACATTTCTGTCAACGAAGATTTACTTCAGCCTGCGACACATAGTCATTTTGATAGTAGGCTATTATAGACACTTACGTCATGTGTTGCCTTCATTATAAGACTTATATATGGCTTTTCATTTTTTGCGGCTCCAGACAGATTTGTTTTTTGTATTTTTGGTCCAATATGGCTCTTTCAACGTTTTGGGTTGCCGACCCCTGGCTTAAGCTAACAGGGGTGTCCAAACTTTTTCCACTCAGGGGCCACACACGTTAAAATCAAAGGGTCCAGCGGCCATTTTGATAGTTTTCATAAATATAATATATAGATATATTTTAAACATCCTGCATGTCAGCTTTGTGTTATCAACATTTTACCTCGTTTTCATTATATTACACCGGTTTGCTCTTATATTCTATATTATATTTTGTGTGTTTTTGTTAGTAATAGGCCTTTTAGAATCAGCAGCGGGGCCCAATTTGGCCGCCAGGCAGCACTTTGGACACCTCTGGTTTAGAAAATGGACAAACTAAGTACTTCTCTCAGCATGGGTCTGCGGTTGTTGCCTTGCTCACACACTGAAAAAAATGTCAACACCCGTGAAGTTGTTAGCCTGCTAACCCTGACTCGTCCTGACCCTACAACACCGACTTGAACACCATGTAACTTCAATCATTAAATGTGGGGTTTTTTTCGTAGGGCAATCATGCTCAGAGGCGTAGCCGAGCTTTAAATCTTGTTATCAACTTTGAATGTGTTTGCAATGAAGAAAATTCCCACAGACCAAAACCTCTACAGTGCCTAAAAAACAGCAATGATCAGTCAAACACAGAATACCTTGCCTACGCTAAGCGACGACGTCTTTGCAGGTGCAATCAAAAAAAAGTCTTAATTGCAAAAAGAAAAAAGTAAAACGCACCTGGAGCAGCGCAACACAACAATGAAGGTTGGAACAAAAACAACAAGAAGAAGAACTGTAGGAATTCTGCATTTTTATAGGCACCGTACTACTGGTATCGATTCACCTAAAATCAAACGATGCCATAATATGAATCCGTTGTGGCTCGTGGCATCATGTCCAGCTGCAATCTAAACAGTTTAAACACTTGACGAGGAAACAAGTACTCAAACAGCACTCAGAGTGGGAAATGTTCAATGCCAACAAAGCAAGTACCGTACTTTTCAGACTATAAGGCGCACTTAAAATCCTTTCATTTTCTCAAAACTCGACAGTGCGCCTTATGCGCCTAATGTACGGAATGATTTTGGTCGTGCTTACCGACCTCAAAGCTATTTTATTTGGTACATGGTGAAATGATAAGTGTGACCAGTAGATGGCAGTCACACATAAGAGAGACGTGTAGACTGCAATATGATGGCATGCAGACTGCAATTTGACTCAAGTAAACGACACCAAAATTTTATATGTTCCGTTGAAAGTACAGAACATTACACACGGCGCTCAAAAATCTACCAGAATGTTTTAATACGACTTTGGTAAGCTATGAAACCGCACCTCTTTATAGTAAGACATATTATAATGTGATTTTTGTCTGATCTTGAATGGGATGGTGCTGAAAATTTTAATTTCCCCTCAGGGATTAATAAAGTATTTCTGAATGTGATTCTGATTATCTGGCGTTTTGTTTTGCAATATTATTCAAAAGCAACTTTTCTTACCTTCTGGTGCCTGCTTAACTGTATTTGGGATGTGCATAAGTCCTGCAAATTTGCGCATGCCCCCCTTTGTAGTCGATAAGCTTCTTCTTTTTCTCTATCTTCTTGTTATGTGACATTCATCCTCCGCTGTTGCCATTTCTAATATAAAGTAGTGTAAAGTTTTTACTTATATCTGTCAGTAAACTCGCCATGATAGCGCTAAAACATACCGGTGTAGTGAGTTTACATTACCCAAGGAACTTTAGTTATTAGAGAGTTCCGGTCGGACTGTTTTTCACGGGACACATTTCTGGCGTTGTTGTTGCACCAGTGAGCCATGGATTAGGAGATGCTGCTCCGCTATTGATTGAAGTAAAGTCTGAATGTCATTAAAGGGGAACATTATCACAATTTCAGAATGGTTAAAACTATTAAAAATTAGTTCCCAGTGGCTTATTATATTTTTCGAAGTTTTTTTCAAAATTTTACCCATCACGCAATATCCCTAAAAAAAGCTTCAAAGTGTCTGATTTTAACCATCGTTACAAACACCCGTCCATTTTCCTGTGACGTCACATAGTGAAGCCAACACAAACAAACATGGCGGAAAGAACAGCAAGCTATAGCGACATTAGCTTGGATTCAGACTCGAATTTCAGCAGCTTAAGCGATTCAACAGTTTACGAATGTATTGAAACGGATGGTTGTAGTGTGGAGGCAGGTAGCGAAAACGAAATTGAAGAAGAAACTGAAGTTATTGAGCCATATCGGTTTGAACCGTATGCAAGCGAAACCGACGAAAAACGACACGACAGCCAGCGACACGGGAGAAAGCGAGGACGAATTCGGCGATCGCCTTCTAACCAACGATTGGTATGTGTTTGTTTGGCATTAAAGGAAACTAACAACTATGAACTAGGTTTGCAGCATATGAAATACATTTGGCAACAACATGCACTTTGAGAGTGCAGACAGCCCAATTTTCATCAATTAATATATTCTGTAGACATACCCTCATCTGCGCTCTTTTCCTGAAAGCTGATCTGTCCAGTTTTGGAGTTGATGTCAGCAGGCCAGGGAAGCTAGGGTCGATAGGGGGTTTAGCTCGCTCGTCTGCGGGAACAAACTGCCGCCATTGCTTGCCGTGCTACCGAGGTCCTTTGTCCCTGAATTGCTCACACACTCCGGCAGATTCCATGGGGGTCTGGCGGCAGATTTCTTTGACTTTATCGTTGGAAATGCATCTGCTTTGAGTGTCGCAGGATATCCACACATTCTTGCCATCTCTGTCGTAGTATAGCTTTCGTCGGTAAAGTGTGCAGAACAAACGTCCAATTTCTTGCCACTTTCGCATCTTTGGGCCACTGGTGCAACTTGAATCCATCCCTGTTCGTGTTGTTACACCCTCCGACAACACACCGACGAGGCATGATGTCTCCAAGGTACGGAAAACAGTCGAAAAAAACGGAAAATAACAGAGCTGATTTGACTCTGTGTTTGAGAAAATGGCGGATTGCTTCCCGATGTGACGTCACAACGAGAGCGAATAATAGAAAGGTGTTTAATTCGCCAAAATTCACCCATTTAGAGTTCGGAAATCGGTTAAAAAAATGTATGGTCTTTTTTCTGCAACATCAAGGTATATATTGACGCTTACATAGGTCTGGTGATAATGTTCCTCTTTAAAACAGTTAGCGCCATCTTTTGACACTTCTTCCACTCCCGTCCTTGCACGCTACACCGCTACAACAAAGATGACTGAGAAAAGACGCGTCCGTCCCTAACACGCGCGTATCAGGCTGGCTGCTCTGTAAACAAACCCCGCCCATTCTGCTTCGTGCCTCGTCTGCCTGGAGCGGCTATGACATAGATTACCGTAATAACCCGTGCATCACTCAAAAGCGCAGATTCCAACCATTGAAATACTTTCTACAGTTCAAGACTTAAGGTCATCTGAAAACGTCACTGCGCATCATATCGGCGGCTACAGTTTCGATGTTAACATTTTTTCAAAGATCAATCAATCAATCAAAGATTATTTATATAGCCCTAAATCACGAGTGTCTCAAAGGGCTGCACAAGCCACAACGACATCCTCGGCTCAGATCCCACATCAGGGCAAGAAAAAACTAAACCCAATGGGATACAATGAGAAACTTTGGAGGGGACCGCAGATGTGGGGACCCCCGCCCCTGGGCGACCGGTGTAATGGACGTCAAGTGGATCTAGATCAGGGGTCACCAACGCGGTGCCCGCGGACACCAGGTCGCCCGTAAGGACCAGATGAGTCGCCCGCTGGCCTGTTCTAAAAATAGCTCAAATATCAGCACTTACCAGTGAGCTGCCTCTATTTTTTAAATTGTATTTAGTTACTAGCAAGCTGGTCTCGCTTTGCTCGACATTTTTAATTCTAAGAGAGACAAAACACAAATAGAATTTAAAAATCCAAGAAAATATTTAAAAGACTTGGTCTTCACTTGTTTAAATAAATTCTTTTTTTTTTTTACTTTGCTTCTTGTAACTTTCAGAAAGACAATTTTAGAGAAAAAATACAACCTTAAAAATGATTTTAGGATTTTTAAACACATACACATTTTTACCTTTTGAATTCCTTCCTCTTCTTTCAATCCAATCCAATCCACTTTATTTATATAGCACATTTAAACAACAAATTGTTTCCAAAGTGCTGCACAACACTATTAAACACTATTAAAAACAATATAAAATAAATATGATTAAAAACAATTTCAAAGGGTAAAACCAATTAAAACAGTAAATAGAAATCAACATTTTAAAAACACAGAGGACAACAGAGGACCACACAACTTTCCTGACAATTAAAATTTTAAAGTTAAAGTTAAAGTACCAATGATTGTCATCAATGTTCAAGTAAATTAATTTTTTTTATTGTAAAGAATAATAAATACATTTTAATTTAATTCTTCATTTTAGCTTCTGTTTTTTCGACTAAGAATATTTGTGAAATATTTCTTCAAACTTATTATGATTAAAATTCAAAAAAATTATTCTGGCAAATCTAGAAAATGTGTACAATCAAATGTAAATCTTATTTCAAAGTCTTTTGAATTTCTATTAAAAATGTTGTTCTGGAAAATCTAGAAGAAATAATGATTTGTCTTTGTTAGAAATATAGCTTGGTCCAATTTGTTATATATTCTAACAAAGTGCAGATTGGATTTTAACCTATTTAAAACATGTCATCAAAATTCTAAAATTAATCTTAATCAGGAACAATTATTAATGATGTTCCATAAATTATTTTTTTTAATTTTTTCAAAAAGATTCGAATTAGCTAGTTTTTCTCTTCTTTTTTTCGGTTGAATTTTGAATTTTAAACAGTCGAAATTGAAGATAAACTATGTTTCAAAACGTAATTTTCATTTTTTTTCGTGTTTTCTCCTCTTTTATAAAAATGTTAGTGGCTAGCTAGTTAAAATGGGATATTGTGATTTCACAAGACTGTCTTAGAAGTGATCATTTGAAAATGTTCAATTTGAAAAATGTGCACTTAGAGAAAATATAAAAATAAAGTGTTGCATATTGATATTTATCTGTTTCTATATATATTTATTGTGAGAAATCATTAAGATGATCAGTGTTTCCACAAAGATAAATATCATTAATTATTAATAACAACATAGAGTTAAAGGTAAATTGAGCAAATTGGCTATTTCTGGCAATTTATTTAAGTGTGTATCAAACTGGTAGCCCTTCGCATTAATCAGTACCCAAGAAGTAGCTCTTGATTTCAAAAAGGTTGGTGACCCCTGATCTAGATCATTAGTGGGGCCAGCCGGAGATCGTCTTGGGTGGAGACAAGTCAGCAGCGCAGAGACGTCCTCAACTTTTTGCCAAGCTCTGCGGTCTACTACACTACTGCCATCTAATGTCTTGGAACTGCAACTGCATGCAAAGTCGAATATATAATACTTGCGAATGAGACTCAGAAATGTAATAAGAAAACAATCTTCGGCCCGAGTGCTGCTGGGCGTGAAGGTTGCCCTTAGCCCACATGACCTAAAAGAGTGGGACGGCAGCTCTAAGCCAGACTCCAACGGGGCTGATTAAATGGATCTACAGGTGCTGGAATATTAACTCCAGTCTCCAAAAACCCAGAATTCTGGCTGCAGTTCATAAGAATGCACTGTCATCCCTTTGTGGATGCTTCACAATTGGCTTCCACTTAAGGTGGAGTCAAGCTCCGCTGCGCTTTGTGCGGGTGTGACGCAGGCAGGTTGCACGCCTCAAGGACAACGACCATCCTGTGTTAATTTGCTGAGGCGCCCATAACGCTTCGCCTCTTATGGACTCTGATCAAACGATGTATATGCAGGAGGACATCATCAGTAGATGAGAGATAAAAATGTTCACTCATTCCGCCCGAGATTGGTTGTGATGTCGGGGACGCGCATCGGAGAGGTGCAAGTCAGTTAGTTACTCAAAGCATCAGTGAACAGGTGGGCTTTTCATCAAGTATGCAAGCCTGACTTCCTGGCAGCCTGAAGTCACGTCCCAGCTGAGATCATACATACTTTCTTGTATATTTACATACGGCAAAAGGAGGAAAACGTTGATTAAATATTGAATTTTCAACTCAATAGTTTTCAGATGTTGATTATTGCACAACATCTTGTTCTTTTCTGATAAACCTTCATAACTCAACTGCAATAGGTTAGGGTTGTACGGTATACCGGTATTAGTATAGTAACGCGATACTAATGAATCGCATTCGGTACTATACCTCCTCTGAAAAGTATCAGTCCGCCGCCCCCGCCATGCCCCCGTCGTCACGTTGTGTCATTGCAGGTTTACGAGCAGAGGAGCATGTTCGGCAGCGCACAATCACGGAGTACTTACAAGCAGACACAGTGTGTAGACAGAAAAGGGAGAACGGACGCATTTTGGCTTAAAAACTAACGATAAAGGTGAAGTTATAACACTGAAACGCCCTCAGGAAGAGGTGCTTTAAGACATGGCTAGCTAGCTAGCGGTTAAAGTCCATTTGCAGTGTATTAGCTACATCTAAATCACTAATCCTCGCCTCCATGGCGACAAATAGAGTATGTTTCTTACAAGTATCATCCCTGCAGGACGAGGAATAGCTAAACATGCTTCACTACACACCGTCAAAATGTAAACAAACGGCATTGGTGGATCTACACCTAACATCCACTGTAATGATACCAAGTACAGTAGCGTATCTAGTCGATACTACTATGATTACGTCGATATTTTTTGGCATCACATCTTCTTTCGTTTTAAAAAAAATGTATATTATGTTTATAAACTCAGGAAATATGTCCCTGGACACATGAGGACTATGAATATGACCAATGTATGATCCTATAACGACTTGGTATCGGATTGATACCCAAATTTGTGGTATCATCGAAAACTAATGTAAAGCATCCAAACAACAGAAAAATAAGTGATTATTACATTTTAACAGAAGTGTAGATAGAATATGTTAAAAGAGAAAGTACCGTATAAGTCGCACCGGAGTATAAGTCGCACCTGCCAAAAATGCATAATAAAGAAGGAAAAAAACATATAAGTCGCATTTTTTGGGGAACTTTATTTGATAAAACCCAACACCAAGAATAGACATTTGAAAGGCAATTTAAAATAAATAAAGAATAGTGAACAACAGGCTGAATAAGTGTACGTTATATGAGGCATAAATAACCAACTGAGAACGTGCCTGGTTTGTTAACGTAACATATTATGGTAAGAGTCATTCAAATAACTATAACATATAGAACATGCTATACGTTTACCAAACAATCTGTCACTCCTAATCGCTAAATCCAATGAAATCTTATACGTCTAGTCTCTTACGTGAATGAGCTAAATAATATTATTTGTTATTTTATGTTAATAATTTCACACATAAGTCGCTCCTGAGTATAAGTCGCACCCCCGGCCAAACTATGAAAAAAACTGCGACTTATAGTCCGAAAAATACGGTAAGCAGATATTAACAGTAAATGAACAAGTAGATTAATAATTCATTTTCTACCGCTTGTCCTTAATAATGTTGACGAAATAATAGAATGGAAAATGACACAATATGTTACTGCATATGTCAGCAGCTAAATTAGGAGCCTTTGTTTGTTTACTTACTAATAAAAGACAAGTTGTCTTGTATGTTCACTATTTTATTTAATGAAACACTTGCAATAAGAAACATATGTTTAATGTACCCTAAGATTTAAAAAAAAAAATAAAGCCAATAATGCAACTTTTTGTGGTCCCCTTTATTTAGAAAAGTACCGAAAAATATCGAAATAATTTTGGTACTGGTTTCGGGACAGCACTACATCAGGTACAGAAACACAATGAAGGAAACGATCCCAAATATTTCCCGGTATTAAAAAAACAAACACTTTGGTTGGGTTGCTATGGAATATTTTTGATTAATAGTAATTGAACATGATTTGTTTTAAATCTATTGAGATATTTGAGCAAAGAAAGACAAACAAACTATGACTTCAAAATGTTTGTATGCGGTTAGACAAATGAAGGATTTATAAGGCTCGAAAAGCCACGTGATATCTCAATGCATTGTGGGGGCTGGGTAGCCAATGTTGCTGGACAAAGTTTATTTTTACATAGCTGTAGTCAACCAGCGGTATTGTGAGAGAGCTTCATTAGTTTGCAAAGGCAGCATTTTGGATGCAGGTGTACCCAATGTTGTGTCCATAGAGTGCAGTTATGCTGTTCAAGCAAACACGTCCCATGTCGGACATAATTTAAAACAACCCATGTTATGTCTCAACTCCTCGTCCGGTCCGGCTTGGCTTACAAAAAAATTCCTCCCTCGTGAGACACTCATGCTGATGCAGGATGAAACGCTCGGTTACGGTGGCCCTTGCCAGCATTTTTCCGACAAAACTATCACTTCTGCAAACTCACCTTTACGCTTAACCGCTGAGAGTTGAATTCCCCGGCAACGCAGCTGCGTTCTGTTTGGACGCGTGACCGAGGTTCCCCCTACTGCGAAGTCAGCAGCTGTTTCTTTTTATGTTTAGTCGTGCCAACTATTGCAACAATAGGAAAGTGGTCATATATGCTACATCATCTGAATTATGAGCATTCCTGCGTTCACATTTAAGTGTTCTATGAATAATTTAGCAGGACATGTGTACAAAAAGTACCACGATATGTTCCTCTGAGTGATTGGGACGAGGGCACATTATTTTAGCGAAACACAATGTTTAAGTGAACAGAAATCATGACATAGCCGCCAATACTGTACATAATATGTGACGATCTGTCACTTCATTTCTGTTTGTTTCCTTACTTTTGTATTTACTTCCCGTCAGTGCTCTTATTTTGTTCCATTTCCGGTTTGTTCTGCGGAGCACTGTTTTTTCCTCACCTGCCGTTGATTGGCAGCCGGTTGCCAATCAACATATGTTCTATTTATGCCTTGTCTCGAATCCTGTTAAGAACTCGCATGGCTGCAGTTTTTGAGACCCCAAGATGCAAGAACCAGGAGCTGATGAACAGGTACGATGGTTTTAATTGTCATCAACAGAGGAGAATGCAGTCTTGCATGAAACAGTTCCAAACATAAAGTGATCTTCGAGCCCTGGTTCCTGCATCTTGGGGTCTCAAAAACTGCAGCCATGCGAGTTCCTAACAGGATCTTTGAGCCTGCTGTGGGCTGGGACCGCACAAACCTAGCTTTTAAGTCCTCCACGGTCCAGAACGTCGGCTGTGCATCGCCGACATGGGTTCTTGCGAGGTCACAACAGTCTGGCTCGAAGATCCTGTTAGGAACTCGCAGGGCTGCAGTTTCTGAGACCCCAAGATGCAGGAACCAGGGCTCGAAGATCACTTTATGTTTGGAACTGTTTCATGCAAGACTGCATTCTCCTCTGTTGATGATAATTAAAATCACTTATCTTACCAATCAACGGCAGGTGAGGAAAAACAGTGCTCCGCGGAACAAACCGAAAATGGAACAAAATAAGTGCACTGACGGGAAGTAAATCAAAAACAAGGAAACAAACAGAAATGAAGTGACACATCGTCACATAATAGTCACCATATTTTGCGGACTATAACGCGCACTTAAAATCATTTCATTTTCTCAAAAATCGACGGTGCGCCTAATGTACGGCATGATTCTGGTTGTGCTTACCGACCTCGACGCAATTTTATATATACATGGTGTAATGATAAGTGTGACCAGTAGATGGCAGTCATACATAAGAGATAGGTGTAAACTGCGAGACGACGCCAGTAAACAACACCAAAACTTGAAATGTTCCATTGAGAATATAGAACAGGGGTCGGGAACCTTTTTGGCTGAGAGAGCCATGAAAGCTAAATATTTTAAAATGTATTTCCTTTAGAGCCATATAATATTCTTTAACATTGAGTACAATTAAATGTGTTCATTTTTAAGTAAGACCAACATTTTTAGAGTATAATAAGTCTCTTTTTCTTTTTAATAACATTGTTATTCTGAAGGTAACCAATAATAAATACAATGCTTCTTACTATTAATGTGAGTTCTGGTGCTGCATGGTTTTGCTGATGGCTTTGTAGTCTGGTTGATACGTGGTTATTTTTAACACTGTGATTACCAGCGGAATTATTCATTACTCATCATGTTAAGCAATGTCAGCTAAGATTTATCTGAGAGCCAGATGCAGTCATCAAAAGAGCCACATCTGGCTCTAGAGCCATAGGTTCCCTACCCCTGATATAGAACATTACTCACGGCGCTCAAAAATCTGTCAACATTTTTTAGTACGACTTTGATAAGCTATGAAGCCACACCGCTTGATGGATTGTCGGCGCATTAAACATACGAGTAATATTATGGTGCGTGTATAAGGACAGCAAAATGGCACTTAGTAGCAGACATATATATATATTTTGCAAAACCAACTTTTTTTACCTTCTGGTACCTGTTTGAAGTGTATTTGGGATCTGCATAAATCCTGAAAATGCACGCGAGTCCGCCTTTGTAGTCCGTGGCGACACCGTAGTCATAAGCTTCTTCTTTTTCTATACCTTCTTATGTGACATTCATATTCCGCTGTTGCCATTTCTAATATAAAGTAGCGTAAAGTTATTACTTAAATCTGTCAGTAGACTCGCTATCAAAGCGCTAAAAACTGTAGTGGGTTTACATAATTCACCCACGGAACTTTAGTTATTAGAGGGTTCCGGTCTGACGGTTTTTCACATTGATGTTGCATTATTATAGAGGTTTATTTGAAATAGGGACAGATACAAAAACATAGACATCTGAGACATTTATCCAATGTATGCATCATAGTGTTTATAGCCAAAGCTAATTTACAACACTTGTCCCCAACAACAACAACAACACAGATCCAACATCATTAAAATAGGAAAATGAAAAATAGAATGAGTCGATAATAATGATAATAGTAATAATATAGACAAAGTGCAAACTAGATAAAAGCCAATAATAATAATAATAACACAGACAAAGTGCAGACTAGATAAAAACCAATTAGTAAAAATGAGTAAAAACTAAACATGGGAACACGATTGTTACTCAACTAGCCATAATTTTGTTTTGTTTTTTGAAAGTGACAAGTGCAGGTATACTTTTCAAGAGTTCCATAGTTGTGGTCCTTTTATTGAAAAGGCAGTTTGGGCAAAAGATGTCCTACGAAATGGAACACAACAGTTGCCTTTTGACATTGCTCGGGTGGTAGATCTGGTACCATCTGGTATTATTGAGCCACGGATGAGAAAATGCTACTCCGTTATTGATTTAAAGGCCTACTGAAACCCACTACTACCGACCACGCAGTTTATATATCAATGATGAAATCTTAACATTGCAACACATGCCAATACGGCTGGGTTAACTTATAAAGTGCAATTTTACATTTCCTGCGAAACTTCCGGTTGAAAACGTCTAGGTATGATGACGTATGCGCGTGACGTCGATGGTTGAAACGGAAGTATTCAACCACAATACAATACAATACAAAAAGCTCAGTTTTCATTGCAAAATTCCACAGTATTCTGGACATCTGTGTTGGTGAATCTTTTGCAATTTGTTTAATGAACAATGGAGACTGCAAAGAAGAAAGCTGTAGATGTGATCGGTGTATTAGCGTCTGGCTACAGCAGCGTTTCTCAAAGTGTGGGGCGCGCCCCACTGGTGGGGAATAGAGACATGACAGGTGGGGCGCGAGGAACGGGAGGAAATTTCACTTTAAATTTTTTTTTAAATTATTATATTCTTAGATTATTTTTTTTACTATGCTTTCATTTTCTATACACACTGTAAATCACTTTGTGATTCTGTCTGTGAAATCCGCTATATGAATAAATGGAAATTACCGGTACTTATTTTTACTGTAGGCTTTATATTTCTCGGTAGGAGCGAAAGTTTGACAGACATAGCAACAGTAACTAATGGGGGCGGGGCTAAACGGAACAAACTTTCGAGCGGATGGGTAGCAGGCTAATGTGTGGATCACAATTACACAAATATATACATTTGTGACTCACACCTTAAAGGTCGTCGAGCCAGAGCCAGCGCCTGCAGAGAAACAAAAATCTGACGGGCACGCACTATGTCATTCACCGGGAAGCACTCGCGTCAAGGCAGCTCAGCCCCGAACTCGATGAGGTTTTAACAGATGTTGTGAGCGCGGTAAATTTGATCAAAACACGACCACTGAAAGCGCGACTGTTCTCTGCACTGTGTGAGGAAATGGGAGCTGATCATACAGCCGTGCTGTTTCACAGTGAAGCAAGGTGGCTTTCACGGGGAAAAGTGCTGTCACTTGCCCTGTCTTGCCAAATGCATAGCTCCTCCTTTTTTTTTTTGCAAAGATTGCAAAGTGGCACTTTTATTGTATTTATTATTGAACTTGATGCATGTTATTTGATTTATTATTGAACTTGATGCAAGTTATAACACTTTTGTTTTATTTATTATTGAACTTGATGCAAGTTATAACACTTTTTTTGATTTATTATTGAACTTGATGCAAGTTATAACACTTTTTTTGATTTATTATTGAACTTGATGCAAGTTATTGGATTTATTATTGAACTTGATGCAAGTTATAACACTTTTATTTGATTTATTATTGAACTTGATGCAAGTTATAACACTTTTTTTTATTATTGAACTTGATGCAAGTTATAACACTTTTGTTTTATTTATTATTGAACTTGATGCAAGTTATTTGATTTATTATTGAACTTGATGCAAGTTATAACACTTTTTTTGATTTATTATTGAACGTGATGCAAGTTATAACACTTTTTGATTTATTATTGAACTTGATGCAAGTTATAACACTTTTTTTGATTTATTATTGAACTTGATGCAAGTTATAACACTTTTATTTGATTTATTATTGAACTTGATGCAAGTTATAACACTTTTTTGATTTATTATTGAACGTGATGCAAGTTATAACACTTTTTTTGATTTATTATTGAACTTGATGCAAGTTATAACAGTTTTTTTTATTTATTATTGAACGTGATGCAAGTTATAACACTTTTTTTGATTTATTATTGAACTTGATGCAAGTTATAACACTTTTGTTTTATTTATTATTGAACTTGATGGAAGTTATTTTATTTATTATTGAACTTGATGCAAGTTATACCACAGCTGCACAGTTATTTTATGTTATTGAGTTCGAATGTATACAACCTGATGTTCAATAAATTTGAAAATGTTAAAGCTTGGCATTAGCGCTCTGTTGGGGCGATGGGGGCAGGTGGGGCTTGAAAACTCCCTTTTGTCCAAAGTGGGGGATGACAAAAAAAGTTTGAGAACCACTGGGCTACAGCAACACAACCAGGAGGACTTTGACTTGGATAGCAGACGCGCTATCCGACGCTAGCCGCCGACCGCATCGGTGATCGGGTGAAGTCCTTCGTCGCTCCGTCGATCGCTGGAACGCAGGTGAGCTTCGTTGTTGATGAGCAGATGAGGGTTGGTGTAGGTGGAGAGCTAATGTTTTTATCATAGCTCTGTCGAGGTCCGTAGCTAAGTTAGATTCAATGGCGTCGTTAGCAACAGCATTGTTAAGCTTCGCCAGGCTGGAAAGCATTAACCGTGTAGTTACAGGTCCATGGTTTAATAGTATTGTTGATTTTCTGTCTATCCTTCCAGTCAGGGGTTTATTTCATTTTGTTTCTATCTGCAGTTAAGCCCGATGCTATCACGTTAACTCCGTAGCTAAAGTGCTTCACCGATGTATTGTCGTGGAGATAAAAGTCACTGTGAATGTCCATTTCGCGTTCTCGACTCTCATTTTCAAGAGGATATAGTATCCGAGGTGGTTTAAAATACAAATCCGTGATCCACAATAGAAAAAGGAGAGAGTGTGGAATCCAATGAGCCCTTGTACCTAAGGTACGGTCAGAGCGAAAAAAGATGCGTCCTGCACTGCACTCTAATCCTTCACTCTCACGTTCCTCATCCACAAATCTTTCATCCTGGCTCAAGTTAATGGGGTAATCGTCGCTTTCTCGGTCCCAATCGCTCTCGCTGCTGGTGTAAACAATGGGGAAATGTGAGGAGACTTTCAACTTGTGACGTCACGCTACTTCCGGTACAGGCAAGGCTTTTTTTTATCAGCGACCAAAAGTTGCGAACTTTATCGTCGTTGTTCTATACTAAATCCTTTCAGCAAAAATATGGCAATATCGCAAAATGATCAAGTATGACACATAGAATGGATCTGCTATCCCCGTTTAAATAAAAATAAAAAAATTTCAGTAGGCCTTTAAGTAAAGTCTGCTAAGGGTCTCATCTACTAAGATCCCCAAAACACATGCTAAAAGTTTCAATTTGTCACACCGCGGTGAGGGATGTCTTGTCTTGGTTTTTTCTGTCTTGTGATGTGCATGTTTTAGTTTGAAAAGTAACTCTCCTCTCGTTTCAGGTCACTTGCCCTTCCTTTTGTGTCATCAGTCTGACGTCATCCCGGTTCCCTGATTGTTTCCACCTGTTCCCTATTACCCTCATGTGTCTTATAAGCCCACTCCTCCCTTTGTTCTGTGCCAGATTGTTTCGTTTATTCGTGCTCTCTAGAATCCATGTCCATGTCTATACCTTGTCTTGCCTTGCCTCGTCTTGTGCTTATGTTCCTTGATCCTGAATCCCTTCGTTGCTATTTTGAGTTTTCCTTTCTTCAGCAGAGTGATTTTTTGTTATTTAGTTTATTCAGCCGAAGTGGTGAGTTTCAGTTATTTTTCATTCTTTCCTCAAATTTTTGAGTGACAATTTTTGTTAAAACTTTATTAGATTAGATAGTGTAGAATTTTTCATAGCTGTTGTTTCTTCCTCCTGTTGGAGCGTTTTTTGTTTATACATTTTATAGCATATACGGCGCCAATTATAGTTTGTCTTTGCTTTTGTGTTTTCCTCCGTTCGGAGTGATTTTTGGTTGTTCCTATTTTTTTGGAACCTTTTTTGCCGATTAGTTTTTGATTAAAATATATATAGTATTCCTTGACTTTGGAGGTGAAAGAAAGCTGTCAAAATAAAAGCCTGTCTAAGTTCCCTACTCTGCATCTGAGTCCTATCCTTTTTACCAAGCCTGACACAAATGCTTCAACCTGCGGTGTTTAGCAATGTTGTGGAACATGCCAGACACAACCATATTATACACCCTTTTTTCTGGGAAATACAGAAGTTCCTCCAGTGCGATCTACAGCAAAACCTACATTTTACCATGCAAAAAGGTACACCCTGCAGACACGAAAAAATGCAGTGTTGTAAGAGTTTTTTTTCCACATAGATATAGATATATTGATTTATTAGAAAATGGATGGATGGATGGATGGATTTATTTTGATGTCTGCTGGTTTCAAATCAACCCTTAGGTCATCCAGCAGCTTCAAAATGGCACTGTTAGATAAAAGACTTGTCTCTACTCACTTTTTCTCCTTATTCCAAAATGGAATACATTCATTGTTGTACTCATTCCAAATTCTACACACAATACCCCAACATGACAATGTGAAACATTTTTTTTCAAGGACATTTTTGCAAATGTGTTACAAATAAAAAAAAAACTAAGAAATCGCATGTACATAAGTATTCACAACCTTTGCCATGAAGCTCAAAAGTGAGCTCAGGGGGCACCCTGTTTCAACTGATCATCCTTGAGATGTTTCCACAGCCTCATTGGAGTCCACCAGTGGTTTTTGATTGATTGATTGAAACTTTTATTAGTAGATTGCACAGTGAAGTACATATTCCGTATAATTGACCACTAAATGGTAACACCCGAATAAGTTTTTCAACTTGTTTAAGTCGGGGTCCACTTAAATTGATTCATGATACAGATATACTATTTTCATAATACAGTCATCACACAAGATAATCATCACAGTATATAAATTGAATTATTTACATTATTTACAATCCAGGGTGTGGGATATGAGGGGGGGGGGGGTTAAGTTTGGTTGGTATCAACACTTCAGTCATCAACAATTGCATCACCAGAGAAGTTGACATTGGAACAGTGTAGGTCTGACTTGGTAAATTCAGTTAATTGGACATGATTTGGGAAGGCACACACCTGTCTATATAGAAGTTCCCACTACTTGACAGTGCATGGCAGAGCACAAACCAAGAATGAAGTCAAAACAATTGTCCGTAGACCTCCGAGACAGGATTGTCAGGGAGGTGAGCAAGGACCCGATGGTCGCTCTGTCAGAGCTACAGTATTTCTCTTTTGTGTCTTGGGCATGACGTTAAAGTGCATCCGGCAGTGGAGGCTCCTCTATGGGGTCTTGGGGCACTAGGAGGTTAATTCCTTTACTACTGTTACCCCAGGTGGCCCTTGGCAAAGGCCTTGTACCTGACTGCCCCCTAGCCAGGGATACGGTGAAGACCTCAACGGCGGAGCAGGCGGAAGACGGTAGATGTAAGGTAGATGAAGGCTGCAGCAGAAAAGGGTCCCCAGTCGTCTTGGACTCCATGCCACTAGACCCTGACCCTGGATCTGTCAAAGATCGTGTGGTCGATGATGATTTCTCTTTGGAGAGAGGAGAACTTTCCAGACAACTAACTCTGCAGCAATCCACCAATCAGGTTTGTATGGTAGAGTGGCCAGTCGGAAGCCATTCCTTCAAAAAAGTTTGCCAAAATGCACCTGAAAGACTCTCAGACCGTAGGAAACAAAATTATCTGGTCTGGTGAGACAAAGATTGAACTCTTCAGCATGAATGCCAGGCGTCATGTTTGGAGGGAACCAGGCCAATACCCTCCCTACAGTGAAGCATGGTGGTGGCAGCATCATGCTGTGGGGTTGCTTGTCAGTGGTAGGAACTGGGAGACTAGTCAGGATAGAGCAGGGGTCGGTAACCTTTTTGGCTGAGAGAGCCATGAAAGCCAAATATTTTAAAATGTATTTCCGTGAGAGCCATATAATATTTTTTAACACTAAATACAACTGAATGCGTGCATTTTTAAGTAAGACCAACATTTTTAGAGTGGTTACAGTGTCCGCCCTGAGATCGGTAGCTCGTGAGTTCAAACCCCGGGCCGAGTCATACCAAAGACTATAAAAATGGGGCCCATTACTTTCCTGCTTGGCACTCAGCATCAAGTGTTGGAATTGGGGGTTAAATCACAAAAAATTATTCCCGGGCGCGGCCACCGCTGCTGCTCACTGCTACCCTCACCTCCGAGGGGGTGAGGGTGATGGGTCGAATGCAGAGGATAATCTCACCACACCTAGTGTGTGTGTTGCAATCATTGGTACTTTAGCTTTAACTTTTTAATAAATGAAATACTTCTTACCATTAATGCGACTTCTTGAACAGGTGCGGTAGAAAACGGATGGATGGCTTAAAATGCCTGAGAACGTTATTTTTAACACTGTGATTACCGGCGGAATTATTTGTTACTTATCGTGTTAAGCAATGACAGCTAAGATTTATCTGCGAGCCAGATGCAGTCATCAAAAGAGCCACATCTGGCTGGAGAGCCATAGGTTCCCTATCCCTGGGATAGAGGGAAAGATGAATGCCACAATGTACAGAGACATCCTGGATGACAACCAAGGCTTCTCATCCAACCTGATAAGATGCTGCAAAGAGGAATGGGCGAAACTGCCCAAAAATAGGTGTGCCAAGCTTGTGGCTTCGTAGTCAACAAAACTTGAGGCTGTAATTGCTGCCAAAGGTGCATCAACAAATTATTGAGCAAAAAAGTTAAAGTTAAAGTTAAAATACCACTGACAGTCACACACACACTAGGTGTGGTGAAATTATCCTCCGCATTTGACCCATCCCCTTGTTCCACCCCCTGAGAGGCGAGGGGAGCAGTGAGCAGCAGCAGTGGCCACGCTCGGAATTCATTTGGCGATTTAGCCCCCAATTCCAACGCTTGATGCTGAGTGCCAAGCAGGGAGGTAATGGGTCCCATTGTTATAGTCTTTGGTATGACTCGGCCGGGGTTTGAGCTCACGACCTACCCATCTCAGGGCAGACGCTCTCACCACAAGGCCACTGAGACGGGCTGTGAAAACTTTTGTACATTTTTTATTTTTTTATTTTTAATAAATTTGAAAAAAAATTCTAAAAAAATGTAAATATTTTCACATTGTCATTGTGTGTAGAATGTTGAGGACCAAAAAATTATGTATTACATTTTAAAATAGGACTGTAGCATAACAAAATGTGGACAAAGTGATCATTTCCGGATGCACAGCATCACCTCAGCGCTGCTTAACACGTGGCGCTAAAAAAGGTTCACAAGATGATCAAATATTCATTGGCCATAGGAAGCCATTATTCCATGTCGATTTGTTTTCTTTAGGACACGGATATTCCTGTAAGTCCCCTTTTAAAACATGCATCCTTACAGCAATTGCTGTGCAAACATGGATTTCCGAAACTAAAACTTTATAATGACAGTCGTTTGCGGTGTGGTGGTATGAAATATGTTGCAATGAAACATTTTTTTGTTGCTCCTGCACAAAAAAACAACAACACGGAAACGATTCACACGCAGTGTGTATTTGTTGTATTACATGCAAAGTCACGAGTACATACAACAGAGACTGTCAAACTATTTATACATCCGAAACCGTTATTTTCAAGTCTGGCAAAAAGACAAACACATGCAGTTTATAACCCTTTCTTTCAGTTAATCAGTCAGCTATATGGAGTATAATTGGCCGTGACACACACTTTAATTGTGTTTTATGGGATTTGTAACCATGTGGAAAGAGTCCCTTGTGGTCAGAGACACTTAACTGAGTGGAAGCTGCACATCCACCTCAATGTGGCTGAATGTTGGCTATAGGAGTGGAGTTAATCTGCTTAGCTGACCATTCATTATCATTATCTGTGCACGCTTTTTGCACGCCAGCTAACCGCTGCAGCCTAACTTCCTGCCGGGTGGGACTCTTCACATGGGATTAAATATTGTTATCATCATGTAGAGCGGCGCATACATAATTAACTGGCATGCTTTATTCAAAGACATGAAGATGGAGATGTTGACCTCTAACATATACAAGTGAGTATTAAGGACATAAATAAATATAGCATGAATTAGAGATGTCCGATAATATCGGCCTGCCGATATTATCGGCCGATAAATGCGTTAAAATGTAATATCGGAAATTATTGGAATCAGTTTTTTTATTATCGGTATCGTTTTTGTTTTTTTTTATTTGTTTTTTTCAATTTTTTTTTTTTATTAAATCAACATAAAAAACACAAGATACACTTACAATTAGTGCACCAACCCCAAAAAACTCCCTTCCCCATTTACACTCATTCACACAAAAGGGTTGTTTCTTTCTGTTATTAATATTCTGGTTCCTACATTATATATCAATATATATCAATACAGTCTGCAAGGGATACAGTCCGTAAGCACACATGATTGTGCGTGCTGCTGGTCCACCAATAGTACTAACCTTTAACAGTTAATTTTACTCATTTTAATTAATTACTAGTTTCTATGTAACTGTTTTTATATTGTTTTACTTTCTTTTTTATTCAAGAAAATGTTTTTAATTCATTTATCTTATTTTATTTTATAATTTTTTTTTAAAAGTACCTTATCTTCACCATACCTGGTTGTCCAAATAAGGCATAATAATGTGTTAGATCCACGACTGTATATATCGGTTGATATCGGTATCGGTAATTAAAGAGTTGGACAATATCGGAATATCGGATATCGGCAAAAAGCCATTATTGGACATCCCTAGCATGAATGGTAAAATTGCAAGAAAGAAAAGTTAATAAAATAGTCACACGTTTTTGTTTTGTTTTTAAATTGGAATTTTGCAAAATTAAGTCACAATTTTGATGTATTACTGCCAAAATTCCTCCAGCTACTTTTATTATAATACAGTACAATATTTTAAATATATTGTAAAACTGTAAAATTATGACTTTTTTCATAAACCAGGGAACAAGTTTATCCATATAATAAGTTTTTCTCAAAATTATTCTCGTAATATTGAGCCACATTTCGACTTCTATCTCATGAATTAACAAACCACAAGATTTCTGTACAATTAAAAAACGTTTTTCTCTCCTCATGGCAGCTAAACTCATGAAACATTTTTAATTTTTACAAAATTTTGATTATTTGTTCAAAATTGTGAAATTGTATTCATTTACATTGGTGGTCCACAGACTACGGCCCATGGGCCGAATACGGCCCGCCTGCGTCAAAAATCCGGCCCGCGGGAAGTCACAAGTTAAAAGAAAAAAAGAATAATAATAATTAATTTTTTTATTTTATTTATCCATCCCCATCCATTTGCTACCGCTTATTCCCTTCAGGGTCGCGGGGGGCGCTGGAGCCTATCTCAGCTACAATCGGGCGGAACACAAATAGACAGACAACATTCACACTCACATTCACACACTAGGGCCAATTTAGTGTTGCCAATCAACCTATCCCCAGGTGCATGTCTTTATTTATTTATTTTTAAATCTGTCCATTGAAAACTATTTTCTACCGCTTGTTACTCTCGGTGTCTCCTAACCGCTCAGGCAAATCAAATTGTGTAAAAATGCATTTTCCCATCGATAACGTGACATCATATATATATATATATATATATAGCCCGGCCCCTGGCCAAATTGTTTTAACCCAATGCAGCCCCCGAGTCAAAAAGTTTTGGGACCCCTGATTTTCATGTTCTATAATAAAAAACAAACAAACATATATATATATATACTAATAAAATATGTTAACTCAAAATGGTACCATTTTATTTACATATTTTTACTTTGTTTCTCATCCTATTTGATAGAATTCTACAAGACTATTCATAAATTGCATGTTTGTGCTTGTAAAATGAAGACTTTATTTTTTATTGTACTACAACTTTATTTTCATATAACTTGTACAATTGTTGGTCTTTTAATCACTTTTTAGCGTGTGCAGCCATAAGTGTACTACTTACCGCCTAAAAAAAGCAGTTTGATTTATGAAATACAACTTCTTGCAAAAATTAGACAATTTTTTATTTTATTTGTATTTATTTTTTTGTCCTTAATAATAATTTTAAAAAATCTGACCAAAATACATGTACTCCAGAGGGTTCTTTTTCCACATACTCTGTATTTCTGCCATTATTTCTGTTATATCTTTACTTCTTTATCTTAATTGTTACTTGTTTTTCCTTTTTTTGTAATGCACTTGCTAATTTAACAAGTGGTTATTTAATCCCCACAGGAATCATATTTGATGTTAGAGGTTACATGCATTAAAAAGGCAGGTGGCTGCTTACCTGAGATCTCCTGCAGGGGAACATGCACGAAGCTGAAGCCCTTGGCTGCACAAACCTCCCTCACTTCGCTACAATTCCTCGCTTTCAATTCTGCTTTGGCTGCGATGCACAGCGCGGAAAAAGTGCAAACCAGAGTCTCCAGTCTGAGCATGGTGGACTTGGAAGAATATCCTGCAGTGTTTAAAAAAAAATCAACAACACCCACTCGTGCAAGAGGATCCACCTGCACTTGACGACTTGGACCTTTTACTCAATCAGTGCCGGGCTGCACATTTCCCCGATGAGGACCAAAAGCAGAGGGTGATTCATTAAGAGCCCCCCCATGCACCGCATGGAGGTGCTGCATGGATCCGGAGAAGAGTGTCTTTATAGTCCCTGCTGTTCTCTGTCAACTTGCAGGCAGAGCCCGGTGTTGTGCCGGAAAACGCACCCCTGCCATAATATGCACCCCCTGACGCGGGAGCGCGCTTACGTCACTCGATTGCATCACTCGTCTCGAAAAGTATATCTAACTCGGCTGTTGGCTGAAATAGCCTCTTTTAAATCGCCTCTTTCGGCATAAAAAAGTACATAAAGTGAAATAATCCAAGTTTTCTTTAATTGTGCTTTACTTGTGGATGAATTAAAAATTGTGAGCATTTAATGATTTCGCCGTCATTCAAGTGGCTGAAATCGCCTCTTTCGGCATAAAAAAGTACATAAAGTGAAATAATCCAAGTTTACTTTAATTGTGCTTTACTTGTGGATGAATTAAAAATTGTGAGCATTTAATGATTTCGCCGTCATTAGATCAGATAAGGCGAAAACAACCAATTAATATTGGAATATTTGCTGTCCCGAAAATGTCGTATTGTCTACCAAATGACAGCTATACTGTAAAGAATGTGTACACCAAAGTAAACCTCTATATGTACTTTTTTAGAGACATCAAGAAGGACGAATGTTTGCTGCTTCATTCGACGTGTTGTCGTGATCCAATACTCGTATTTTAAAAATATGACATTTTCTTTAACTTTAGAGCTTATGGGTGGATGGATGAATAAATAAATGAATGCATCTGATGTCTACCTTTGATATGGTTTTAAGAAGTTTCAAATTGAACATTCACAAATAACGTTACCAAAAGTACCCGAAGTACCAGAGGCGGAGTTATGGGGGGGTGCTTTTCCCACCTGCCATAAAATGCACCCCCCATCTATCTCTGGTTAGGAAGGTCCTAGAGACATGAAACTCACCCTGGTTACTCATCATAGCCCCCCCGGTATACACTGAAAACCATGTGATGATCGGACTACCAGAAGTGGAGTTATGGGGGGGGGTGCATTTCCCACCTGCCATAAAATGCACCCCCCATCTATCTCTGGCTAGGAAGGTCCTAGAGACATGGAACTCACTCTGGTTACTCATCGTAGCCCCCCCGGTATACACTGAAAACCATGTGAAAATTGGACTACCAGAACTGGAGTTATGGGGGGGGGTGCATTTCCCACCTGCCATAAAATGCACCCCCATCTATCTCTGGCTAGGAAGGTCCTATAGACATGGAACTCACTCTGGTTACTCATCGTAGCCCCCCAGGTATACACTGAAAACCATGTGATGATCGGACTACCAGAACTGGAGTTATGGGGGGGTGCATTTCCCACCTGCCATAAAATGCACCCCCCATCTATCTCTGGCTAGGAAGGTCCTAGAGACATGGAACTCACTCTGGTTACTCATCGTAGCCCCCCAGGTATACACTGAAAACCATGTGAAAATTGGACTACCAGAAGTGGAGTTATGGGGGGGTGCATTTCCCACCTGCCACAGAATGCACCCCCCATCTATCTCTGGCTAGGAATGTCCTAGAGACATGAAACTCACCCTGGTTACTCATCATAGCCCCCCAGGTATACACTGAAAACCATGTGATGATCGGACTACCAGAACTGGAGTTATGGGGGGGGTG
Source organism: Nerophis lumbriciformis (assembly GCF_033978685.3). Lineage (NCBI taxonomy): Eukaryota > Metazoa > Chordata > Actinopteri > Syngnathiformes > Syngnathidae > Nerophis > Nerophis lumbriciformis. Next base: position 24,745,314 of record NC_084560.2, read on the forward strand.
CATTTCCCACCTGCCATAAAATGCACCCCCATCTATCTCTGGCTAGGAAGGTCCTAGAGACATGGAACTCACTCTGGTTACTCATCGTAGCCCCCCAGGTATACACTGAAAACCATGTGATGATCGGACTACCAGAACTGGAGTTATGGGGGGGGTGCATTTCCCACCTGCCATAAAATGCACCCCCATCTATCTCTGGCTAGGAAGGTCCTAGAGACATGGAACTCACTCTGGTTACTCATCGTAGCCCCCCCGGTATACACTGAAAACCATGTGATGATCGGACTACCAGAACTGGAGTTATGGGGGGGGTGCATTTCCCACCTGCCATAAAATGCACCCCCCATCTATCTCTGGCTAGGAAGGTCCTAGAGACATGGAACTCACTCTGGTTACTCATCGTAGCCCCCCAGGTATACACTGAAAACCATGTGAAAATTGGACTACCAGAAGTGGAGTTATGGGGGGGTGCATTTCCCACCTGCCACAGAATGCACCCCCCATCTATCTCTGGCTAGGAATGTCCTAGAGACATGAAACTCACCCTGGTTACTCATCATAGCCCCCCAGGTATACACTGAAAACCATGTGATGATCGGACTACCAGAACTGGAGTTATGGGGGGGTGCATTTCCCACCTGCCATAAAATGCACCCCCCATCTATCTCTGGCTAGGAAGGTCCTAGAGACATGAAACTCACCCTGGTTACTCATCATAGCCCCCCAGGTATACACTGAAAACCATGTGAAAATTGGACTACCAGAAGTGGAGTTATGGGGGGGTGCATTTCCCACCTGCCATAAAATGCACCCCCCATCTATCTCTGGCTAGGAAGGTCCTAGAGACATGGAACTCACTCTGGTTACTCATCATAGCCCCCCGGGTATACACTGAAAACCATGTGATGATCGGACTACCAGAACTGGAGTTATGGGGGGGGTGCATTTCCCACCTGCCATAAAATGCACCCCCCATCTATCTCTGGCTAGGAAGGTCCTAGAGACATGAAACTCACCCTGGTTACTCATCATAGCCCCCCCCGGTATACACTGAAAACCATGTGATGATCGGACTACCAGAAGTGGAGTTATGGGGGGGGTGCAAAATGCACCCCCCATCTATCTCTGGCTAGGAAGGTCCTAGAGACATGGAACTCACTCTGGTTACTCATCGTAGCCCCCCAGGTATACACTGAAAACCATGTGAAAATTGGACTACCAGAAGTGGAGTTATGGGGGGGTGCATTTCCCACCTGCCATAAAATGCACCCCCCATCTATCTCTGGCTAGGAAGGTCCTAGAGACATGGAACTCACTCTGGTTACTCATCGTAGCCCCCCGGGTATACACTGAAAACCATGTGATGATCGGACTACCAGAACTGGAGTTATGGGGGGGGGGTGCATTTCCCACCTGCCATAAAATGCACCCCCCATCTATCTCTGGCTAGGAAGGTCCTAGAGACATGAAACTCACCCTGGTTACTCATCATAGCCCCCCCGGTATACACTGAAAACCATGTGATGATCGGACTACCAGAAGTGGAGTTATGGGGGGGGGTGCAAAATGCACCCCCCATCTATCTCTGGCTAGGAAGGTCCTAGAGACATGGAACTCACTCTGGTTACTCATCGTAGCCCCCCAGGTATACACTGAAAACCATGTGATGATCGGACTACCAGAACTGGAGTTATGGGGGGGGTGCATTTCCCACCTGCCATAAAATGCACCCCCATCTATCTCTGGCTAGGAAGGTCCTAGAGACATGGAACTCACTCTGGTTACTCATCGTAGCCCCCCAGGTATACACTGAAAACCATGTGAAAATTGGACTACCAGAAGTGGAGTTATGGGGGGGTGCATTTCCCACCTGCCACAGAATGCACCCCCCATCTATCTCTGGCTAGGAATGTCCTAGAGACATGAAACTCACCCTGGTTACTCATCATAGCCCCCCAGGTATACACTGAAAACCATGTGATGATCGGACTACCAGAACTGGAGTTATGGGGGGGGTGCATTTCCCACCTGCCATAAAATGCACCCCCATCTATCTCTGGCTAGGAAGGTCCTAGAGACATGGAACTCACTCTGGTTACTCATCATAGCCCCCCCGGTATACACTGAAAACCATGTGATGATCGGACTACCAGAAGTGGAGTTATGGGGGGGGTGCATTTCCCACCTGCCATAAAATGCACCCCCATCTATCTCTGGCTAGGAAGGTCCTAGAGACATGGAACTCACTCTGGTTACTCATCGTAGCCCCCCCGGTATACACTGAAAACCATGTGATGATCGGACTACCAGAACTGGAGTTATGGGGGGGGTGCATTTCCCACCTGCCATAAAATGCACCCCCCATCTATCTCTGGCTAGGAAGGTCCTAGAGACATGGAACTCACTCTGGTTACTCATCGTAGCCCCCCAGGTATACACTTAAAACCATGTGAAAATTGGACTACCAGAAGTGGAGTTATGGGGGGGTGCATTTCCCACCTGCCACAGAATGCACCCCCCATCTATCTCTGGCTAGGAATGTCCTAGAGACATGAAACTCACCCTGGTTACTCATCATAGCCCCCCAGGTATACACTGAAAACCATGTGATGATCGGACTACCAGAACTGGAGTTATGGGGGGGTGCATTTCCCACCTGCCATAAAATGCACCCCCCATCTATCTCTGGCTAGGAAGGTCCTAGAGACATGAAACTCACCCTGGTTACTCATCATAGCCCCCCAGGTATACACTGAAAACCATGTGAAAATTGGACTACCAGAAGTGGAGTTATGGGGGGGTGCATTTCCCACCTGCCATAAAATGCACCCCCCATCTATCTCTGGCTAGGAAGGTCCTAGAGACATGGAACTCACTCTGGTTACTCATCATAGCCCCCCGGGTATACACTGAAAACCATGTGATGATCGGACTACCAGAACTGGAGTTATGGGGGGGGTGCATTTCCCACCTGCCATAAAATGCACCCCCCATCTATCTCTGGCTAGGAAGGTCCTAGAGACATGAAACTCACCCTGGTTACTCATCATAGCCCCCCCCGGTATACACTGAAAACCATGTGATGATCGGACTACCAGAAGTGGAGTTATGGGGGGGGTGCAAAATGCACCCCCCATCTATCTCTGGCTAGGAAGGTCCTAGAGACATGGAACTCACTCTGGTTACTCATCGTAGCCCCCCAGGTATACACTGAAAACCATGTGAAAATTGGACTACCAGAAGTGGAGTTATGGGGGGGTGCATTTCCCACCTGCCATAAAATGCACCCCCCATCTATCTCTGGCTAGGAAGGTCCTAGAGACATGGAACTCACTCTGGTTACTCATCGTAGCCCCCCGGGTATACACTGAAAACCATGTGATGATCGGACTACCAGAACTGGAGTTATGGGGGGGGGGTGCATTTCCCACCTGCCATAAAATGCACCCCCCATCTATCTCTGGCTAGGAAGGTCCTAGAGACATGAAACTCACCCTGGTTACTCATCATAGCCCCCCCGGTATACACTGAAAACCATGTGATGATCGGACTACCAGAAGTGGAGTTATGGGGGGGGGTGCAAAATGCACCCCCCATCTATCTCTGGCTAGGAAGGTCCTAGAGACATGGAACTCACTCTGGTTACTCATCGTAGCCCCCCAGGTATACACTGAAAACCATGTGATGATCGGACTACCAGAACTGGAGTTATGGGGGGGGTGCATTTCCCACCTGCCATAAAATGCACCCCCATCTATCTCTGGCTAGGAAGGTCCTAGAGACATGGAACTCACTCTGGTTACTCATCGTAGCCCCCCAGGTATACACTGAAAACCATGTGAAAATTGGACTACCAGAAGTGGAGTTATGGGGGGGTGCATTTCCCACCTGCCACAGAATGCACCCCCCATCTATCTCTGGCTAGGAATGTCCTAGAGACATGAAACTCACCCTGGTTACTCATCATAGCCCCCCAGGTATACACTGAAAACCATGTGATGATCGGACTACCAGAACTGGAGTTATGGGGGGGGTGCATTTCCCACCTGCCATAAAATGCACCCCCATCTATCTCTGGCTAGGAAGGTCCTAGAGACATGGAACTCACTCTGGTTACTCATCATAGCCCCCCCGGTATACACTGAAAACCATGTGATGATCGGACTACCAGAAGTGGAGTTATGGGGGGGGTGCATTTCCCACCTGCCATAAAATGCACCCCCATCTATCTCTGGCTAGGAAGGTCCTAGAGACATGGAACTCACTCTGGTTACTCATCGTAGCCCCCCCGGTATACACTGAAAACCATGTGATGATCGGACTACCAGAACTGGAGTTATGGGGGGGGTGCATTTCCCACCTGCCATAAAATGCACCCCCCATCTATCTCTGGCTAGGAAGGTCCTAGAGACATGGAACTCACTCTGGTTACTCATCGTAGCCCCCCAGGTATACACTTAAAACCATGTGAAAATTGGACTACCAGAAGTGGAGTTATGGGGGGGTGCATTTCCCACCTGCCACAGAATGCACCCCCCATCTATCTCTGGCTAGGAATGTCCTAGAGACATGAAACTCACCCTGGTTACTCATCATAGCCCCCCAGGTATACACTGAAAACCATGTGATGATCGGACTACCAGAACTGGAGTTATGGGGGGGTGCATTTCCCACCTGCCATAAAATGCACCCCCCATCTATCTCTGGCTAGGAAGGTCCTAGAGACATGAAACTCACCCTGGTTACTCATCATAGCCCCCCAGGTATACACTGAAAACCATGTGAAAATTGGACTACCAGAAGTGGAGTTATGGGGGGGTGCATTTCCCACCTGCCATAAAATGCACCCCCCATCTATCTCTGGCTAGGAAGGTCCTAGAGACATGGAACTCACTCTGGTTACTCATCATAGCCCCCCGGGTATACACTGAAAACCATGTGATGATCGGACTACCAGAACTGGAGTTATGGGGGGGGTGCATTTCCCACCTGCCATAAAATGCACCCCCCATCTATCTCTGGCTAGGAAGGTCCTAGAGACATGAAACTCACCCTGGTTACTCATCATAGCCCCCCCCGGTATACACTGAAAACCATGTGATGATCGGACTACCAGAAGTGGAGTTATGGGGGGGGTGCAAAATGCACCCCCCATCTATCTCTGGCTAGGAAGGTCCTAGAGACATGGAACTCACTCTGGTTACTCATCGTAGCCCCCCAGGTATACACTGAAAACCATGTGAAAATTGGACTACCAGAAGTGGAGTTATGGGGGGGTGCATTTCCCACCTGCCATAAAATGCACCCCCCATCTATCTCTGGCTAGGAAGGTCCTAGAGACATGGAACTCACTCTGGTTACTCATCGTAGCCCCCCGGGTATACACTGAAAACCATGTGATGATCGGACTACCAGAACTGGAGTTATGGGGGGGGGGTGCATTTCCCACCTGCCATAAAATGCACCCCCCATCTATCTCTGGCTAGGAAGGTCCTAGAGACATGAAACTCACCCTGGTTACTCATCATAGCCCCCCCGGTATACACTGAAAACCATGTGATGATCGGACTACCAGAAGTGGAGTTATGGGGGGGGGTGCAAAATGCACCCCCCATCTATCTCTGGCTAGGAAGGTCCTAGAGACATGGAACTCACTCTGGTTACTCATCGTAGCCCCCCAGGTATACACTGAAAACCATGTGATGATCGGACTACCAGAACTGGAGTTATGGGGGGGGTGCATTTCCCACCTGCCATAAAATGCACCCCCATCTATCTCTGGCTAGGAAGGTCCTAGAGACATGGAACTCACTCTGGTTACTCATCGTAGCCCCCCAGGTATACACTGAAAACCATGTGAAAATTGGACTACCAGAAGTGGAGTTATGGGGGGGTGCATTTCCCACCTGCCACAGAATGCACCCCCCATCTATCTCTGGCTAGGAATGTCCTAGAGACATGAAACTCACCCTGGTTACTCATCATAGCCCCCCAGGTATACACTGAAAACCATGTGATGATCGGACTACCAGAACTGGAGTTATGGGGGGGGTGCATTTCCCACCTGCCATAAAATGCACCCCCATCTATCTCTGGCTAGGAAGGTCCTAGAGACATGAAACTCACTCTGGTTACTCATCATAGCCCCCCCGGTATACACTGAAAACCATGTGATGATCGGACTACCAGAAGTGGAGTTATGGGGGGGGTGCAAAATGCACCCCCCATCTATCTCTGGCTAGGAAGGTCCTAGAGACATGGAACTCACTCTGGTTACTCATCGTAGCCCCCCAGGTATACACTGAAAACCATGTGAAAATTGGACTACCAGAACTGGAGTTATGGGGGGGGTGCATTTCCCACCTGCCATAAAATGCACCCCCATCTATCTCTGGCTAGGAAGGTCCTAGAGACATGGAACTCACTCTGGTTACTCATCGTAGCCCCCCATAACCTTGGTACAAGACACTATGTTGTACCAATTTATAAATGCTGGATATTCTGGAATTATTTAAGTAACATTAATAGTGCATGTGTGGAAGGGGTCCTCTGGGTCCTACTGTCTCACTTTCTTTTAACCCTCTATGTCAGGGTTCCCCAAACTTTTTGACTCGGGGGCCGCATTGGGTTAAAAAATTTTGGCCGGGGGCCAGGCTGTATATATATATATGTATGTATATATTCATATATACATTGTCTTTATAATCAGTTTAGTCATTTAACATCAATTAACATTGATGTTCATCAACATTTAACATTGTCACGTTATCTATGGGAAAATTCATTTTTAGACAATATGATTTGCCTGAGCAGCTAGGAGACACCAAGAGTAACAAGCGGTAGAAAATGGATTAGAAAAGAAAGATTTAAAAAAAATAAAATTAAAAAATTAAAAATTAAAAATTAAAACTTTTTGTTTAACTTCTGACTTCCTGTGGGCCGGATTTTGGATGCTGGGGGGCCGGATCCGGCCCGTGGACCGTAGTTTGGGGACCCCTGCTCCAGGTAATACAAGACAGTCTTGATTTTAAGAATTTGAAAATTGGTTGACTGCTTAACATATTGCTTTACTTTAACACATTTAAAAACAGATTTTTTCTCGGTAAATGATGACGTATTTCAAATGAGGTTTGCCACTAACATTTTTAAACCATAAAAAATATTGATGGCACAGATTAAATCAAATAATCAGGACAGCTTAATACAATTACATATTACTGGAGTTTATTTTAATTTCAGCAAGATATTTGAAGAAATTCGAGACTGAATATTGATGCATACTCTTTTTTCGGAACAGATGATCTCAGCAAGGTCTGTCACAGCTGTGGGATGGAGGAGAGCGATAACCCTCAATGGGTACGTTTTCACTGTGCAATACAGTCAGGCTGTGAAATAGCAGGGCGTAGATAACATCATTATTGTAGTAAAATGGAAAATGTATTTTGGTGACAATGCATAATGCGTATGAGTTCAAACAGTGTACCTTCTGTTTTAATGTGTTTGTGTACAAATAGGTTGAATGATAAAGAGGTAAAAAAATAAAAAATTGTAATAAGCCCTACAAATGTTAGTGAAACCAACAAATACAGAACAGTTTACTTAACTCTTCCATGACCTACTCCCTCATTTCATACAGAAGCTGGAAAAAGGTCTCAGTCCATTTCATGTGTAGTATGAGCAAGTGGATTCTGTGGCTGTGAAGTCTCGATATGGAGCTGTAACAGTGATAATGATGAATTATTTAAATTCGGAATTTATATACATTTAATGGCCCAACTTATCTGCCTCCTCACCTACATCCTCCTCCCCCACCTTAGATCTGCTGTGACATCTGTGATAGGTGGTTTCACCATGAGTGTGTCCTGAGGCCAGATGTGGATGGCGATTACCTGTGCCCTGCGTGTTCATGATGAGGGGAGTGTTGGAAGTATTAAACTTATCCCCTTCTGCCCAATATATAATAATATTTCTGTTTATAGATGTATAGTTTTTTATGAGGAGTTACATTTTATTACCAAAAAGTGTTCTTGTTTTTGTGTTCACTTTATTTGACGTTTGACTTTGAATATTGTATATATAAATTATTTAACTATTGGTGGATTTTGTTATTTGTTTGTATTAAAATAACTTGCATTATACCTTGTTTGATAAGAAATTATATTTCTTCTCCTCTGACCTGAAAAAACCTATTTAATTACAAGACTGGTTTCAGATTATATTATCGTAATACCGATGTATTTATGATGTTTGGTGTGACAGGGACTTTATCTCTATTGTGAGGTAAACTTTGTTAGAGAAGTCCCATGTACCAAGAGCTGGGGACACTGTACATACCAAGAAAAACATAGGGGGTGCATTCTCAGGCAGCTGGCCTGAACGTCCTGCCTGAAAATGCAAATAACTCCACCTCTGGAGGTCCAATTTTCACATGGTTTTCAGTGTACACCGGGGGGGCTATGATGAGTAACCAGGGTGAGTTTCATGTCTCTAGGACCTTCCTAGCCAGAGATAGATGGGGGGTGCATTTTATGGCAGGTGGGAAATGCACCCCCCCCCATAACTCCAGTTCTGGTAGTCCAATTTTCACATGGTTTTCAGTGTATACCGGGGGGGCTATGATGAGTAACCAGAGTGAGTTCCATGTCTCTAGGACCTTCCTAGCCAGAGATAGATGGGGGGTGCATTTTATGGCAGGTGGGAAATGCACCCCCCCATAACTCCACTTCTGGTAGTCCAATTTTCACATGGTTTTCAGTGTATACCGGGGGGGCTATGATGAGTAACCAGAGTGAGTTCCATGTCTCTAGGACCTTCCTAGCCAGAGATAGATGGGGGGTGCATTTTATGGCAGGTGGGAAATGCACCCCCCCCATAACTCCAGTTCTGGTAGTCCAATTTTCACATGGTTTTCAGTGTATACCTGGGGGGCTACGATGAGTAACCAGAGTGAGTTCCATGTCTATAGGACCTTCCTAGCCAGAGATAGATGGGGGTGCATTTTATGGCAGGTGGGAAATGCACCCCCCCCATAACTCCAGTTCTGGTAGTCCAATTTTCACATGGTTTTCAGTGTATACCTGGGGGGCTACGATGAGTAACCAGAGTGAGTTCCATGTCTCTAGGACCTTCCTAGCCAGAGATAGATGGGGGGTGCATTTTGCACCCCCCCCCCCATAACTCCACTTCTGGTAGTCCGATCATCACATGGTTTTCAGTGTATACCGGGGGGGCTATGATGAGTAACCAGGGTGAGTTTCATGTCTCTAGGACCTTCCTAACCAGAGATAGATGGGGGGTGCATTTTATGGCAGGTGGGAAATGCACCCCCCCATAACTCCGCCTCTGGTACTTCGGGTACTTTTGGTAACGTTATTTGTGAATGTTCAATTTGAAACTTCTTAAAACCATATCAAAGGTAGACATCAGATGCATTCATTTATTTATTCATCCATCCACCCATAAGCTCCTTAAAGTTAAAGAAAATGTCATATTTTTAAAATACGAGTATTGGATCACGACAACACGTCGAATGAAGCAGCAAACATTCGTCCTTCTTGATGTCTCTAAAAAAGTACATATAGAGGTTTACTTTGGTGTACACATTCTTTACAGTATAGCTGTCATTTGGTAGACAATACGACATTTTCGGGACAGCAAATATTCCAATATTAATTGGTTGTTTTCGCCTTATCTGATCTAATGACGGCGAAATCATTAAATGCTCACAATTTTTAATTCATCCACAAGTAAAGCACAATTAAAGTAAACTTGGATTATTTCACTTTATGTACTTTTTTATGCCGAAAGAGGCGATTTCAGCCACTTGAATGACGGCGAAATCATTAAATGCTCACAATGTTTAATTCATCCACAAGTAAAGCACAATTAAAGAAAACTTGGATTATTTCACTTTATGTACTTTTTTATGCCGAAAGAGGCGATTTAAAAGAGGCTATTTCAGCCAACAGCCGAGTTAGATATACTTTTCGAGACGAGTGATGCAATCGAGTGACGTAAGCGCGCTCCCGCGTCAGGGGGTGCATATTATGGCAGGGGTGCGTTTTCCGGCACAACACCGGCGTGCTGCGTTCAAGTGCAAGCAAGCGC
>NC_084560.2:24757920-24860420 GCF_033978685.3 Nerophis lumbriciformis
CCAGTTCCATTGGCAGCAAAACAGGCCCAGAGCATAATACTACCACCACCATGCTTGATGGTAGGATGGTGTTCCTGGAATAAAGGCTTCACCTTTTCTCCTCCAAACATATTGCTGGGTATTGTGGCCAAACAGCTCAATTTTTGTTTCATCTGACATCACATGGACAAAGATAAGACCTTCTGGAGAAAAGTTCTGTGGTCAGATGAAACAAAAATTGAGCTGTTTGGCCACAATACCCAGCAATATATTTTGGAGGAGAAAATGTGAGGCCTTTAATTCCAGGAACACCATTCCTACCGTCAAGCATGGTGGTGGTAGTATTATTCTCTGGGCCTGTTTTGCTGCCAATGGAACTGGTGCTTTAAATGGAACAACGAAAATGGAGGATTACCTCCAAATTCTTCAGGACAACCTAAAATCATCAGACCGGAGGTTGGGTCTTGGGCACAGTTGGGTGTTCCAACAGGACAATGACCCCAAACACACATCAAAAGTGGTAAAGGAATGGCTAAATCAGGCTAGAAATAAGGTTTTAGAATGGCCTTCCCAAAGTCCTGACTTAAACTTGCGGACAATGCTTTAGAAACAAGTCCATGTCAGAAAACCAACAAATTTAGCTGAACTGCACCAATTTTGTCAAGAGGAGTGGTCACAAATTCAACAAGAAGCTTGCCAGAAGCTTGTGGATGGCTACCAAAAGCGCCTTATTGCAGTGAAACTTGCCAAGGGACATGTAGCCAAATATTAACATTGCTGTATGTATACTTTTGACCCAGCAGATTTGCTCACATTTTCAGTAGACCCATAATAAATTCATAAAAGAACCAAAGTTCATGAATGTTATTTGTGACCAACAAGTAAGTGCTCCAATCACTCTATCACAAAAAAATAAGAGTTGTAGAACTCAAGACAGCCATGACATTATGTTCATATATATATATATATATCCATCCATCCATCCATCCATTTTCTACCGCTTATTCCCTTTGGGGTCGCGGGGGGCGCTGGAGCCTATCTCAGCTACAATCGGGCGAAAGGCGGGGTACACCCTGGACAAGTCGCCACCTGATCACAGGGCCAACACAGATAGACAGACAACATTCACACTCACATTCACACACCAGGGCCAATTTAGTGTTGTCAATCAACCTATCCCCAGGTGCATGTCTTTGGACTATAACCTAATCTTATAACTATCACCTAATCTTATATATAATCTTTCGTCTATAACCCTTCAAAATAATAAAGGAAACACAAAAACAACACATCCAAGATCTGAATTGACATTTACATATTCCTATTAAATACTTTGTTTTTTTTTACATAGTTAAATGTGCTGACAACTAAAACACACCAAAAATATCAATGGAAATCAAAGTTACTAACCCATGGAGGTCTGGATTTGGAGTCACACTCAAAGTTGATGTGGAAAAACACACCACAGGCTGATCCAACTTTGATATAATGTCCCCGAAACAAACCAAAATGAGGCTCAGTAGTGTGTGTGGCCTCCACATGCATGTATTACCTCCCTAAATGCCTGGCATGCTCCTGATGATGTATCGGATGGTCACCTGAGGGATATCCTCCCAGACCTGGACGAATGCATCCGCCAATTCCTGTGGTGGATGGAGCGAGACATGATGTCCCAGATGTGCTCAATTGGATTCAGGTCTGTGGAACGGGTGGGCCAGTCCGTAGCATCAATGCCTTCGTCTTGCAGGAACTGCTGACAGACTCCAGCCACATGAGGTCTCGCATTGTCTTGCATCAGGAGGAACCCAGCATACTGTCTCATAAGGTCTAAGGATCTCATCTTGGTACCTAATGGCAATCAGGCTACCTCTGGCGAACACATGATATACCCACACCAGTACTGACCCACTGCCGAACTGGTCATGCAACAGAATGTTGCAGGCAGCACAACGTTCTCCACGGCGTCTCCAGACTCTGAGCACGTGAACCTGCTTTCATCTGTCAAGAGCACAGGAAGCCAGTGGCACATTTGCCAATCTTGGTGTTCTCTGGCAAATGCCAAACATCCTTCATGGTGTTGGGCTGTAAGCACAACCTCCACCAGTGGACTTTGGGCCCTCATCCTACCCTCATGGAGTCCGTTTTCTGACCGTTTGAGCAGACACATGCACATTTGTCCCCCGCTGGCGGTCATTTTGCAGTGTTCTGTTAGTGTTCCTCCTGCTGGCGGAGGTAGCGGTCCTGCTGCTGGGTTGGTGCCCTCCTACGGGCCTCCTCCGCGTCTCCTGATGTACGAGCCTGTCTCCTGGTAGCGCCTACACTACACTGACTGACACAGAAAACCTTCTTGCCCCAGCTCACATTGATGTGCCATCCTGGATGAGCTGCAATACCTGAGCCACTTGTGTAGGTTGTAGACTCCATCTCATGCTGCCACGAGAGTGAAAGCACCGCCAGCATTCAAAAGTGACCAAAACAACAGCAACGAAGCATAGGAACTGAGAAGTGGTCTGTGGTCACCACCTGCAGAACCACTCCTTAATTGGGGGTGTCTTGCTGATAGCCCATACTTTCCACCTGTTGTCTTTTCCATTTGCACAACAGCATGTAAAAATCGATTGTCAGTCAGTGTTGCTTCCAAAGTGGACAGCTTGATTTTACAGAAGTGTGACTTACTTGGGGTTACATTGTGTTGTTTAAGTGTTCCTTTTATTTCATTATCAAACCAACAAACAAGTGGGTAACGGCTCAATAATCTGCTCTTAATCCAAACAACACAACAACAGCCAATGCGTGCACACACACAAAAGTCCCTTTGCCTTTGGTGCTCTACATAACGTTACTAACCATGCTGCGACAATAAAAAACTGAAAGAAAATCCTTTTTACCTTGGGTCCTTGTGTCGGTGAGTATTTGTGGCATATTTTTTTTTGATAGTCTGGGAGTTTCTGAATTGTAAACAGTGATCCTTTATTGGCTTGTGTCCCGGTTGTGCCTTTTCCTCAGATGTGTTATATGTCCACTTAGGGAGCGTTTTCCCCAAAAAGCCCGGTCTTGTCACAACTAAAAACGTGTTGCGGTAGAAGCCCTTTTCGCCAATAAAATCCTTGAAATGCTTCTTCAGAGCTAGCAGCCTCACCATGCCGCACCACCTGGTGAATGCCAGCTACTCATTTTAAAATTTTCCAACCCGCCATGGCTCGCCTTCACTTGTTCTTCTGTGCACGGTCAAGTTTGGACCTCAAGCCGCTATAGAAATGGTGAGCCCTTTCGCAAATGACAGCCTTGGAAATGTTATTACCTGCTAGTTGCTTCTAATTTCTCCACTCAAGAAACAGCTTTTTGACCTGGTCTTGCACTTTCTCTCTGTCCTTGCGAAGATAATGAACCCCATTGTCAGCAAGTTTACAAATATGGAAACAGGATGTGACGTAGGGGCCCCGCGTCTTCAAAAAATGACAGGAATTGTGTCACGGCCCGGGCACACGTCAGTGCGCATTCATGAGTGCACTTCCGGGAGCGTGCCAGGCGCGTGTCAGTCCGGCGGCAGCAAGCAGCTGCAATCAATCACCAGCAATCAGCGCACCTTTGGCTGATCAGAGGCCCTGCCGTCATAAGTCTGCACAACCTGCTATCCTGTGCCAGAACATAGCGACCTGTCCTGTACAGTAAGCCGAACCTCGCAAGCTCTATGCAAGTCTTTCTCTCTGTGTTTTCTCACCCGTCGTGCTCAGTTGTCTTTTGTCCTCCTTGTTGCCCCTTCCAGCAGCGTACCTTCGTTTCCACGTTACGAGCTGTGTGTCTCGTCTTCCCGCGTTCCCTCTGCTTCCCTGGATGCCTCTTGGATCTCGACCTCCCGCCTGGACAAAGACCTCTGACGCCTCGCTATCGCCCCGACTACCTGCTTGTCTCACGGACCTTCGAGCCTGCTTTTCCCCCATTGGATTTCCGCCTCCCTCTCTCAACACTCACGGTAACACTCAGCAGTTAATGCCTGCACAGAGTCACACACCATACAATTTTGGATTTAGTCACACGCCATTCTCTAGTTTATTAATATTATTGTTTGCTATTTTTATATATATATATATATATATATATATATATATGTATATATATATATAATAAAACATAGAGCTAAACGACATCAGTGGTCGTCATGTCTTTCATTCATTGTGCATCCAATAAAATATAGCATAGGTGCAACAACATAAGCACTCACACAAAGACTATTTCACATGAGACAATATTTTATGAATGCTGAAAGACAATCATGCTTACCAAGCATCCAATCAGATTGCTATGATGTCATATCACATCTGCGTGCATGGATGCATGCGTTCCAGTTGCTACTTGTGTGAGTACATGTTGCCTTTATGAACTACACATATCACGGCCCGGGCACACCCCAGTGTGCATTCATCTGTGCGCTGCGCTGGGCGCACCTCCAAGCGCGTTCCTGCGGTTGCAGCAGGCAGCTGCTTTCCATCAGCAATCTACACACCTGTCGCTGATGAGCTTCCGGGGCTTCTTAAGCCAGTGCAAACCTACGTTCCGGGCCAGAACGTAGCGACCTGTTCCCGTACAGTAAGCCGACAAATCCTAGCTCTATGCACTCTCTCTCTCTCTGTGTTTCTCCCCCTCCATGTTCATTTATGTCGTGTTCTCTTCAAGATTCAAGATTCAAGATTGTTTATTGTCATATGCACAGTTAAACAGACAGTTTGCCGTACAATGAAAATCTTACTTTGCTAGTCCACCCTTCAAAAAGTCACACGGTACTTAGCTAAAAATAAAAAATAAAAATAAAAATGGATATACAAGGCACAGTAAGTAACATAACATTATTGCACATTCTGATTGACAGTCAACAGTATAAATATGGAGGTGACATTTGGTCACAGCAGCAGTTAAAGTGTCTTTAGTGATCAAAGATGAAAAGTGTCTACAGTGATGGTTCACAGTTCGGGGGAGGTCATCGTAGTCTTTTGTTCAAAAAGATAAAAGTAAAACGGGGGTGGGGTGGGGGGGGGGGGGGGGCTAGCATTCACAAGTTAGCATTCACAAGCCTGATGGCCTGTGGGTAGAAACTGTTTGTCAGTCTCGTAGTCCTGGATTTCAGGCTCCTGTATCGTCTGAAGAGACTGAAGAGACTGTGCTGGGGGTGTGTACATGTCCTGTAGTAAGGGGAAGGCTGCTCCTGATATGTACACAACAAAGACATCACTTGTCGTCTTCCAGCAACAATTTTCCGTTCCCGCATTACGAGCAGTGTGTCTCGTCTCCCCGTGTTCCCTCTGGTTTCTTGGATCTCAACCTCCCGCCTGGACACGGACTTTGACACCTCGCTCCTGCACTTGACCTCACGCCTGCCCACAGACCTCCGAGTGTGCCTTGCCCCATCGTGGACGTATGCACCTCGCTCAACACTTCCGGTAACACTCCTCAGTTAATTTCCACACATAGGCGCACACCACACATATTTTGGATTAGCTACACACTCCATACTTTGGTAATATATATATATTCATAAATAGAGCTAAACAACGTCCCTGCTGTCTGTGTCGTCTTCTTCCCCTGTACACGTAACAACACATTGATGGAATACTGTTTCTAAATATAAATATTCTATTCTTTTCTCCAGTTATGGGGATTTGCAGACCCGTTCTACGTTCCTTTCACAGCAAAGGAACATGTCATCAACACTGTATCAAACTGCATTAACTGTGAAAGATGCAAAGGCTGTGATGAAGACCAGAAGGCAAAGTGTTCGTGGCATCATTGATTTTGGAGCATCTTGATCCGGGGGGTGGATCAACGGTGGATTAACATGGCTGCCATGCCAGCGTGAAAGATTCCTAAAAGGTATGGGACAAAACAGGATATAAGGACTAAATTAGGTAGGTCATGCCTTTAGATGCATGTTCAATATTGTGATATCAGGATACCGGGGTTAAAGATGATATTAGATGATTGGTGCTAAAATATTAAACCCCACTTATATTGTTTTAAGTGCTTTTATTTTGAAGCTCCTTATAACACTGTATGTACATCATCTACCAGGGTATTAGCATGGTGTGGGGTTTGTTTACATCAAATATTCATAATGTTATTGGCCATTAGTCTGACATGATGATCAACATTGAACAGCTTGGCCATGAAAGCATGCAAATGAAGAGAAAACCTCATGCATTTTCTATGATGATGATGATGTATGATGCATGATGCATGATGTATGATGTTCGTGTCAAATTGTAAACATCACAACACATTCAGTACGTATTTTAACGAGAAGAGCCACCAGAGTGGATAATCTATGAAAAAAGTGCATTCGAAAGTTAACCTGAAGTTAACACAAGACTTGGGAATCCAAATTGAAGAAATCAAACGGAAAGCTTTCAAAGTAAAGTTTTTTTTTTTGGTGAGTGTTCCCTTGTCGAGGAGCAGTGGAAGGGTACCCAGAAGAAAATATGCTAAAATTAGATGTTGGAAGTCAAAAGAATCACTTGCTTATAGCAACAATATGTAAAAAAAAATATTTTTTTTAAAGTATGATCCTTGTAATAGGGAGAATAGTGTTTATTTTTATTGCCATTATATCTGTAACTTCATGTTAATTTATTTCATAATTTAAATTTAAAAAATGTTTACCTTTCACACAAACTTGATAATGATAACGTTGCTGTCCAGTTTGTTATATTTCTTACACTTCTGAGTATCATTTAAGTATGCGTTCATTTCAGTTTGTCATTGGTGTGTTGCCATAGCCAAGAAGTAGTCTTTGTCACTGAGTTGTGTATGCCAGCCTAACGTGCTTATAGTGTAATTATTATATTTATTACACACCTGTTTGACTGTAACATCCATCTTTGTTGTATTTTTATTACCAAATTTGGAGGTGTCACAGTGTAAAATCGGTAATGCTAATCAGTAGCATGTATATGGCAAGTCCAATATAAATTAGCATTGAGCTAGTGCAATTTGACAAGTGGAGCCTTACTTTTGAGCGCTTTCTGTCAGACATGATGGCTTTGTTGGTTTGACGTCACAAGCAATAAAGATATTTAAATATGATACTGTTTGATTTCAAGTGAACGGAATACGGTCGGTATGTATAAAAGTACCAAATTTGTTACCGAACCCTGGTTATAAGCCAGATCACTTTTGAGGATGTGTAATGCTAACATTACAGTTTACAGTCGTATGCGTTTGTGCAAATGCATACACAAACTGTTTATTTCAAGACATGATGTTCGAACACAAATAGCATATGTTAGCAATTAGCATTAATTAGGTTGGTTTCTTGCTTTCTCTGATCAAGTCATAAACCGTTAACATACATTTCAGAACTGTAGCGAAAGGCTTAGGAGGGAAAAAAAACAACTACATTCTTACTTATTGTTTCTTCAAAGCAGGCCTGGGCAATTATTTTGACTCGGGGGTGCCAAACTTAGGGAAAAAATGTGTCTGGGGGCTGGCATATCTATTTTTAGGAACACTAATACAAAACCTCACAATAATGTTTGATTGAATGCTAAAAACGTTATGACAGACCGCCTTAAAAAACTGAACGAGACAGTAAAATGTACATCAAAATAAAGAATGTGGGATTTACAATATTAACTATGAACGATAAAACACTGAATATTGACAACAGATTTTACAATCAAGCGAAACGCAACAAAAATGCAACAAACAGCAAAATATGAAAGCGAAGGGTAAAAAAAAAAAAAGACCTACAATCTGATATATCACAAAGCTTTAGAACTTTGCTGTAAAAATCTCTGGAAACATTGTGGAAACACTCCCCACCCACCCTAAATTTTTGTTTAGTACAGTAGCATCGCTAACCCAACAAGGGACTCCTCCCAATAGCTCCACCCACTCGGCAGATGACTTTATGAATGTCTTTAATAAGAAAATTGAACTCATTAGAAAGGAGATTAAAGACAACGCATCCCAGCCACAACCGGGTTCTATTAACACAGATACAACTGTATCTACGACGGATACTGCAATACAAAATAGTCTCTCTCTTTTTGATGAAATAACATTAGAGGAACTATTACGGCGTGTAAGTGGGATACAACAAACAACATGTTTACTTGACCCACTTCCTGGGAAACTTATCAAGGAGCTTTTTGTATTATTAGGTCCATCAGTGCTAAATATTATAAACTTATCACTTTCGTCTGGCACTGTTCCCCTAGCATTCAAGAAAGCGGTTATTCATCCTCTGCTCAAAAGACCTAACCTTGATCCTGACCTCATGGTAAACTACCGACCGGTGTCCCACCTTCCCTTAATTTCGAAAATCCTCGAAAAAATTGTTGCACAGCAGCTAAATGAACACTTAGTGTCTAACAATCTCTGTGAACCTTTTCAATCCGGTTTCAGGGCAAATCACTCTACGGAGACAGCCCTCGCAAAAATGACTAATGATCTACTGCTAACGATGGATTCTGATGCGTCATCTATGTTGCTGCTTCTTGATCTTAGCGCTGCTTTCGATACCGTTGATCATAATATTTTATTAGAGCGTATCAAAACACGTATTGGTATGTCAGACTTAGCTTTGTCGTGGTTTAACTCTTATCTTACTGACAGGATGCAATGCGTCTCCCATAATAATGTGACCTCGGACTATGTTAAGGTAACGTGCGGAGTTCCTCAGGGTTCGTTCTTGGCCCTGCACTCTTTAGTATTTACATGCTGCCGCTAGGCGACATCATACGCAAATACGGTGTTAGCTTTCATTGTTATGCTGATGACACCCAACTCTACATGCCCCTAAAGCTGACCAACATGCCGGATTGTAGTCAGCTGGAGGCGTGTCTTAATGAAATTAAACAATGGATGTCCGCTAACTTCTTGCAACTCAACGCCAAGAAAACGGAAATGCTGATTATCGGTCCTGCTAAACACCGACATTTATTTGATAATACCACCTTAACATTTGACAACCAAACAATTACACAAGGCGAATCAGTAAAGAATCTGGGTATTATTTTCGACCCAACTCTCTCGTTTGAATCACACATTAAGAGTGTTACTAAAACGGCCTTCTTTCATCTCCGTAATATCGCTAAAATTCGTTCTATTTTATCCACTAGCGACGCTGAGATCATTATTCATGCGTTCGTTACGTCTCGTCTCGACTACTGTAACGTATTATTTTCGGGTCTCCCTATGTCTAGCATTAAAAGACTACAATTGGTACAAAATGCGGCTGCTAGACTTTTGACAAGAACAAGAAAGTTTGATCATATTACGCCTATACTGGCTCACCTGCACTGGCTTCCTGTGCACTTAAGATGTGACTTTAAGGTTTTACTACTTACGTATAAAAAAGGTCACATGAAGTGTGGAGCTCTGTAGCAACTGACTGTGCAGAAAGTCGGCGACCTCTTTGCACTATGCGTTCAGCATCCGCTGACCCCTCTCTGTCAGTTTACGTGGCTTACCGCTTGGTGGCTGAGTTGCTTTTGTTCCCAAACTCTTCCATTTTCTTATAATAAAGCTGATTTGTTGCACAGGTGGCATCCTATGACTGTTCCACACTGGAAATCACTGAGCTCCTGAGAGCGGCCCATTCTTTCACAAATGTTTGTAAAAACAGTCTCCATGCCTAAGTGCTTGATTTTATACACCTGTGGCCGGGCCAAGTGATTAGGACACCTGATTCTGATCATTTGGATGGGTGGCCAAATACTTCTGGCATTATGGTGTATAATCACTTGCTTAAAGCAACAGTATGTAAAAATTGTAGGAAAAAATTGAGGGTACGTCATATTGTAAGAGGGAAGATTATTCTATGGTCAATGATATCGAGGACCAGCCAGGACGCCTCCCATGCTGTGCTATAATAGCAACGCTGTTTAGTAATTGTTCCTTACTGTAACTTTAATCGACTGCTATGTGTGCTTTTGTTATTCTGTCAGTTTGTGTGTTTTGTGTGCTCTTTCATTTGTGCGTCCCTCGACAGGAATCATGTTTGCTGCCAGTTCACACGGGTATTGTTCCAGAAATGCGCCAAACAAAAAAAAAAACTGGCGGCCATAATTATCTTACACGTTGATTTTGCAACCTACTGCTATTCTTGGGAGGAAATAACCAAGTCTCACAGGGAGGGAAGTTATTTGTATATTAATTTGTCAAATATGTTTGTTTTTTTAAAGTCATCTAAGTGAACGCTTATTCGGAGCAGGGTGGCTTTAATTGTTGAAAAAAAAACCTACTCACGTGACAACTCCTGTTAATTATAATAATCCTAATAGAGCAAGAGAGCATCTGCTCCATAATCATTGCATCCTCAGAGTGGGACAAACTGAGAAGTATAAAAAAAAATGTTGGCATTTGGGAGAAAAAACACAACCCTTTGTTGAGTTTGATGTGTATTCTTCTGGCATTGAAGATGTTTCCTGGGACAGAGTGGGCAGCCGTGTCCCCAATCTGACTGCTCCGGTACATATATTTAATATTTTTATATTGGCATTTTCCTGTATTTATAAGCAGAGACCGAATGCACTGAGGCCAACTCTTAATCCCATCACAGTGAAGCCAGCCTTTGTCTCGCAGTCAGTCACAGCGCAGAGGAACCACCCACAGTCGGAGAAATGATAAACCAATGGCGGCTTCACTGGTGCTAACTATATTGACAGTTGAGTGAAAAGTGTGTGTGTGTGTGTGTGTGTGTGTGTGTGTGTGTGTGTGTGTGTGTGTGTGTGTGTGTGTGTGTGTGTGTGTGTGTGTGTGTTCTTGTATTTCTACCCTTCTTGAGACATCAACAAGGAAAAGTACCTTCCATATGAGGACCGGTGGACAAGGTAGGACCGAAATCATGGTCCCAATACGGAAAACTACATCTAATAGAGAATGTCTCATTTGCACCCCTGGTGGTGAAATCTATCAAAATTAGGGTGCTCCCAAAAAAGAGGGATTTTTCAAGTTGACTGTGTGTCGGTTTTAAAAGTGCTCCCCCTCTGGTCAACATATGAAATAACAAGTGTGTGTAAGAAATTGAAATGCACCCCCTTTGGCCAAAATTAATAACAAACATAAAATAAATATGTATATAGAGACTTACTGTAATAACTTTAGGTAAATAATAGAGATGCGTTAAAATGTAATATTGTAAATTATCGGTATCGTTTTTTTTTTATTATCGGTATCGTTTTTTTTTTATTATTGGTATCGTTTTTTTTATTTTTTATTAAATCAACATAAAAAACACAAGATACACTTACAATTAGTGCACCAACCCCAAAAACCTCCCTCCCCCATTTACACTCATTCACACTCATTCACACAAAAGGGTTGTTTCTTTCTGTTATTAATATTCTGGTTCCTACATTATATATCAATATATATCAATAAAGTCTGAAAGGGATACAGTCCGTAAGCACACATGATTGTGCATGCTGCTGGTCCACTAATAGTACTAACCTTTAATAGTTAATTTGACTAATTTTCATTAATTACTAGTTTCTATGTAACTGTTTTTATATTGTTTTACTTTCTTTTTTATTCAAGAAAATGTTTTTAATTTATCTTATTTTATTTTATTAATTTTTTTCAAAAGTACCTTAACTTCACCATACCTGGTTGTCCAAATTAGGCATAATAATGAGTTAATTCCACGACTGTATATATCGGTTGATATCGGTATCGGTAATTAAAGAGTTGGACAATATCGGAATATCGGATATCGGCAAAAAGCCATTATCGGACATTCCTAGTAAATAATGAAGATTAAAAAACAATTAAAAACAAAAAATTTAAAAAAAAAGGATTTTTCCCACTATGTGTTAATTTTTTTTTTTACAAAATTGGGAACAATTTCTCATATTCTTTCTTTTTCTGTAATATTGCAACATTTTGTCCTAAAATTATTACTTTTTTAATGTAAAATTATTACTTTTTAATGCAAAATGGTGACATTTGTCATATAAAATTCTGACTTTTATCACAATATTGCCAATTTTTTTGTTGTTCTTGTAAAATAGTGAAATTTTTTGAGTAAAATTATGACTTTTGTCATTATTTTGCCAAGTAAAAATTCTAATTATTATTATAATATTGCCAAAATGTTAAACTTTTCTTATAAAATTGTAACTTTTGTCGAGTAAAATTACGACTCTTTATAAAGTTGCCAACATTTTAAGCTTTTCCATTGCATCTAATAGAGAATGTCTCATTTGCACCCCTGGTGGTGGAATCCATCAAAATTAGGGTGGTCCCAAAAAGAAGGGATTTTTCAAATTGACTGTGTGTCGGGTTTAAAAGTGCTCCCCCTTTGGTCAACATATGAAATAACAAGTGTGTGTAAAAATGTGAAGTGCTCCCCCTCTGGCCAACATATGTAATAACAAGTGTGTGTAAGAAATTGAAATGCGCCCCCTTTGGCCAAAATTAATTAAAAAAAACATAAAATAAATATGTATATAGAGACATACTGTGACGACCGGGGCGCATGGTGATGCGGGGTTTCGTTCTCCTAGGATGCAACGGACTTCGGACACAGCGTGAAGGTAAAAGAAATGATCTATTTACTGAATAAATCAGAAGGAACAAAGAAAAGGGTGCTCATAGCACATAAGGTAAAAACTAAGGATGGCTAGCGTGGGAGCTAGCGAGTAACAGAGCCTAGCGTGGAAGCTAGCAGGTACAGAGCAAGAACAAAAGTCGTCTACTGTTGCAAAAAGCAAACTAGGAAGCAAGCCAGAATGACAGGGAAGGCAGGCTTAAATAATAATGTCAGTGATGACAAACAGGTGCGCGTCGGGAACACACGCGGCAGGTGAAAATAATAAGCAGCCATGGCAACAAACTCAGGTGTACAAAACAGGCACTCAAGGATTCCAAAACTAACAAAAAACACAAGTACCTTGAAAATGTAAACAAAAATATGATCCGGGCAGCGGATCATAACAGATACTGTAATAACTTTAGGTAAATAATGAAGATTAAAAACCAATCACAAACAAAACATTCTAAAAAAGCAGTCTTTTTCTCACAATGTGTCGACTTTTTCTTATAACATTTCTCATATTCTTTCTGTTTCTGTAATATTGCAATTTTTTCTCATAAAATTGTTACTTTTTTATTTACATTTATCATAGAAAATTCTGACTTTTATCCCGATATTGCCAATTTGTTTGTTGTTCTTGTAAAATAGTGACATTTTTGGAGCAAAATTATGACTTTGCCAAGCAAAATTCCGATTATTATTATAATATTACCAACATTTTTAAGTTTAAACTTGTGACTTTTGCCAAGTAAAATTACGACTCTTTTCATAAAATTGCCAACATTTTAAGCTTTTTCTTGTAAAATTGCGACTGTTATTGAGTAAAATTCCTACTTTTATCATAGTATTGCACAAATGTTCAGTTTTTCTTGTAAAATGTTGACTTGCGTTGAGTAAAATCACGACTTTTATTAATAATTCTGCCAAAAGTTTTTCTTGTTAAATTGTGACCTTTTTCTTGTGAAAGTCCAACTCATTTTTCACAAAAAGCTTTTTAATATTTGCATAGTATGTATATATTATTAATGTTGTAAATACAAATCTTTATATATCTAGAAAGGGTGGTCCTAAAGAGGCAGGCATATTTCGGGGGTCTCAAGAAGGTAACGAATACAATAATGTGTGTGTGTGTGTGTGTGTGTGTGTGCGCGTGTGTGTGTGTGTGTGTGTGTGTGTGTGTGTGTGTGTGTGTGTGTGTGTGTGTGTGTGTGTGTGTGTGTGTGTGTGTGTGTGTGTGTGTGTGTGTGTGTGTGTGAGGAACCACCTGCAGTCAGAGAAATGATAAACCAATGGCGGCGTCACTGGTGCTAAATCGGTAAACAAACTATATTGACAGTTGAGTGAAAAGTGTGTGTGTGTGTGTGTGTGTGTGTTAGACAGAACTGCAATATATTTTCTTCTTTTTTTTTCTGGAGGTTTTTTGAAAACACCTGCACATATCTTCTTAAATTGCTATTGCCTCAGCCTCGCTTGCCTCTCTGGACACTCTCATAAATAATTAGGATAAAACGTTGCGTTGTATTATATGGCATATAATAACAATATTATGAGTAAAACTGTCATGGCCATGCATGACAGTTCTGAGTGTGTTCACTATTTTCCTGAGTTTTGTATCATTCCTTTTTCTACTTCCTGTTGGAGTCCCTGTTTTGCTGCACCTTCACTTTCTGTTCTGTTACCTGACACAATTTCCTCGATAATTGTTACGCTTGCACCAATGCTATGACCTCATGGGTGTCAAGGCTAGTCCGCCAATATAAATGTGCTACGTTGTGCCATATATTGGCGAGCAGCGTAACCTCAGCATGCAGAGGCGCGGTCGCAGTAGCAGTCAATGGTCATATAATTAGGAACAAAAGTTGGAGACTCCACTCTGGACACAGCAAATGCAAATAATACAATGATCAAGCAAGAACCTATGGAGGGCCAAATGGGCTAAAATTAAATAAATGAATAAAACTTGAATTAATTACTTAAATCTATCATTGATTCAATTGAATTTTAAATTGTGCAATTAACATATTTAATGTAAAGTTTTATTAAATTATTATTTTGTATTTTATTATTTCATGATTTGATAAATGTTTGATTCAATTATTTCATGATTTGATGATTAATTTAATGATTGTATTCATTAATTAATTAATTAAAATGTGTCAATTATTAATTGAATGTAAAATTACATTGTATTAATATATTATTTAGATAATTCTTTATTTAATTATTTCATTTCAATTATTTTATTATTCATGATGTATTATATTTGTATTTGATTATTTCATGATTTAAATATTTATTTAACGATTGAATCAAATATTAACTGTAATAGTACTATGTGTCAATGACCTTTTTTTTACGAAAAATTACATTTAAATATTTCATCATATAATTATTTGTTAATTTCATAAAATCATGATTAAATATTTTTTTCTGATTTTTTTCTGATTTAATCAATTAATTATTTGGAATTGGAATTAAAAACAAATGTGTCAATGATTTGTATATGTATTTTTTTTTAAATAAAATTAAATAATTATTTATTTCATAATTTAAATATTTTTCCCGATTTAATTTATTAATGACTTGATTTTTTTTCATGATTCAATGATTTATTTAATGATGTCATCAATTAATAAATTGGAATTGGAATAAAAAACAAATCTGTCAAATTTGTCAATTGTCTATTTAATGTAAAATTTCATTGAACTATTTAACCATTTATCTAATCATTTATTTTCGTATTTCATACATTTTTTCATTCTTTATTAATTGTTTATTTTCATTTTTTAATGATTTATTGATTTTTTAATTGACTTAGTCAATCAGCTGTCAAAGTCAAACACCATGTGCCCCATCATAAGAAAGGCTGAAGTAAAAAAAAAGAAGTACACTGCTAATTAGAAATGAAACTCATGTGTGCTGACGCACAGAAACCGGCGGACGATGCAGAACACTAAATTGTAAATAAAAAAAATTAAACCACAAAACAGGAAATGAAGCCTAAACAAATAAAACCACAACCAAAAGTCCAGTTCACATACAGTAGAGGGTGAAATATAGACCACTAAAGCAGGTTAGCTGTGGTCACCATGGAAACAAGCATTTCAATTATTCCGTGTTAAAAGACTGTATAATCTAAATGATGTGAGCTAAATGTCAAATTATTACATATGGTTAGCTTAACAACACCTCGTTTGAATTTACAATGTTTATTTCGCACACAAAAAACTTCAAATAACTTAAAATGAACAGCAGATAAATCATCAAATTATAGACTTAAGAACTTGATAGTGTTTCTGTATTAGCACATTTATATGTATTGAAACTTCCTGAGCGATGGTGTACTTCTTGGAGGTTTAACAGCATTCCTAAAAAAAAATAACTCAATTAAATGTATATCACCCTCTCGTTTTTTTATGAATGCGCCCAAATCAAGTCAAAGCTAATTATAACTTCTAAAGACATTAAACCAAGTGGTTCTAATGAAAGCAGAATAAACAGGATTTGTTTACCTGTTAGACAACACTAATTATCTGCTGTTGCACTCGCATCCTAATGCACCACGATTACTTTTGGAAGGTTCACTTTAGGACAAATTAAATCAAGTTGAATAATAAATACAAGCTTTAAAGGAACTTTGTCAAACACTGTAGGGAAATATTATTGTTCAAGGATAAAAAAAAAAACAAGCGATTAAAACACCTACAGACCAAACCAATGTGCCAGTAAGCAAGAAAAAATGAGAAGGCATTCATACTCAATGCTGCTTGGAATAAAAGCTGGCGTCATAAAATGAATGTCTTATTATTCATAGCTTGGCACACTAAAGAGAACTATCTCAAACTGAAAGGTCAAAGTAGAAAACTGGCTTCATTCATGTATTCCAACTAGAGATGTCCGATAATATCGGACTGCCGATATTATCGGCCGATAAATGCTTTAAAATGTAATATCGGAAATTATCGGTATCGGTTTCAAAAAGTAAAATTTATGACTATTTTAAAACGCCGCTGTACGGAGTGGTACACGGACATAGGGAGAAGTACAGAGCGCCAATAAACCTTAAAGGCACTGTCTTTGCGTGCCGGCCCAATCACATACCTACAGCTTTTCACACGCACTAGTGAATGCAAGCATACTTGGTCAACAGCCATACAGGTCACACTGAGGGTGGCCGTATAAACAACTTTAACACTGTTACAAATACGCGCCACACTGTGAACCCACACCAAACAAGAATGTCAAACACATTTCAGGAGAACATCCGCACCGTAACACAACATAAACACAACAGAACAAATACCCAGAACCCCTTTCAGCACTAACTCTTCCGGGACGCTACAATATACACACACCCCCTACCCTTTACTCCCCCCCCCCCAACCCCGCCCATCTCAACCTCCTCATGCTCTCTCAGGGAGAGCATGTCCCAAATTCCAAGCTGCTGTTTTGAAAAAGAAAATAATGCACTTTGTGACTTCAATAATAAATATGGCAGTACCATGTTGGCATTTTTTTCCATAACTTGAGTTGATTTATTTTGGAAAACCTTGTTACATTGTTTAATGCATCCAGCGGGGCATCACAACAAAATTAGGCATAATAATGTGTTAATTCCACAACAGTATATATCGGTATCGGTTGATATCGGAATCGGTAATTAAGAGTTGGACAATATCGGAATATCGGATATCGGCAAAAAAGCCATTATCGGACATCTCTAATTCCAACTAATGTTTGATGAGAGTTATGAGACCAGTGTTCGTAATAATGGCGTTATATATTTTTACTAGTAACAAGTAATCTAATTAATCACTTTTAGGTCCGTTACAACGCCGTTAGCAATAGCCTGATGTAACATTTAATACAGGATATATGTTTTTACTATAGTGAAAGCAACAAGCAGCACCGCAATAAAATGAACTTGATATCAAATAGGAAGAGGCAACATCAGCAGACGACAACGTACGCACACCAACAGAATGGGAATATGAACAACAAATCAATGATTGACGTGACAAGCTTTC
Organism: Nerophis lumbriciformis; assembly: GCF_033978685.3. Lineage (NCBI taxonomy): Eukaryota > Metazoa > Chordata > Actinopteri > Syngnathiformes > Syngnathidae > Nerophis > Nerophis lumbriciformis. The sequence continues at coordinate 24,775,456 of NC_084560.2, forward strand.
CATCCAAACAATACCCCGTTTGTTGACAAGAAGATACGACCGCCATCGGAGCGCATTCAATCGCTTTATTAAGCAGAGGTCACACAATCCGGTGAAAAGATTTGAGTGCGCTGCTGACTGCTAAAGCTAAAAAACGCAGCTCCGTTGAAACACTTGATGATGTCACACATCACTAGGCAACAGGCCCCGCCTTTTAAAAGCACAGACTTTTATAGTAAACATCTCTCATAAGCATATGCTAGATATTTATATATATATATACTTTTTTTTTTTAAGTAACGTAAAAATTACTTTCCCTAGTAATTAGTTGCATGTATTAAAGAGTAATTCAGTTAGTAATCGTAATACTTTTTTGGTAAAGTAACGAGTAACTATAATTAGTTGCTTTTTGAATGTAATTTTCAGGACACTGCTCATAACAGTGTTACTAAACCCAATGTTGGGCCACCAAAAATATATATTTGTTTCTCAGCTGTGCTCCCTATGCTGTAATTCACTTTTACACCACTGGTGTCAGTAAAGACATTCTCAAACAAACAGAAGAAGTCTGGAGCTCAAGTCATTGAGAAGTTTCTTCAGTGCAAAAATTATGACTAAAGTGGTGAAGCTGTATTTTCACTTGCACTTTTATTTTATCGGCAGTTTAGTTAAGAAACATATTTATTATTATTTTACTTTATTTATTTTAGAACAAGGGCCAAACGGTAGGAAATGGATGGATGCGTGAATGGATAATTGTATGTAAATACATGTCTTACTTCTTATGTGGTATATTTAATTAGTACTTATTTTTCTAATCAGCCTGACCTAAGCCTAATATTTGTGGTTAGCACATGCTTTCGTATCTTTTGACAAGGTTGTAAACTGTAAGCAGGTTTGATATAATTATTGAATACCATTAAAAGAGTATGCATTTAAACAGTAATGGGTAAAGTTCATGTTTTAGCAGTAGTTGTCATAAGTAGTTTGTACTCAATGAAGTTTTGACATACATCGGCCAAAATTATTGTGTTTCCTCAGTCGGGGGGCGGGGATCCCTTAGCGATAGGGTGACTGTGAGACCCACGGTCATAGCCGTGGCCTCTTACCGGTCGGGCGTGCCCTATTGGCTCCTCTCAATGCAGAAGAGAGGCGGCTTTACTCTCAACTCCTTCCGAATGACAGCACTTCTCACATGTCGTCACCCTCTTAGGAAGTCCCGCACCCGACAGAGGAAAAACAATCAATTATTTGTATTTGTATTTCTTCCGCCATATAGTCACTGCCGTTGTGTCCTTGGGCAAGACACTTGTTTCTGGCAGGACTCTCATAAAAATGAATCTGAATGGGATTTTTCCGGATAAATAAAGGTAAAACTTTATTTAAATTTTTTTACCATACACAACCTCATTTAAATGATTTATTAAACATGTTTGGCTTGCGTTTACTTATTTTATATATTGACATTATTTTACTCAAACAATCATATCTCTTGGTTGCTTTGTTGGGTCTGCTCCTTTTTTTTTTTTTTAACTTTTGTGGCTGTTTGTAGAAATGTCTGGTTGCATCAACTCTGCTCGTTTACTTTATTTAATGTCCTTTGTGTTCTTTGATGTTTCCCTCTTAAACACATGTTTATGTGTGCTATGGCTATGAGTTTTTTTCTCCTAGGCCTCAGTCAGGACCCCCTGTCCAGGGGCCCAGGCTTAGGCTGAATTTATTTATTTTTTCTCACCGGTAACACTCTTTTATAAACCTAAAATTGTTCAACTCAATGAATAGGCTTTCAAATATAAAATATATTGGACAAACAAACATTTTGACCTTCCAATGTTGAGTGAAGAGCGACACATATTCTCCAGCAGCCTCAGGCAAAGCAGAGCCTGAACAAAATGTCATCACTCGTGCTTCATCACCTCAGCGTTTGATTGCATTTACAAACAAACATGTCCGCCAGGCTGACAGTGAGCAATGAAACCATTAAGCCACGCACAGCAATCAACGTTTCCACTATGCAAATGCGTCAAACAAAAAAACGAAGTTTGTCCATCATAAATCCTTGCTTTTTTTTCTGCTTAAGCACAAACTCAAGGCCCGGAGGCCAGATTTAGTTTTATTTTCATTTAAAGTGGCCCGCCACGTCATTAATGTGTCCCGTCATTTACTATGACTCGCCATGTCATTCAAAGTGGTCTGCCACATCATTTAATGTGGTCCGTCATGTCATTTGTAGTGGCCCGCCACAATATTAAAATGGCCTGCCATACCATTCAATGAGGTTTACCACATAATTCAATGTGGTCCGTTTCGTCACTTGATGTGGCCCGCCACATTATTAAAGTGATCTGCCACACCACTCAATGGGGTCTGCCACATCATTTAATGCCGTCCTTCACGTCACTTGAAGTGGCCCGCCACATTATTAAAGTGGCCTGCCATACCATTCAATGGGGTCTGCCACATCTTTAATGTGGTCTGTCACATCACTTGATGTGGCCCGCCACATTATTAAAGTGGCCTGCCACATCATTTAATGCGGTCCGTCAAGTCATTCACTGTGGTCTGTCACATCATATAATGTGGTCCGTCACATCATTTAAGGTGGCCCCCCATATCATTTAATGCGGTCCGTCAAGTCATTCACTGTGGTCTGTCACATCATATAATGTGGTCCGTCACATCATTTAAGGTGGCCCCCCATATCATTTATTGTGGTCCGTCATGTCATTCAACGTGGTCTGTCACATCATTTAATGTGATCCGCCACATCATTAAAGTGGTCCGCTATGTCATTCAATGGGGTCTACCACATCATTTAATGTGGTCCTTCACGTTACTTGATGTGGCCCGCCACATTTTTAAATTGGCCTGCCATACCATTCAATGGGGTCTACCACGTCATTTAAGTGGTCCTTCACGTCACTTGATGTGGCCCGCCACATTGTTAAATTGGCCTGCCACATTGTTAAATTGGCCTGCCATGCCATTCATTGGGGTCTGCCACATCATTTAATGTGGTCCGTCACGTCACTTGAAGTGGCCCCCTACATTATTAGAATGGCCCGCCATGCCATTCAATGTGGTCCGTCATGTCATTTGTAGTGGCCCGCCACAATATTAATATGGCCTGCCATACCATTCAATGAGGTTTACCACATAATTCAATGTGGTCCGTTACGTCACTTGACGTGGCCCGCCACATTATTAAAGTGATCTGCCACACCACTCAATGGGGTCTGCCACATCATTTAATGCCGTCCTTCACGTCACTTGAAGTGGCCCGCCACATTATTAAAGTGGCCTGCCATACCATTCAATGGGGTCTGCCACATCTTTAATGTGGTCTGTCACATCACTTGATGTGGCCCGCCACATTATTAAAGTGGCCTGCCATACCATTCAATGGGGTCTGCCACATCATTTAATGTGGTCTGTCAGATAATTTTGATTCATTGTGGTCCGTCACGTCATTTAATGTTGCCCGCCTTGCCATTCAATGTGGTCCCTCGTGCGATTTTATTTGGCCCGCCACATTATTAAGGTGGCCTGCCATTTTATTCAATGTGGTCTGCCAGATCATTTAATGTGGCCCGCCACATTATCAAATTGGCCTGCCATACCATTCAACGGGGTCTGCCACATCTTTAATGTGGTCTGTCACATCACTTGATGTGGCCCGCCACATTATTAAAGTGGCCTGCCATACCATTCAATGGGGTCTGTCACATCATTTAACGTGGTCCGTCACGTCACTTGAAGTGGCCCGCCACATTATTAATATGGCCAGCCATACCATCCAATGGGGTCTGACACATCATTTAACGTGGTCCATCACATAATTTGACCTAGCCCGCCACATTATTAATATGGCCTGCGGCTATTCAATGTGGTCCATCACATCATTTAATGTTGCCCGCCATGCCATTCAATGTGGTCCCTCATGTCATTTGATGTGGCGCGCCACATTATTAACATGGCCTGCCATGTTATTCAATGTGGTCTGCCAGATCATTTAAGGTGGCCCGCCACATTATTAAAGTGGCCTGCCATACCATTCAATGGGATTTACCACATCATTTAACGTGGTCCTTCACGACACTTGAAGTGGCCCGCCACATTATTAATGTGGCCTGCCATAACATTTCAATGGGGTCTGTCACATCATTTAATGTGGTCCGTCACGTCACTTGTAGTGGCACGCCACATTATTAACATGGCCAGCAATACCATCCAATGGGTTCTGACACATCATTTTACGTGATCCATCACATAATTTGTCCTCGCCCGCCACAGTATTAATATGGCCTGCGGTTATTCAATGTGGTCCATCACATCATTTAATGTTGCCCGCCATGCCATTCGATGTGGTCCCTCATGTCATTTGATGTGGCGCGCCACATTATTAAAGTGGCCTGCCATGTTATTCAATGTGGTCTGCCAGATCATTTAAGGTGGCCCGCCACATTATTAATGTGGCCTGCCATACCATTCAATGGGGTCTGCCACATCATTTAACGTGGTTCTTCACGTCACTTGATGTGGCCCGCCACATTATTAAAGTAACCTGCCATACCATTCAATTGGGTTTACCACATGATTTAACGTGGTCCTTCACGTCACTTGAAGTGGCCCGCCACATTATTAATATGGCCTGCGGTTATTCAATGTGGTCCGTCACGTCATTTAATGTTGCCCGCTTTGCCATTCAACGTGGTCCCTCGTGTAATTTTATGTGGCCCGCCACGTTATTAATTTGGCCTGCCATACCATTCAATGGGATTTACCACATCATTTAATGTGGTCCTTCACGACACTTGATGTGGTCCGCCACGTTATTAAAGTGGCCTGCCATAACATGCAATTAGGTCTGCCACATCATTTAATGTGGTCCGTCACGTCACTTGACGTGGCCCGCCACATTATTAACCTAGCCTGCGGTTATTCAATGTGGTCCCCCATGTCATTTGATGTTGCCCGCCACATTATTAAAGTGGCCTGCCATATTATTCAATGTGGTCTGCCACATCATTAAATGTGTTGACTTCTGAAAGCTGCAACATTTGCAATTTGGCCCTCAATAAAACCTAGTTTGACAGCCATGTTCGAAAGCAAGCTCTAAATAGCTAACCTTTTTTTCCTTTTCTCCGAACAAATGCATCTCTATTTCCCTCCCTTGGGGGGGGCAGGCGGTTGTAATTATCGAGCTCTAATGGTGGACTGAAGGCTACTGTCAGCATGGACCACCGCCAGGAGAGAAAGACTGCAAAGACGTGTGTGCAGCAAGGACAAAGCAATAAAACATGAGACAACTGACAAGTGAACGTAAGTTTACAGTCGATATTGTTTACTGTCAATAGTAGATTGCTTTCTCTTCTATGCTGATGTCGGTGTTTAAACACAAGCCCGCTTCATTAATTACGACAATATGACATAACCTAAAGATTTGAAAATTCCCATGGAAACGCTAAATTGGAAAAGAGCAAAGACCACATTGCTGCCTGTAGGCAAAATTATATAAAAATTTTTTAAAAAAGTATTACATGCTAATGTTAGCTACTTAGCATAATAACTAAGCTAGCAGTTAGCATGTCACCAAATAAGGAAATCCATGGTTTGTGGTTTTAAACGTCTATATTACCTAAAATTGTAGAATTAAATGCTAGCATGCTAACATAAGAACAGTTAATAAACTTGTAAGATTTTATCACCTTTTTCTCACCTTTTTTAAGGAGCGCCGTAAAAATGGCTGCCCCGTCGGCGCTCTTGTCTTGTCTCCCTGTAACGTATGTCTGCTCTTAGCGGGACTTGCCTTTTGTTCTTTTTTGGTTTAAGCGTTACTCACCTTTTTACCTCCACGCTGTCTCCCACTGTGCTCTGCATATTGGGATCACGACAAACCATCCTCAACGCGTTCCGACTTCTACAAAGCAATGAACTACCTGCTGCCACCTACTGATATGGAGTATTACATGCTCTACACAGCACAGGCACTAGACAACGGCACATTATTATACTTATTGATTTGCAAAAAATATTTTCTGGACCGTCGGCGCTCTTGTCTTGTCTCCCTGTAACGTATGTCTGCTCTTAGCGGGACTTGCCTTTTGTTCTTTTTTGGTTTAAGCGTTACTCACCTTTTTACCTCCACGCTGTCTCCCACTGTGCTCTGCATATTGGGATCACGACAAACCATCCTCAACGCGTTCCGACTTCTACAAAGCAATGAACTACCTGCTGCCACCTACTGATATGGAGTATTACATGCTCTACACAGCACAGGCACTAGACAACGGCACATTATTATACTTATTGATTTGCAAAAAATATTTTCTGGACCAATTAAGTGAAGTTGCATAATTTCCTACAGCACACCAGACAATATCTCACGGCACACTAGTGTGCCGCGGCACAGTGGTTGAAAAACACTGTTAAGATGTTAGAAATGCTTTAAATAGTTACCACATTAACGCAAAGTGTGTTTCCGACTTGAAATATATTTAGTTTGAAACACATTTCTCCAGAAGACACCACACAGTGACAAGTCCTGCTGACTTACCTCTGAAAGGACGGCCGTCTTCTCGGTCCGATGTAATATTCCAAGGTTTCGCACCCAATGTTGGTTAGTCTGTGATCCTATACCGCATGCGGCTCTTTAGTGCCGGCCTCGTGGCTCCCTAGAGCATTTTTTAAAAAAGGATCGAAAAGAGAAAAAGACGGGGGAAAATTATTTTTTTTGTTTTAGTATGTTTTTTGTTTGAGGACAAACGTGACACAAACCTTCCCAATTGTTAGAAGGTCCACTGTTTAATATATTTGTGTGTATGCTTCACTGATGAGAGTATTTGGTGAACATGGTTTTGTCCTATTCATTTTGGCGGTTCTTGAACTCATCATAAAACTTTAGCATAGCAACGTTAGCATGTTTACAAGGGAAGTGTGAGTATACTTGCAAGATAGCGCGGAGCATGAAAATCCATGATTTTTAGGTTGGTTTTTTTTGTTTTGTTTTTTGTTCTTGTTTTTTTTGTGTCCTGTCCAGCTTCTCAGGCAAATCATATAGTTGATGTAGATGCCCATGTCGGCTGTTCAGATTTACTTTACAAAAGTGTAGGATACTTCTCTTGTTGCCTTATTTGTATTTGACTTTATTAAATGTATTTATATTATCATTTAGTGCAGCCGGGCCGGAGCAGCAGGGGATAGAAAGAGAAAAAAAAGAAGACAGAGGGGGAAATTGTGGGGACAAGAGGGGGATCAGACAGAGAGACAAAAACAACAACAGCAAACAACAACAACAACAACAATAGAGCAACATCAGCAAATACGACATGTACAAATATGATGGTAAAAGTAATAGCAAATAAGCAGTTAGCGAAAAATAAAAAATAATACAGAAATGACAATGAGCATTATTACACTACAAATGGATCAATACAAATACCAATAGAAATAGCGCTATTGATAATGAACAATACCAATAATTTACCTTTATTATCAACAATACAGTTGTTTAAATGCAACAATACATATACGTAATGATAACTTGAGATACGAAAGAATGCAGAAAAATGGAGGGGGAGAAAGAGAAGCAACCTACATTAACCTTGTAGATTGTTATAGTAACAATAGGTTAAGCTTTGTCAGTGTGCCATGTGTTACAACCAGTTTACCCTAGGGCAACAACGTTAATATATGTTTGATGAAACGTGATTATGTGCATGAGTGTAAGTATGCATATGTACTTGTATATGTACAGAATGTGTATATGTGTTTGTACAATGAATGTATGTGTACAGAATGTGTATATGTGTTTGTGCAGTGAATGTATATGTACAGAGTGTGTATATGTGTTTGTACAGTAAGTGTATATGTACAGTATGTGTATGTTTGTATATTGAATGTGCGTGTGGATGTACGAACTTTAGGTATGTAAATATGTACTGTATTTGTGCATGTATGTGGGAGCGTAGGTACCTATGTACGTATGTGAGCATATGTGAATTTGTATGTACAATATATTCGACTCCCAGAGTGCGTGGGAGCCAGAGCACGGCCCCATCACCCCCGAGAGCCCAACCCACAAACAGTAGGCGTGGTGCCCAGGGAACCAGGGACCACCGCCCCCACGCAGCCAAGCCGGCCAGCGACAGGAACCCCAGAGCCCGGCCCACCGTACCGCCCACAAGGGCCAGCAGCAGGCCGCAGACAGACGCACCCGGCAGAGGACAGGGCACGAGAAAAGCAGGGGACAGCCAGACCCCAAGCCAGCGAGAGACCACACCCCACACGGGCAGAAAGGCGAGACACCTCGCCCGAGGGACCCAGAGACTCCCCGCAACCGGACGGGAAGACCGCCCCAACCCCACCGGCAACCGGGCCCCCACGAGCCCACCCCCCACCCCCGGAGAGCGCGGCGAGGCCAGCCCCCGGCCACCCCACCCAAATCGGTCGCTGTAGGACCACCCGACACAGGGCCACGGGAACCACCCACCCCACCTGCAGGGACCCCAACGATGGAGATGGAACAACCAGCAACCGCCCCGCCGAGCCCCCCCTTCTGAGGGAGGGGAAAAATTAAAAAATAATATTAATAAAATATATTAAAAAATTAATAAATAAATAAATAAAATAAAAAAAAGAATTAAAAGAAGATCACAGACATGCTGACAAACAAGGTCACTACCCCAGCAAGTGGCCGACTCGCAGCACCTCGGAATACCTTGCAGCACCAAGCTACCATAATAGACGCAGGGACTAGGCCCAACAGGCCCCAACCAAGACGGGCACCCGGAAGGGATGGACAGCGGGACCCAGGAGCTCCAGACACGCAGTTCGGATGCAGTAGCCTGAGGCGTCGACCCCCGTCTGACAGGCAGGCCCAGAGCGTACCCCCAGAAATGAATATACATACATACATATATATATATATATATATACATACACATACACATATACATGTATACATACCCACACATACACATATATACATATACATACACATACATATGTACACCTACACATATATATACATACATACATACACATACACACACATATACATACATATACACAGTTCGTCAGCCCCGACAGCCATCACGCGCGCGCGCTGCCACCAGTCACAACATCAGCCACACCCTTGCACCAGACCCAGCAGCCACGGGCGCCCACACCACAAACAAACGGCAGCAGAAACAGCAGCCGCAATAACCCCAGACAGCCAGCACCAGCCAATCAAATCAAAGCGATCAAAAAAAACTGCGACCAGCAACCACACGCCACCAGGACCACGGAGAGCAGCCGGCGCCAGCCCGCCAGTCAGCCCGAACGCCAACACGCAAACAAGAGACACCAACACCCCCCCCCCCCCCCCCCCCCCCCACCAAAAGACCCCCCCACCCCAACCCAAACCCGCACAAACACACCACCGCCCAAACAACCGAGACACAGCATCCAGACCAGACACGGGGGCCGCGCCGCCACCACATCAAGTCACCAACAGAGACCCCACAGCGCAAGGTCGGGCCACACGGGCACGGACCCCACCCAACAGGAAGTGAGACCCGTGCGACGCCACACACAAATAAATAATAAGATTTAAAAAAAAAAATTTTTTTTTAAATAAATAAAATAAAAATAAGTAAATAAAAAAATTAAAATAATAAATACATAAAAAATTATATTATATTATAAAAAAAAATTATAATTAATAATTAATAATGTTTTTTAGGTTTAAATGTATAAAATTAGGTAAATGCTAGCATAAAACATTAGCATGCTAATGTTAGCATGCGAACATAGGAACAGTTGGTATCCTTGCCAAGTACCAAAATCCTGGAATTTTAGGTTTAAATGTATAAAATTAAGTAAACGCTAGCATAAAATAGTAGAATGCAAAAATTAGCATGGAAACTGTTAATATACTAGCAAGATGGCGTCAAGTATCAACATCTATGATTTTTAGGTTTACAATTACAAAAATTGTTGAAAATGCTAGCATAAACCATTAGCAGGCTAATGTTAACATTCTAGCACAGTAACAGATAGTTTACTTGCAAGTTGACACCCAGTATCAAAATCCATCATTGAGAGGTTTATGCTAACGTGGGAACTGTTAGTATAAAATGTACAAAATTAGCTAAAATGTTAGGAAAATAAACATTACCTTGCTAACATTAGCATGCTTGTAACTGACCAAATAGGAGAAAATACCAAAAGTGCCAAAGCAGTTCTTAAGTGTCTTGTGTGTAAAGAGTACCGTATTTTTCGGACTATAAGTCGCAGTTTTTTTCATAGTTTGGCCGGGGGTACGACTTATACTCAGGAGCAACTTATATGTGAAATTATTAACACATTCCCGTAAAATATCAAATAATATTATTTAGCTCATTCAGGTAAGAGACTAGCCGTATAAGATTTCATGGGATTTAGCGATTAGGAGTGACAGATTGTTTGGTAAACGTATAGCATGTTCTATATGTTATAGTTATTTGAATGACTCTTACCATAATATGTTACGTTAACATACCAGGCACGTTCTCAGTTGGTTATTTATGCATCATATAACGTTCACTTATTCAGCCTGTTGTTCACTATTCTTTATTTATTTTAAATTGCCTTTCAAATGTCTATTCTTGGTGTTGGGTTTTATCAAATACATTTCCCTAAAAAATGCGACTTATACTCCAGTGCGACTTATATATGTTTGTTTCCTTCTTTATTATGTATTTTCGGCCGGTGCGACTTATACTCCGGAGCGGCTTATAGTCCGAAAAATACGGTAAATATTTAAAAATTTATATATGCGAGTCAGAGTTTTTCTTTGCAAAAAAAGTGGCAGGCTCAAAGGTTTGCTAGTAAGTTAGCAAACAAAAGAGGAGGAGTTATCATACTGCTTCTAACGGGGATTAATTAGCTAAGGGATATGATATCACTTTTTTTTTTATAGCAATCTATCACTTGTTATTTCACAGATATTAAAATATATGAAAATTTTAAAACTTTTATTGACAAAAATATTAATTTTGTTTCAATTTTGTTTTAAAAAATGGGTCTTTTGAAAATAAATAAATACATATTTTATTCCGTCTCAGGGCATTCAATCGATCGCGACTGGATGGTTTGTCTTGGAAGACTTTTCGCCGCCCAGCCGAGTAGGCTTCATCAGTTCATGCTCATAGACTTAGATTGGTCAGATCTAGTCCAGCGGTTGGTGCCAAAACCCCAAATGTTTATACTCCAAAAACCAGGTATGTGTGCCTTGGCAAGGATGGATTCGCCCTATCGTAGTTAGAAAAACAACTGTTTTAATGCAAACGAGCAACCCTATCTGGCAAAGCCAACGACAGTATGAATTGATTAAACAAGTTGAAAAACTTTTTCGGGTGTTACCATTTAGTGGTCAATTGTACTGTACTGTGAAATCTACTAATAAAAGTCTCAATCAATCAATCAATCAGTCTTTGAAGTGTAATTTCCCCTCGTTAGCAGTGAGGTATTGTGTGGCAGAACGATTGCTGTGGATCGACTTCTACCGACTATGGACTGGTGGTACCAGCCGCTGGACTAGATCTGACCAATAAGGCCCTGTCTGCATTAAGCCGGATAACTCCGTAAACAAATAATTATTTAGCCTAAGCCCCATTTCAGCCACGCTAAACCATTGTATAAGGTGCCCCTCCTTGGATCATTTTTTACACAGCTCTTAGCTTTGTATGGACTCATTGATCGTTTACAAACTGAGTTCGGAGAGGAAGTGACGTCAGAAAGAACGCGCCACAGCCAGCTTCATAACAACCGGACCACTGGAAATATGAAGGCGAGTCATTCAGACATGCCCGTGTTTCTCTTTCTTCTACATGTACAGACGCTTGTGGAAATCACACCTTAAGAGAAGGAAACGTGGGATTGCAGCTATTTGGGATACAACACATCTCAGACGGCAAGAGAACTTTCAAATGTCCAGGTCAGCTGTGATTCTACTTACCGAAAATATTTGTCCATTTGTCGAAGGAGAGACAACAAGAATGCGGGCTCCCGTGGATGTGATTTAAAAAGGTAGCGCATGCTTTGTATTACCTGGCCATCGAGTGAAGACTACGAAAAACAGCAAATGCATTTGGACTGGCAAAGCAGACTGTATCAGTTATTGTCCGCCATGTATGTCGCGGACTCAACGTCTAGGTCCAGAGTATATAAAGTCACCAAAAAGGAATGGACAATGAAGGTGAAGGCAAAAGAGTGAGGAGTGTCCTGACCAGATATCTAGATCCCTAGATTGATTGATGTAAAATGTTCTTTACCACATTGTTTACTTTCGTGTGTCCATTAAAGATTTGATTAATTTATGATGGCTTAGGTGTGATTCACTACAATAGGGCTTCACAGCACACTGGATTCCAGTTAATTGAAATACCACAACACTGGATATTGTTCAGATAAGTTACATTTAATTTAAGAACTTGCACACAAAGCAACACCGGAGGTGACTATGACGTGCGCATTTTCCGCGCATGCGTACTAGGTCGCGTTGCGCCGGCGGACGGAGGGTGGGAGGGGGTCTTAAACGACCATTGTGTGTGTGTGTGTGTGGACAAGGATAAGGTTAGGTGGGATTTACCCTAAATAGTGTTGAAGACGCCTAAGTCTATGAGCACGATTTGATGAAGCCTATCGAGTGAATGCCCTGGGATGACAATGACCTGAATGAGAACATTCATAGACACATATTTGATTACAATACATTATATCATTTTATATTGAGTTCATTTGAAAAAAGGCATTGTCAATATAATAATTAAGTGTCAAGCCATAGTGACCATTATGTCTGCGACTTACAAAAACAATCCTGTTCTAACTGAACTCATTTGAAAGACATTGTAAGCGTCGCCATCCTTTCACATTTTCAACAATGTACAGAAGATAAGCTTTCAAACGTATCAAGTGGTATCTCCCTTTTCTTTATGTTTCCCCTCACATCCAATTTTGATTCAGTCAAAGGTTATTTTCATATTTTTTTTATTTCATGTGTAATATTTGAAATGGAATGTATTCCAGAAGGAGGGAAACAGGGGAATTGGCTGCGTCCCAGAACTGCTGTGTTTTGAGGTGACAAGAAAAGACATGGGGGTCCCTCTGTTTCAGGACCACTGCTGAATTCTTAAATGTTTGCTACAGAGTCACTTGAAATCAGTAGAAAACTCACAGAAATTAATCTTGCCTGTACTTTAAGGTAGTCAGGGTACGGCTTTTACAGCAGTATAGATTTACTATCCACTGAACACAAGTCATCATAATTGAGATGACTGTGTCTTGTCTACAGTCATGGTGGTGGTAGTATCATGGTCTGGGGTTGCATGGGTGCTGCTGGCACTAGAAAGTTAAGGTTCATTGAGAGATTCTAACATGATTAGGAACCCAAACACAACTCCATGATGATACGCGCCCTGGGGGAGACGGACGGGAGTTCGGCACCCAGGGACAGAGATGTTGACTTGTTATGATAATCTCGGTAGCTCAGCACATTTAAGTACCGTATTTTTCGGAGTATAAGTCGCACCTGCCGAAAATGCATAATAAAGAAGGAAAAAAACACAAGTCGCACTGATCCATCGGGGAAATTTATTTGATAAACCCCAACACCAAGAAAAGACATTTGAAAGGCAATTTAAAATAAATAAAGAATAGTGAACAACAGGCTGAATAAGTGTACGTTATATGATGCATAAATAACCAACTGAGAACGTGCCTGGTATGTTAACGTAACATATTATGGTAAGAGTCATTCAAATAACTATAACATATAGAACATGCTATACGTTTACCAAACAATCTGTCACTCCTAATCGCTAAATCCCATGAAATCTTATACGTCTAGTCTCTTACGTGAATGAGCTAAATAATATTATTTGATATTTTACGGGAATGTGTTAATAATTTCACACATAAGTCGCTCCTGAGTATAAGTCGCACCCCCGGCCAAACTATGAAAAAAACTGCGACTTATAGTCCGAAAAATACGGTATGAATCTATTCTTAAAATTAGCTTATTATGATAACTGTGCTGTACAGTTATATATTGTTTTCTAATACAATATAGGTCTCATTTGCTATGCAATTGCACCTTCAAGACATTAGATGGCAGTACTGTGTAGGCTATATATGGAATGTTGTCTATCTAGGAAGTAGCTTTTTCCATGAAGCTTGATGTATTATGATGCGCCCTGCAAAGTGTTTGTACTCTATGGGCCTGATTTACTAAAGGTTTGCGTGTACTAAAACACGGGCAAACTTCATAGCACATGTAAAGCTGATCTACTAAACATGTGCAAAGTGGATTGCATCTGTTAAGTGAGCTTAATAAGGCGTGCAATCTGTTTTGCATCTGTGTCTTCATTAAAATGCAAAATGTATGCTAATCATCAAAACGCCCACAATACTGGGAGGAGAAGATGTAAATATAATTCTTTAGCACTCTCAATGTGATTTATCAATACTCATCACCGTTTTACGAGCACTATTTTTCGTTTTACTTAGCATGTGTCAGAGGGACGTGCAAACTGACAGTTATTAGACATATTGTTTATTCAGCAACATCATTTCATAATGTTATAGCTGCAAGAGGACTTAAGGGGCTAACTAAAATGACTTAAATTGATGTGTTTTGATTTGTTCATTTTACATAGAAATTAAAATAATTCTGATATGAAAAAATGTTTTTTAAGTATTTTTTTTTTGCGTCTTGAGCCGAGTAAGAGCAGCCAATGAGCGCACATTTGGCGGTAAAAAAAAAAAAGAAAAAAAAAAGTTGTTTCATCGTAGATGCACTGCTCAAGTCCGACTGCTTCTAAAATGCCCATAAAAAGTGGTAGATGTCTCCTGCATGTTTGAAAACATAACAAAACCCAACAGGTAAGAGGAGCATGATAACATGAATTTGCAGTAAATGAGAGTGTCTCTCTGCGGTGAGGTGGCGATTTGTCCAGGGTGTACCCCGTCTTCCGGCAGTGTGCAGCTGAGATAGGCTCCAGCCTCCCCCGCGACCCCGTAAGGGACTAGCGGTAGAAAAATGGATGGACGGATGGATGGATGGATGAGAGGGTCTCTGTGGTGATGCCCCGTATAGTACACGCAAATGCCTCATTTAAATACTGCACCACTTTGCAATTGCACAAGCAGTGTTATTAAATCACACGCAATAGTACATTCTGTTTCATAGAATGCACACACATATATTTACTGATTGTTGTTAAAAGGAAAGGCCATGTAACACAGTGGTAAAAATGCCCCTGTGCCAACTTTTTTGCAATGTGTTGCTGCCATTAAATTCTATGTTAATGATTATTTGCAAATAAAAAATACGTTTGTCAGTTCTAACATTAAATATTTGGTCTTTGCAGGCATCAAATTCCAAATGAGCTAATATTTGCAAAAAATAACACCAGTTCGAACGTTAAATATCTTGTCTTTGCAGTCTATTCATTTGAATATAAGTTGAAAAGGATTTGCAGATCATTGTATTCTGTTTTTATTTACCATTTACACAACGTGCCAACTTCACTGATTTGGGGTTTTATACATAGATCAGTGGTTCTTAACCTGGGTTCGATCGAACCCTAGGGGTTCGGGGAGTCGGGCTCAGGGGTTCGGCGGAGGTCAAGACACACCCGACTCGTGTAAATAAAAACTTCTCCCTATCGGCGTATTACGAATACGGCAACAGCAGAAGTCAGACTGATTTGCAGGTGTGTAATTTGTTGTGAGTTTATGCACTGTGTTGGTTTTGTTCTTTGAACAAGGTGATGTTCATGCACGGTTCATTTTGTGCACCAGTAAAAAAACATGGTAACACTTTAGTATGGGGAACATATTCACCATTAATTAGTTGCTTATTAACATGCAAATTAGTAACATATTGGCTCTTAACTAATCATTATTAAGTACTTATTAATGCCTTATTCGGCACGGCCTTATTATAACCCTAACCCTCTAACCCAGTGGTTCTTAACCTTGTTGGAGGTACCGAACCCCAGCAGTTTCATATGCGCATTCACCGAACCCTTCTTTAGTGAAAAATAAAATGTTGTTTTTTTCAAATTCAAGACAAAGTTATATGTTTTTGGTAACACTTTAGTATGGGGAACATATTCTAAGTAACAAAGACTTCATTTAGAGTTATTTGGACACTAGGGATAGGGTCAGGGTTAGAGGGTTAGGGTTATAATAAGGCCATGCCGAATAAGGCATTAATAAGTACTTAATAATGACTAGTTAAGAGCCAATATGTTACTAATTTGCATGTTAATAAGCAACTAATGAATGGTGAATATGTTCCCCATACTAAAGTGTTACCATGTTTTTTGCACAAAATGAACCGTGCATGAACATCACCTTGTTCAAAGAACAAAACCAACACAGTGCATAAACTCACAACAAATTACACACCTGCAAATCAGTCTGACTTCTGCTGTTGCCCTTTCCGTAATACGCCGATAGGGAGAAGTTTGTATTTACACGATGAGTCGGGTGTGTCTTGACCTCCGCCGAACCCCTGAGCCGACTCGCCGAACCCCTAGGGTTCGATCGAACCCAGGTTAAGAACCACTGCTCTAACCCTAACCCTCTAACCCTGGCCCTAACCCTAACCAAATAACTCTAAATGAAGTCTTTGTTACTTAGAATATGTTCCCCTAGTGTCCAAAAAACTCTAAATGAAGTCTTTGTTACTTAGAATATGTTCCCCATACTAAAGTGTTACCAAAAATATATAACTTTGTCTTGAATTTGAAAAAAAACATTTTATTTTTCACTAAAGAAGGGTTCGGTGAATGCGCATGTGAAACTGGTGGGGTTCGGTACCTCCAACAAGGTTAGGAACCACTGACATAGATGCTACAGTACCGTAATCGCTTGAAAAACAGCATGCTTGAAAGAGTATTACTATATTCCTCACGGATGACCAAAACATGGTTTTAAAAAGATGATAATGGAGCCAGATGAGCGTGTAATGAAGACAAGCAATAGATCCCAAGCTTCCAGCTGTTTTGTTTTGTTCACGACGTTTGACCCCCGCGATTACACAACTTTCATCTTCGCCGATAGCAATAGTTATTGTTGTGCGTTGAAAGCCTTCGGCATCTGACATCCTGTAATTAGCCACTTCACTGAGCATATTTCATTTAAAAAAAATATGCAACATGAATGGGGTGGGGGGAGAAGCTTATTCAAGAGGGCTGATGGTAAGGATGGGGGCTTCATCCGACGGCCCAGGCTCATTATGTTGCATTAGACGACGCCGCGCTCGGAGGCCAAAGCTCAGAGGATTGCATAGAATTTTAAAAAGCCGCCTTTGACCAACGTCGTCAAAGCATGCAGATGTCACATAACGAGTTGCTATTTAAAAGCATAGTTCGCTTCAATTCCCGTATGTATAGGTATAGTTTTAATTTGCAGTGGTTTTTACACCGAATTACTAAAACATAAAAACAGTACTACTGTTATTTTTACACATGGATTATTGCAAATGAGCTGCAATTTTGTTAACCCTAAAAACTGTAATTGTTGTTTTCACAATGCATTACTGTAAATAGTAAAACATTACCACTGCTATACTTTTATTTTTACAATAAAATTCTGGCGACTGAGTTGCCCTTTTCTTTTTTCCATAACATAACACAACCATAACACATATGATCACACAAAAGTACAACTCACATATGAACTTGAAGTGCCATCCCATTCCTAACCCATAGGGTTCAATATGATGTCGGTCCACCTTTTGCAGCTAATACAGCTTTAACTCTTCTGGGAAGGCTGTCTACAAGGTTGCAAAGTATGTTTAAAGGAGTTTTTGACCATTCTTCCAAAAGTGCATTGGTGAGGTCACACACTGATGTTAGTAGAAAAGGCCTGGCTCTCAGTCTCCGTTCTAATTCATCCCAAAGGTGTTCTATCGGGTTCAGGTCAGGACTCTGTGCAGGCCAGTCAAGTTCACCCACACCAGACTCTGTCATCCATGTCTTTATGGACCTTGCTTTTTGCGCAGGTGCAAAGTCATGTTGGAAGAGGAAGGGGCTCGCTCCAAACTGTTCCCATAAGGTTGGGAGCATGGAATTGTCCAAAATGTTTTGGTATCCTGGAGCATTCAAAGTTCCTTTCACTGGAACTAAGGGGCCAAGCCCAACTCCTGAAAAACAACCCCACACCATAATTCCTCCTACACCAAATTTCACACTCGGCACAATGTAAAATGTGAAATGTAGCGTTCTCCTGGCAACCTCAAAACCCCGACTAGTCCATCAGATTGCCAGATGGAAAAGCGTGATTTATCACTCCAAAGAAGGCGTCTCCACTGCTCTAGAGTCCAGTGGCGACGTGCTTTACACCACTGCATCCCACGCTTTGCATTGGACTTGGTGATGTATGGCTTAAATGCAGCTGCTCGGCCATGGAAACCCATTTCATGGAGCTCTCTGCGTACTGTACGTGGGGTAATTGTTTGGAGCTCTGTAGCAACTGACTGCAGAAAATCGGCGACCTCTTTGCACTATGCGCTTCAGCATCCGCTGACCCCTCTCTGTCAGTTTACGTGTCCTACCACGTTGTGGCTGAGTTGCTGTTGTTCCCAAACTCATCCATGTACTTATAATAAAGCCAACAGTTGACTTTGGAATATTTAGGAGCGAGGAAATTCCACGCTGGAAATCACTGAGCTCCTGAGAGCGGCCCATTCTTTCACAAATGAAACAGTCTCCATGCCTAAGTGCTTGATTTTATACACCTGTGGTCGGGCCAAGTGATTAGGACACCTGATTCTGATCATTTGGATGGGTGGCCAAATACTTTTGGCAATATAGTGTACGTGCATTACTGTAAATGGAAAACTGGTACCACTGTTTTATTTTCTGAAAAATTCTGTCAATTAAGCTGTTTTTTTTTTTACTGAAAAATATTTTATTCATGTATTTATTTTTTGTAATTCCACAAAATGTAATCATATAGAGCACCGTGTATTTCCTCAAATAACTAGCATGTGCATCCACCACAGATACATGTGTTATAGTGAAGATTCTAGTAAAACAGTCAAATGTCTTTTGGTTCATGTAGACCAGGGGTGTCAAACTCATTTTAGCTCAGGGGCCACATGGAGGAACATCTACTCCCAAGTGGGCCGGACTGGTAAAATCATGGCATGATAATTTAAAAACAAAGATAACTTCAGATTATTTTTTTTGTTTAATATTAGACCAATCACATTCTGAAAATGTATAAATCATAATGGTTTTTTTTACACTTACATGTCTTCATTAGTTATTGTTTATACTTTCTGAAAATTTATGTGATAATGTTCATTAGTCAAATAGGCAAAGTTTTAAAGTGCTCCCACTGGTTTTAATTTGTAATCTATCAGAAGATGAAATTAATGTAATTTACTCATTTTCCTCAACTGATGTACTAACATCATGTGGTTTATTATGTACATATGTAGCATCGTCTACAACAAAACTTGTAAATTTGGACTAATTTCATTTATCACACGTGAAGTAAGAAGGGGATACATATTTCAGAATATTTATGTGCGCCCAGAAAATGTGTCCCCAGTCATAAATACAGCACGACATACACAGATGATCAATTTGCATACTATGACTAATAAGCAGCGTAAGTAGGTAGTGTCCAAACACAGAAGTGCTGCCTCTATCCCAGGGGTCGGCAACCCGCGGCTCTAGAGCCGCATGCGGCTCTTTAGCGCCGCCCTAGTGGCTCTCTGGAGCTTTTTAAAAAATGTATGAAAAATGGAAAAAGATGAGGGGAAAAAAATATATTTTTTGTTTTAATATGGTTTCTGTAGGAGGACAAACATGACACTAACCTCCCTAATTGTTATAAAGCACACTGTCAGCTTCATTGATTCGAGTATTTGGCAAGCGCCGTTTTGTCCTACTAATTTTGGCGGTGCTTGAACTTACCTTAGTTTGTTTACATGTATAACTTTCTCCGACGTTCTAGGACGTGTTTTATGCCACTTCTTTTTCGGTCTCATTTTGTCCACCAAACTTTTTAAGGTTGTGCGTGAATGCACAAAGGTGAGTTTTGTTGATGTTATTGACTTGTGTGGAGTGCTAATCAGACATATTTGGTCACTGCATGACTGCAAGCTAATCGATGCTAACATGCTATTTAGGCTACCTATATGTACATATTGCATCATTATGCCTCATGTGTAGGTATATTTGAGGTCATTTAGTTTCCTTTAAGTCCTCTTAATTAAATTTATATCTCATGACACACTATCTGTATGTAATATGGCTTTTAATTTTTTTTGCGGCTACAGACAGATTTGTTTTTGTATTTTTGGTCCAATATGGCTCTTTCAACATTTTGGGTTGCCGACCCCTGCTCTATCCTAACATAGCTCCGCCCCCTCTTAAGTCATAGTTCGTAGGGGACACAAAGAATCGCTCTGGCGACATCCAGTGGACACATTTATAAAACAGCAGTTTCTTTCATTAAAAAAATTCAGCTCATTTTTATACTTAGCAAACTCATCTCGTGGGCCGGAGAAAACCTGTTGGCGGGCCTGATACATTTGACCACCCTTATGTAGACGTAGTTTTGGTATCGATATACAATATACAGTGTGTGAATGTGTGTGTGTGAATGGGTGAATGTGGAAATAGTGTCAAAGCGCTTTGAGTTCCTTAAAAAAGCTAGAAAAGCGCTGTACAAGTACAACCCATTTACCATTTTACACAATAAATGCAATACAATTCTGGCAACTGAGCTGCCCTTTTTTTTTTTTTTTTTTACTATAAAAGCTATATTTGCTGTTTTTACACTGCAATTCTGTAGATGGAAAAAATATCGTATTATTTTTATGATGAAATCCTGGCAACTGAGCTGCCTTTTTTTTTTTTTGCATAAAATCTTCAGTTGTTTTTACGAGTGCACTACTGAGAAAAATACTACCACTGGTTTACTGCTATTTTTATAGTAAAATTATGGCGACTCAACAGCTGATTTTTTTACTGTAAAATCTGCGTTTGTCGTTCTTACAGTGCATTACTGTAAATAGAAAAATGGCACCACTGTAATTTTTCGGTAAAATTTTGGCGACTGAGCAGCCATTTTTTAAAACTATAAGATCATTGCTTGCAGCGTGACCCCAGGATGCAGAGATAGCAGGTAAACATATATTCAACAGGGAGGTGCACAGGAAGCATACTAACATGTACATTTACCCAGCATCAAGAGGCAGGTGACGCTGGGCAATAAACCCTCTAAATTAGTAATGAGGTACAGGTGTGTCCACTGATCGCCAATCAAGAACAGGTGAGAGAAACAGCGCTCGGAGGCAGCAATAAAGTCACTGCATGACAACAGACAAAAGAGGAAGTAGAAACTAGAAATAAGAGCGCTGGACAGGAAGTTAAACACCAATCACAGGGAAAAACAAACATGACCAAACTGTCATTAATTCCTGTATCTATTAATTATTTAAGTCTATAAAATGTAACCATGTTGAGCATAGCGTATTTCTTCAAATAATAGCATGTGCGTTGTCCACAGATACATTTGTTGTCGTGACGTTTTTGGTAAAACAGTCAAATTTAGTTTGGTTCATGTAGACATACTTTTGGTATTGGCATACAAAATTCAAGGCTTTTTAATTTAATTTAATTTTACTTTGTTTATTTACAAAACCAGTGAATAAATACAATGATTTAATTGAATAAACTGCAAAGACAAGATATTTAATTTTGGAATTGAGAAACTATTTTTTTTTTTTTGCAAATAATCATTAACTTAGAATTTAATGGCAGCAACACATTGCAAAAAAGTTGGCACAGGGGCATTTTTACCACTGTGTTACATGGCCTTTCCTTTTAACAACTATCAGTAAACGTTTGGGAACTGAGGAGATACATTTTTGAAGCTTTTCAGGAGGAATTATTTCCCATTCTTGCTTGATGTACAGCTTAAGTTGTTTAACAGTCCGGGGTCTCTTTTGTGGTATTTTAGGCTTCAATGGGAGACAGGTCTGGACTACAGGCAGGCCAGTCTAGTACCCGCACTCTTTTACTACGAAGCCACACTGTTGTAACCCGTGCAGAATGTGGCTTGGCATTGTCTTGCTGAAATAAGCAGGGGTGTCCATGAAAAAGACGTTGATTGGATGGCAACATATGTTGTTCCAAAACCTGTATGTACCTTTCAGCATTAATGGTGCCTTCACAGATGTGTAAGTTACCCATGCCTTGGGCACTAATGCACCCCCATACCATCACAGATGCTGGCTTTTAAACTTTGTGCCTAAAACAATCCGGATGGTTCTTTTCCTCTTTGGTCCGGAGGACACGACATCCACAGTTTCCAAAAACAATTTGAAATGTGTACTCGTCAGACCACAGAACACTTTTCCATTTTGCATCAGTCCATCTTAGATGAGCTCGGGCCCAGCGAAGCCGGCAGCGTTTCTGGGTGTTGTTGATAAATGGCTTTTGCTACTGTATGCATAGTAGAGTTTTAACTTGCACTTACAGATGTAGCGACAAAGTGTGGTTACTGACAGTGGTTTTCTGAAGTGTTCCTGAGCCCATGTGGTGATATCCTTTACACACTCATGTTGGTTTTTGATGCAGTACCGCTTGTGGGATCGAAGGTCACAGGCATTCAATGTTGGTTTTCAGCCTTGCCGTGATTTCTCCAGATTCTCTTAACCTTTTGACGATATTACGGACCGTAGATGGGGAAATTCCTTGCAAAAGCTTGTTGAGAAATGTTGTTCTTAACCCTGTAACACCCCTTGTTGTAAAATTACAACGTTACCTTTTACCATTCTAAAAAAAACAATCCGTTATATACTGTATATTTAAAAAAAAAATCACATTTACATAGTCATTGGGTGCTATTGTTCAGTCTCACAAGGCTATTGGATCGTACATTTGTTTATAAGTCACGCCTTCTGGCCATGAACTCACACAACCTCTCAAGGTTTCCTTCGAACAACATCTATTTGTTTCATTGGACTGGATTCATCAGATTCCAGTAAGTAAAGTGT
Source organism: Nerophis lumbriciformis (assembly GCF_033978685.3). Classification (NCBI taxonomy): domain Eukaryota; kingdom Metazoa; phylum Chordata; class Actinopteri; order Syngnathiformes; family Syngnathidae; genus Nerophis; species Nerophis lumbriciformis. The sequence goes on from NC_084560.2 coordinate 24,798,491, forward strand.
CTTTTATATATTTTTTGGTTGTTATTACAATGTCTAGACTCTAGAGCATGTACATATGTAGTTATTGTGGAACAGATGCATCAAATTTAATTTAGAGCTTGTTATAGAATTGTTGCAATTATACAACACTTGGTGAATGTGGTAGTCAAAATGCTGACTTGTAGCAGTGGGCTCAAACAGGTTGTATTGTAAATGAACCCTTAGTTGTTCAGACAACGTGAGTACAAATACAGAAATTCTGCTCCCATCAAAGCCCAATGTTGCAATATTACAACATTTCTCTAAAAACATACATAAACATTTTTTGTTTTAACTATTCAATTTCTGCATCAAATGCCTCTTACAACAACATCTAAAAAGTCAAAAAAATTTTTTTAGGTTTTTTTATATTTGGGTCTTACAGGGTTAAACTGTTGGACAATTTGCTCACGCATTTGTTCACAAAGTGGTGACCCTCACCCCATCCTTGTTTGTGAATGACTGAGCATTGCATGGAAGCTGCTTTTATCCCCAATCATGGCACCCACCTGTTCTCAATTAGCCTGTTCACCTGTGGGATGTTCCAAATAAGTGTTTGATGAGCATTCCTTGACTTTCTCAGTCCTTTTTGCCACTTGTGCCAGCTTTTTTGAAACATATTGCAGGCATCAAATTCCAAATGAGCTAATATTTGCAAAAAATAATGTTTTCCAGTTCGAACGTTAAGTATCTTGTCTTTGCAGTCCATTCAATTGAATATAGGTTGAAAAGGATTTGCAAATCATTGTATTCTGTTTTTATTTACCATTTCCACAACGTGCCAACTTCACTGGTTTTGGGTTTTGTATTTGTTGCTATTAGTTTGGTCAAGTAAAAAATATATGAACACCATCATGGTCTCACAGCCGTGCAGCAAGTTCAAATATCAATAAATAAACTAGTGTTGTCTATTATTCCGTGAAACTTTGCCACAAATATTTTGCTGTAGTTTTTTTTAAAATAAATAAATAGTCAATTTTGCTACTGGTTCATGCACCACTTCCTTGTTTCCATGCAAGAGCTCAAACTTGTTTCATGCTGCGATGCTGCAGTCAAAGAAAAAAAAATGTAATGGGATTAAAAATCAAAGCATGTGTATTTGATTACTTTTGTCCATGGTGAAGAAATCACATTAGTTATCGACAGGTAGCCTGTAATGTCCTGTAACCAAAACAAATAGGGCAGCGGGTAAATCAGCTAATTAAAGGAGCGAATCAATAATGAAGAATCCTAATGAAATACTTCACGCTCGGATATTTGATGAAAGTTTGTAATGAAAGCATGTGGAACGGCCCCTGTGGGTGTTTTATTTTCACCAGGCGGGAATAATCACAGTTCATCATATCAGCCTGGGTGAATTTTCCCAGTCATTGGAATACAATACAGCCGTGGCGTGCGCGTCGTTCGACTCATTAATGTCATCTTAAGAGTGAGATTTGATGAGATAAGAGAGCCGAGCTGCAGCACTCAACCGGCTTGTCTTCATCACATTAGCATTGTATTGTAGTAAGCCAACACATCACAATTATTTAGTATCTACTGAAGGACTAAAGGACTTGCGGCATTTAACCGTTACATTCTCTATTTCCACCTATAATAGAATAATGTAATGTAGAATTAGAAAAGGACAATTTTTTGCAGAAATTGTGTGTAAATACTCTAAAAGCTAAAGCTGAAATGAAATGCTTTTCCAGGATTTTTAGGTTTAAAATTAGTCAAAATGATAGTGTAAAACATTGGGATTAGCATCAAAACAGTCTGAAGTGAAAGTGAAAGATGGCGCCAAAAGTACCGTATTTTCCGCACCATAAGGCGCCCTGGGTTAAAAGCCGCGCCTTCAATGAACGGCATATTTCAAAACTTTGTCCACCTATAAGCCGCCCGGTGTTGTAAGCCGCATCTAACTGCGCTAAAGGAATGTCAAAAAAAACAGTCAGATAGGTCAGTCAAACTTTAATAATATATTAAAAACCAGCGTTCTAACAACTCTGTTCACTCCCAAAATGTACGCAAATGTGCAATCACAAACATAGTAAAATTCAAAATAGTGCAGAGCAATAGCAACATAATGTTGCTCGAACGTTAATGTCACAACACACAAAATAAACATAACGCTCACTTTCTGAAGTTATTCTTCATTCATAAATCCCTCGAATTATTCTCCTTCGTTGTCCGAATTGAAAAGTTGGGCGAATGTGGGATCCAAAATGTCGTCTGGCGCTGTCTCCCTGCCTCCCTGTCTTGGTGAACGTCACGTGTGTTCGCCTTCTGTCATCCACTGTTCCCACGCAGTTAGCAGTCTAGCTTCGAATGCCCTGTTGACACCAATATCTAGCGGCTGGAGGTCTTTTGTCAATCCACCCGGAATGACGGCGAGTATTGAATTAAGCGCGTAAGCGTGTCTCTTAATGTGATGTTATGAGCTAGCAAATATAACAACTACACTACCCAGCATGCAACGATAGTGACGAGCATGCGCGGTAGCCCTGAGAAGCGTTGTTGTATGCTGGGAGTTAGAATGTGGTTATGAGCACGCTGTGAGTAAACGTTGAGAACTCAGTTAACACGCCTCGTCTGCATTATTTATAATTAGACAGACAACACATTTAATAGGAGCCATTTTGGGGTCTTTACATAAACACACAAATGGAAATGAAACGTCACATATCCCAGCATGCACCGCGCGCTTCTTCTACGGGGAAAAAAGATGGCGGCTGTTTACCGAAGTTGCGAGACCGAAACTTTATGAAAATGAATCTTAATATTTATCCATATATAAAGCGCACCGGGTTATAAGGCGCACTGCACTGTCAGCTTTTGAGAAAATTTGTGGTTTTTAGGTGCGCCTTATAGTGCGGAAAATACGGTATTTGCAAAGACTGATTTATCTGGGTGTGTATTTTGAGCTGTCAAAAAAAGCTGCCCTGCTACTTGTGCTGGACGATTACGTATTTTCCAGGCTATAAGGCGCACTTAAAATCTTTTTTTTTTCCTCAAAACTCGACAGTGCGCCTTATAACCCGGTGCGCCTGATGTAAGGAATACGTTTGGTTGAGCTTACCGACCTCGAAACAATTTTATTTGGCACATGGTGTAATGATAAGTGTGACCAGTAGATGGCAGTCAAACATAAGAGATACGTTTAGACTGCACCGCTTAAACATACGAGTATTATTATGGTGTGTGTATAAGGTAAGACATATTATCTGGCGTTTTGTTTCGCAAAATTATGCAAAAGCAACTTTTCTTACCTTCTGGTACCTGCTAATCTGTATTTGGGATCTGCATAAATCCTGAAAAATTGCGTGATTCCGCCTTTGTAGCCCGTGCCGACACCATAGTCTCTATTTTCTTGTTATGTGACATTCATCCTCCGCTGTTGCCATTTCTAATATAAAGTAGTGTAAAGTTCTTACTTATATCTGTCAGTGAACTCGCCATGAAAGCGCTAAAACATACCGGTGTAGTGAGTTTACATTATTCACCCAAGGAACTTTAGTTATTCGAGAGTTCCGGTCGGACGTTTTTTCCACGGGACACATTTCCGGTGTTGTTGTTTCGGGATGAGGAGATGCTGCTCCGTTATTGATTGAAGTAAAGTCTGAATGTCATTAAAACAGTTAGCTCCATCTTTTGACACTTCTTCCACCCCCGTCCTTGCACGCTACACCGCTACAACAAAGATGACGGGGAGAAGACGCTGCCGAAGGTGAGCCACGTAAATAAGACCGCCCACAAAACGGCGCATCCGGAAGCGACTGTCAGAAAGCGGCTTGGAGATGATCTGTAAAACATCATCTATGTAACATTTTGACCAAAGAACCACCATTACATGTTATGTAGACCACAAGGAAGTGTTTTCCATTTAGAAAAAATGAATAATAATAATATGACTCCTTTAATGCGCCCTATAATCCGGTGATTAAATTAAATTCCTGGAATTTTGGTAAAACCGGGAATTTTTCGAGTTCCTTAACCAACTTGGTTTTTAGCCTGAATATGAGGAGTGTTTTGACGGTAGAACGGTTGAAATGAGTTGAAAAATGTGAAAGGAGTAGTTGAACTTAAGGGTGGAAATAGGTTGCCAAAAAACGAGAATTCTTGGAAATGTGTTGAATATGGAAAAATGGCAGTTTGAAGGTGTTGAAGGTAGATTGGTTTGAATAGGTTGAAGACTGTGACAATTGCGGAAGTTTGAAAAATGGCCAATTCATTTTGAATGGGGAAAATGCAAAAAAATAATGGGAAATCCGGGAAAACAAATTCTAATTGTTGAAGTAGAGCACAGGCGGAATATTTTGAAGTTGGAATGATTTGAATCAGATGAAAAATGTGGGCGTTGTGGAACTTTGAAGAATGTCCCATTGATTTCAATAGAAATTTCAGAAAAAAATGGGAATTTTGGGAAAAGCGGGAATTTTTTTGAAAATGATAAAATAAAAACTTGAATGGTCAGAATGAGTAGAAATGGGTGGTGTTGAAATTTTCCAAATCGGTCGAGAAATGTTGAAATAGTAACATGTTGAATTGAGAAACGTATTACCTGGAATTTTTGGAAAACCGGGAAATTTTACAGTTCAAAAAACAACTTCTTTTTTTTTTTTTTTACTGCTTAAGAGGAATGTTTTGACAGTGGAACGGTTGAAATGCGTTAAAAAATGTGGAAGGAGTAGTCACCAGAAAAAAGGGTGGAAATAGGGCTTTGGAAAACCAGGAATTCTGGAATATCCTGGAATTTTTTTTTTACTTTGGAAAAATCATAGTTTGAATTTCCAGAATGGTGGAATGTGTTAAAGGTGAAATGGTTTGAATAGGTTGAACAATGTGGAAATATTGAAAGTTTGGAAAAATGGTCAATTCATTTTAAATGGGAAAAATGTGCCGGAAAACCGGGAATTCTGGGAAATCTGGGAATTTGGGGAATTTTTCAAGGGAAATCCCGCGATTCTCAAATAGGCTAAACAGTCTGAAGTTGGAACGGTTTGAATCGGGTTAAAAATGTAAAAGGTAGAGTCCGCCAAAATCTGGAGAAGAATAAATAGTAAGTTGAATATGTTTAATAAATAGATGCAATTTGGTGTAGAAAACCATATGTGTGAATGCTTTGGAGCATTCACACAATAATGAGTTTCAGAGTTGACAAAGATCTGGATTTCACACGAGCCACTGCTCACCAGTTAAATCTCTCCTTCTCTAGAAAACACTGCCTCTTAGTGTTTGGGGTGAGAATTGCATGAATAAATCACAGAGCTAGTGGTCAGCTGCATAATACTGTTATTAATTGAATATTGTTAATATTGCACAACAATGTACTTTTAAGACTGGTTTCATGTAAAATAAAATCATAATTTCATATAAGACATATAAATAGGCTCATTCTCTCCATCAGTTGTGGAAAACTGATGATTGTGTGTGGGTTTTTTTATTTTTTTATTTTGGCGTAGTTGACTTTAAGGTTTGGATGTGTTGACACAAGTCATTATCGAATGAGTGTGAAGTCATTTTATGAGGGAAAAATATACATTTTAAAATTGCTGAATTTTTTGATTATAATAAAAATATATATCTGACACAAAATACATAATAACAATTAATGTCATGTCTGTGTGATCATGTTTTGTTTTAGTCATGTTCGGTTTTGCTTTTGGACTTTTTGTGCACTTTTGTTTGTTTTGTCACCATAGCAACCATTAGTTTTCACCTGTCACGTAACACACCTGTTTCACATTTTGAGTCACGCACCTGTTTTCACTAATCATGTCTGTAGTATTTAAGTTCATTGTTTTCAGTTTGTCTTTCTGGCGACATCCGCATTCATACCCCTGACACACTCTCCACACACCCTTATGACCCTTGCTGCGCTTTTTCATGCCGTTTTCTCATCCAAGTAAGTTTTCTTTATTCATGCCATAGTTTGCAAGTTTTGTTTCATTGTTCATAGTTTCTGCCGTTGTGCAAGTTTTGTGTTTATAGTCAAGTTTTGTACTTCCGCCCTTGTGCGCGCCTTTTGTTTGCTTCTTTTTTTTTGTAGTTATAGTGTTAAAATAAATCATGTACTCCCCTTCACGCCACATCTGGTCCAAATCTTTTGCACCTCGGGAGAACAAACCACGCCACAGTCCCAGTCGTGACAATTAAGAGATTACAAGAAAGACATGAAAGTTATATCTATTATTTTACAAGAGGAAAAAACTTTTTTTTTTTCTTTTCAGTGTGGCTCCGTCACTTCTTTGGAGCGACAATAGTTGCTTATTTTGAACAAACGGCACCTTTTTGGTTCCATCACAGCGTGCTCAGTCCTCGCTCCATTAGCAAGACACTGCTACTGTATATGGGAGTTCCAGCTCATTAAGTGAACACCTTCATTACACATAATGGGCTAATGGAGCCCGAGACGGAGAGACTCTTCCTCTGCAGAACAATAAATAGCTCTCACCATAACCTCAAGGTAAAACTGCACCAGGCCTGTGTGGATACTTTCTTTTTCACACACGCTGTGGTATTACGATGGAACATTGCACTTAGGCAGCAAAATCCACCATTGAGAACTTCAAGCTCACAGCCGACAGCTAAAGTAACAATAAGAAGCAACTGCCATAAGGTACGACTTTAGTTGTTAAGTCTGCTATTTACTGACTCAAGCTACTATTGCAAACAGTACACAATGAAGGCACAACGAAGTGAGAAGACAACTCTGGACAGTCATGTTAGCACCGACACAGCATGATAGGTGTCCTGGCTGGTCCGGCAAAATGATAAACCACTAAAGACAGGGATATAGGCTACGACAGAGACGATGCTCTGGTGATTAAAATCCGGTCCGCCATCAAATTGACTTTTAAAACTGTATATTTTAGGTATATATTTGTTGCCTTAAATATGTCTGACGTAGGTATATTTTATACACTCCAAAAGTGGTACAAACAAAATATCCTGGGAACTAATGCCTCAAAAGCAAAAGTGAGTAAAAACCGCTAAAACATTAGTGCACTTAGCTTTTTGGTCGGAAAACCATTGTATCTAATGGAGAGCCAAATTCTATAGTCCGTGAACATTGCTCCAAGGTCAGGATTTTTTTTTTGTTGATTTAATGTGCATACAAAAAGGTAAACATTGACAGGTGCAAAGGCAGCAATATGTGATCAAACAAGATGGTAGCTAAAGAAGGACGTCCCTATTCATCCCCGAAAAAACCCGCCAAGTGAACAGCTGGTTTTATGATTTCCGGTGCTGACGTACGACAACCCGCGTCCCATATGTGACCATAGGATGAACAAATACACTACGGTACTAAGACTATGGTTTGGCCAATAACAGTTAGCTTTTACAGCTGTGTTGCCCAAAGTGCGGCACAGGGGCCATCTGTGGTCCGTGACCCGTTTGTCATCGGCCTTAAGCACATTACAAAAAAACAAAGAAATGGAGATCTCATTTGCACCCCTGGTGGTGAAATCTATCAAAATGAGGGTGGTCCCAAAAAGGTTTTAAAAGTGCTCCCCCTTTGGTCAACATATGAAATAACAAGTGTGTGTAAGAAAATTGAAATGCGCCTCCTTTGGCCAATTTTTTTTTTTTTAATTAATAAATATGTATATAGAGACATACTGTAATAACTTGAAGTAAATAATAAAGATTAAAAACCAATTACAAAAAAAAATACAAAAAATTTACTAAAAACAGTCTTGTTCTCTCAACGTGTCGACTTTTTTCTTATAAAATTGGGAACAATTTCTCATATTCTTTCCGTTTCTGTAATATCGCAATATTTTCTCGTAAAATTATTACTTTTTAATGCAAAATGGCGACATTTGTCATATAAAAATCTGACTTTTATCCCAATAATGCCAATTATTTTTGTTGTTCTTGTAAAATAGTGACATTTTTGGAGTACAATTCCGATTATTATTATAATATTGCCAAAATGTTAAAGTTTCCTGATAAAATTGTGACTTTTATCGAATAAAAATTTGCCAAAATGTTAAGCTTTTTCTTGTAAAATTGCGACGTTATTGAGTAAAATTCCAACTTTTATCATAATTTTGCACAAATGTTCAGTTTTTCTTGTAAAATTTTGACTTGCGTTGAGTAAAATGACGACTTTTATTATTGTACGGTAGTCCTAAAGAGGTATGCATTTTTCGGAGGCCCCTTGAAGGTGACAAATACGAACAGCTGATTTTACGACTTCGGTGCTGACGTACGACAACCCGCGTCCCATATGTGACTATAGGATGAACAAATACACTACGGTACTAAGACTATGGTTTGGCCATTAACAGTTAGCTTTTACAGCTGGGTTGCCCAAAGTGCGGCACGGGGGCCATCTGTGGTCCGTGACTCGTTTGTCATCGGCCTTAAGCACATTACAAAAAAAGAAAGAAATAGAGATCTCATTTGCACCCCTGGTGGTGAAATCTATCAAAATGAGGGTGGTCCCAAAAAGGTTTTAAAAGTGCTCCCCCTCTGGTCAACATATGAAATAACAAGTGTGTGTAAAAAAATTGAAATGCGCCTCCTTTGGCCAATTTTTTTTTTTAAATGAATAAATATGTATATAGAGACATGCTGTAATAACTTGAAGTAAATAATAAAGATTAAAAACCAATTACAAAAAAAAAAAAAAAGAAAAAAAAAATTAACTAAAAACAGTCTTGTTCTCACAACGTGTCGACTTTTTTTTTTTATAAAATTGGGAACAATTTCTCATATTCTTTCCGTTTCTGTAATATTGCAATATTTTCTCGTAAAATTATTACTTTTTAATGCAAAATGGCGACATTTGTCTTATAAAAATCTGACTTTTATCACAATAATGCCAATTTTTTTGTTGTTCTTGTAAAATAGTGACATTTTTGGAGTAAAATTCCGATTACTATTATAATATTGCCAAAAATTTAAAGTTTCCTGATAAAATTGTGACTTTTATCGAGAAAAAAATTGCCAAAATGTTAAGCTTTTTCTTGTAAAATTGCGACTGTTATTGAGTAAAATTCCAACTTTTATCATCATTTTGCACAAATGTTCAGTTTTTCTTGTAAAATGTTGACTTGCGTTGAGTAAAATTACGACTTATTATAGTAGGGTGGTCCTAAAGAGGTAGGCATTTTTCAGAGGCCCCATGAAGGTGACAAATACAAGAATGTATGTCTCTGTGTGTGTGTGTGTGTGTGTGTGTGTGTGTGTGTGTGTGTGTGTGTGTGTGTGTGTGTGTGTTATTTTTATCTAGTCACCACAGACGTGTGCCTGTAATTAAAACGTAGAGTTTGTCTGGCTGCTCAGGACAATATAAGAAACACAAACAGTCTATAAAAATGAAAATGATTAAGTCCTTCCAGTAATACCTATAAAACTCCACTAGGTGGCAGCTATTTTAGGAGAATAAAGTTGAAATGTTATGAGAGTAAAGCTGTAATTCATGAGACAAAATATACATTTTACAAAAATAATATATTACAAGAAATGTTTTTGGGTTGGTTTTTTTTAGAATAAAATTTATGATAAAAAAAAAAAGGTAATGTAGGTGAAAAACTAAAAGATAGTTGAAAAAATTACAAAGACAATTTTGTATGATTTTGTATTTGTTTTGATTTAAGTGTAATATAGAAGTCAAGTTTTAATATTACAAGGAGGAAGTTGTAATTTATAGAGAACAGAGAATGCGGGACGGCGTGGCTCGATTGGTAGAGTGGCCGTGCCAGCAACTTGAGGATTCCAGGTTCGAACCCCGAATTCACAGACCTAGTACTTGGACAATATATTTTACCCACCTGCTCCCAGTCCCACCCACACTGGTTTAAATGTAACTTAGATAATGGCTTTGACTATGTAAAGTGCTTTGATTCACTAGAGAAAAGCGCTATATAAATATAATTCACTTCACTTTACGTGACATTGAAGGAGCTTCTTTACAATGCAAACATGCCGACAGACCAGGGATTCTCAATCTGTGGTATGTGTACCACTCATGGTACGTGGGTTATATCTAGTGGTATGCCAAAGAACCACTTGATTAAAGTACAGTGTTTTATTTTTCTACATTCACTCACAGTGTTACTGTTTAAACTGTGTCGAATGTTACAGTGGCCAAAAATATTAAATATACTTGGTAAATAAAAACTTTGCCTTGTTTTTATTGAATATTTAGGCCTACTACGCTACTGTATTTTAATGTTGGTCATTGTGGTGGTGGAGAGCCACATTTTTCCTGTGGCGGTACTTGGTGAAAAAAGTTTGAGAACCACTGGTATAGACTATTTACAGCTAAATAAATGTAAAACATGAAAGAGCACAGGTACAAAAGGTATAAAATATATGTTACTAAAAGTGCCAAAAATAGTAAAAGAATACAAATAAATGTTTGTATGTACAGTGTGGGTTATTGCACATTGGTAAAATGTTACACGGAATAGATATTGCACAGTTGTAACATATATACAGGTAAAAGCCAGTAAATTAGAATATTTTGAAAAACTTGATTTATTTCAGTAATTGCATTCAAAAGGTGTAACTTGTACATTATATTTATTCATTGCACACAGACTGATGCATTCAAATGTTTATTTCATTTAATTTTGATGATTTGAAGTGGCAACAAATGAAAATCCAAAATTCCGTGTGTCACAAAATTAGAATATTACTTAAGGCTAATACAAAAAAGGGATTTTTAGAAATGTTGGCCAACTGAAAAGTATGAAAATGAAAAATATGAGCATGTGCAATACTCAATACTTGGTTGGAGCTCCTTTTGCCTCAATTACTGCGTTAATGCGGCGTGGCATGGAGTCGATGAGTTTCTGGCACTGCTTAGGTGTTATGAGAGCCCAGGTTGCTCTGATAGTGGCCTTCAACTCTTCTGCGTTTTTGGGTCTGGCATTCTGCATCTTCCTTTTCACAATACCCCACAGATTTTCTATGGGGCTAAGGTCAGGGGAGTTGGCGGGCCAATTTAGAACAGAAATACCATGGTCCGTAAACCAGGCACGGGTAGATTTTGCGCTGTGTGCAGGCGCCAAGTCCTGTTGGAACTTGAAATCTCCATCTCCATAGAGCAGGTCAGCAGCAGGAAGCATGAAGTGCTCTAAAACTTGCTGGTAGACGGCTGCGTTGACCCTGGATCTCAGGAAACAGAGTGGACCGACACCAGCAGATGACATGGCACCCAAACCATCACTGATGGTGGAAACTTTACACTAGACTTCAGGCAATGTGGATCCTGTGCCTCTCCTGTCTTCCTCCAGACTCTGGGACCTCGATTTCCAAAGGAAATGCAAACCAAACCAACCCAAACCATCAGTGGTGTCGGTCCACTCTGTTTCCTGAGATCCAGGGTCAACGCAGCCGTCTACCAGCAAGTTTTAGAGCACTTCATGCTTCCTGCAGCTGACCTGCTCTATGGAGATGGAGATTTCAAGTTCCAACAGGACTTGGCGCCTGCACACAGCGCAAAATCTACCCGTGCCTGGTTTACGGACCATGGTATTTCTGTTCTAAATTAGCCCGCCAACTCCCCTGACCTTAGCCCCATAGAAAATCTGTGGGGTATTGTGAAAAGGAAGATGCAGAATGCCAGACCCAAAAACGCAGAAGAGTTGAAGGCCACTATCAGAGCAACCTGGGCTCTCATAACACCTGAGCAGTGCCAGAAACTCATCGACTCCATGCCACGCCGCATTAACGCAGTAATTGAGGCAAAAGGAGCTCCAACCAAGTATTGAGTATTGTACATGCTCATATTTTTATTTTTCATACTTTTCAGTTGGCCAACATTTCTAAAAATCCCTTTTTTGTATTAGCCTTAAGTAATATTCTAATTTTGTGACACACGGAATTTTGGATTTTCATTTGTTGCCACTTCAAATCATCAAAATTAAATGAAATAAACATTTGAATGCATCAGTCTGTGTGCAATGAATAAATATAATGTACAAGTTACACCTTTTGAATGCAATTACTGAAATAAATCAAGTTTTTCAAAATATTCTAATTTACTGGCTTTTACCTGTATGTATATATATATATATATATATATATATATATATATATATATATATATATATATATATATATATATATATATATATATATATATACACATATACACACACACATGCATATATACAAAACCCAAAACCAGTGAAGTTGGCACGTTGTGTAAATGATAAATAAAAACAGAATGCAATGATTTGCAAATTCTTTTCAACTTATATTCAATTGAATAGACTGCAAAGACAAGATATTTAACATTCGAACTGGTAAACTTTGTTATTTTCTGCAAAGATTAGCTCATTTGGAATTTGATGCCTGCAACATGTTTCAAAAAAGCTGGCACAAGTGGCAAAAAAGACTGAGAAAGTTGAGGAATGCTCATCAAACACTTATTTGGAACATCCCACAGGTGAACAGGCTAATTGGGAACAGGTGGGTGCCATGATTGGGGATAAAAGTAGATTCCATGAGTGATCCCAAGGATTATCCCTCGGCCGCGTTCCCAGACATGTCAAACTATCCGGTGCTCTCTATGTCATTCTACACAACAAAACAGATGAAAACTTGGAAAGGCACGGTGGCCTGCAACTTCTTTGTTTGTAGCCAGGTCAGGGAAATTGGTATCAAGACTCTATACCGGATAAATCTTGCATTGTTTTTGCTCAGGTAAGGTTGCTTTTCTTGATTTAACTCCGTGTCTACAACCATGTTTGATGCCTTTTTGTCTATAGATGTCAACATTGTGTATGTGCTGAAAGTTTTATTTATGATCGTTGCTTTTAGTAAAAATATAACTCTTTTAGGTTTTGCTCACATTTGCTTTCTTTTATTTAGACTCGCTGAGTTGGTTTACGAAACACTCGTAGCAAAATTGTGTTTAAAGAACTCCAAAACAAGATAAAATACAAATCAAATCAAAACAATACTTGAATGGGAAATACTAAACGTTAAAAAGTACAAAACCCAAAATTTGTGAAGTTGGCACGTTGTGTAAATGGTAAATAAAAACAGAATACAATGATTTGCAAATCTTTTTCAACTTATAATCAATTGAATAGACTGCAAAGACAAGATATTTAATGTCCGAAATGAGAAACACATTTTATTTGCAAATAATCATTAACTTAGAATTTAATGGCAGCAACAGATTGCAAAAAAGTTAGCACAGGGACATTTTTACCACTGTGTTACATGGCCTTTCCTTTTAACAACACTCAGTTGTAAAATGTGGCTTGGCATTGTCTTGCTGAAATAAGCAGGGGCGTCCATGATAACGTTGCCTGGATGGCAACACATGTTGCTCCAAAACCTGTATGTACCTTTCAGCATTAATGGTACCTTCACAGATGTATAAGTTTCCCATGCCTTGGGCACTAATACACCCCCATACAATTACAGATGCTGGCTTTTCAACTTTGCGCCTTTAATAATCCGGATGTTTCCTTTTCTTTTTGGTCCGGAGGACACGATGTCCACAGTTTCCAAAAGCAATTTGAAATGTGGACTCGTCACACCACAGAACACTTTTCCACTTTGCATCAGTCCATCTTGGATGAGCTCGGGCCCAGCAAAGCCGGCAGCATTTCTGGGTGTTGTTGATAAATGGCTATCGCTTTGCATAGTAGAATTTTAACTTGCACTTACAGATGTAGCGACCAACTGTAGTTACTGACAGTGGTTTTCTGAAGTGTTCCTGAGCCCATGTGGAGATATCCTTTACACACTCATGTCGGTTTTTGATGCAGTACCGCCTGAGGGATCAAAGGTCCGTAATATCATCGCTTACGTGCAGTGATTTCTCCAGATTCTCAAAACCTTTTGATGATATTACAGACCGTAGATGGTGAAATCCTTAAATTCCTTGCAATAGCTTGTTGAGAAATGTTGTTCTTAAACTGTTTGGACAATTTGCTCACGCATTTGTTCACAAAGTGGTGACCCTCGCCCCATCCTTGTTTGTGAATGACTGAGCATTTCATGGAAGCTGCTTTTATACCCAATCATGGCACCCACTTTTTCCCAATTAGCCTGTTCACCTGTGGGATGTTCCAATTAAGTATTTGATGAGCATGCTTCAACTTTCTCAGTCTTTTTTGCCACTTTTGCCAGCTTTTTAGAAACATGTCGCAGGCATCAAATTCCAAACGAGCTAATATTTGCCAAAAATAACAAAGTTTTCCAGTTCGAACGTTAAATATCTTGTCTTTGCAGTCTATTCAATTGAATATAGGTTGAACAGGATTTGCAAATCATTGTATTCTGTTTTTATTTACCATTTACGCAACGTGCCAATTTCACTGGATTTGGGTTTTGTACATCAAACAAACCCTAAACGAAGTGATCACTGCAAACTTTCTTCGACTCAATCAGCTCCCTCGGACGAGAATACGTGCCACTTTTCATCAAATCTTGCACTCTTTCGCTCTTCTTGATTAACCCCTCGAGGAACTCCGGAGAAACTTTCAATACTTTTTCGTGATTTGAACGTTTCCAATAGCCTAAAACGAGACAACAGACGGTCGCTGGTCCGCCACTTCGAACCTCGCGTAGTTATTAACGAGCGACGTGACGTCAGGCGAATGCAACCTATAGAAAGCGGTGCTGGTTAAATGTAGGACACAGGGCATGCAAGGATCATAGCAATGTGTGTGCACCTCTGAGACCCCCAACCCAACCCAACCGCCATCAAACACACACATCTTCAAGTGCCTTGCAGCATTTATGAGACACGGAGGAACAGAGGCTTGTCGCTGACAGGAAGCCTTAGTTTGTTCCTGACAAATGGTACATCTTTAGCAGCCGTAATGTGCGTGTGTGTGTGTGTGTGTGTGTGTGTGTGTGACATCGTTTGACATTGCCTGCAGGGGTGTCAGGTGTCATGTTCACACAAGTGAGGGTCAAAGCAGCAATTCTGCTCAACTAAGACAGTGATGGATGATTGCTGGCAGCTTCTCTGACATTACAAGGAAATATACAGTTGTGTGCTCTACAAAAGCCAATTTAAAAAAAAAAATGGCATGAGAAGCTATGGTTATATTAACCCCTTTTTTCCTTGTCTTCCAATATTGTTGTTTTTTTGTCCAGCGCAAAGGTTCTCAAATGTTTTTCACAAAGTACCAACTCGGGAAACACTTGGCTCTCCGAGTACCAACTAGGGTTGTACGGTACATTGGTATTTGTATAGCACCGCGATACTAATGAATCATGTTCGGTACTATACCGCCTTTAAAAAAGTGCCGGTGCCCCAACCCCCCCCTGTCGGCGTCACGTCGTGTCATATAATGTCACATGAACAATAACGAGATCTGATAGCTCAGTTACAGCTCATTTTATTACCTATTCTGTGTTTTATGTTGCACGATTGCACCAAGAAAAATTCCTAGTTTGTGAACCCGTTCTCAAACAATGGCAATAAAAACCATTCTGATTCACGTAACATTACGAGAATATTTTTCCTATAACAATATAGTCAAATATTGCAAGAAATAACATACTTTCAGCACCTTTTGAAATTACAAAAATGTGTTCACATAAATTACAATTTATTTTTCTAAAAAAACAACAACTTTATTCTTGTAATATTCCAACTTAACTTGATAAAATACAGCGCCGCTTGTCTTTTAACATGGTGATTTGTTTTCTCTACAGCATTTTTCTCTGTAAGGTAATAATTTATTCTTTTTTTACAATGTTCAAAAGGTTGTTTAAAAATATAAATTTTAGTATTAAAAATACCCCTTTTTTTCATCTTTATCAAAGAATTGTGACTGTACTTTTTTTTCTTGTAATATGACTTTTTTTCTTTGAAAAATTATTTAGTTTTTACGTTATTTAGAAAAAATACTGCTTTATTTACGTAACGACAAAATTATTTCGTTCTTGCAACTGCATTTTTTTTCTTTAAAAAGGTAAAACCTTATTTTTGTAATGTTAAATTGGCCGGAGAGGGTGGTGGCGACCCCTGCTGGCCCACCGGAGAGGGTGGTGGCGCCGTCTGTTGCAGACCCACCGGAGAGGATGGTGGCCCCGTCTGTTGCAGACCCACCGGAGACGATGGTGGCGCCGTCTGTTGCAGACCCACCGGAGAGGATGGTGGCGCCGTCTGTTGCAGACCCACTGGAGAGGATGGTGGCGCCGTCTGTTGCAGACCCACCGGAGAGGATGGTGGCGCCGTCTGTTGCAGACCCACCGGAGAGGATGGTGGCGCCGTCTGTTGCAGACCCACCGGAGAGGATGGTGGCGCCGTCTGTTGCAGACCCACCGGAGAGGATGGTGGCGCCGTCTGTTGCAGACCCACCGGAGAGGATGGTGGCGCCGTCTGTTGCAGACCCACCGGAGAGGATGGCGGCGCCGTCTGTTGCAGACCCACCGGAGATGATGGCGGCGCCGTCGGTTGCAGACCCACCGGAGGTGATGGTGGCGCCGTAGGTTGCAGACCCACCGGAGATTATGGTGGCGCCGTAGGTTGCAGACCCACCGGAGATGGTGGTGGCGGCGTAGGTTGCAGACCCACCGGAGATGATGGTGGCGCCGTAAGTTGCAGACCCACCGGAGATGATGGTGGCGCCGTAAGTTGCAGACCCACCAGAGATGATGGTGGCGCCGTCGGTTGCAGACTCACCGGAGATGATGGTGGCGCCGTCGGTTGCAGACCCACCGGAGATGATGGTGGCGCCGTAGGTTGCAGACCCACCGGAGATGATGGTGGAGCCGTAGGTTGCAGACCCACCGGAGAGGATGGTGGCGCCGTCTGTTGCAGACCCACCGGAGAGGATGGTGGCGCCGTCTGTTGCAGACCCACCGGAGAGGATGGTGGCGCCGTCTGTTGCAGACCCACCGGAGAGGATGGTGGCGCCGTCTGTTGCAGACCCACCGGAGAGGATGGTGGCGCCGTCTGTTGCAGACCCACCGGAGAGGATGGTGGCGCCGTCTGTTGCAGACCCACCGGAGAGGATGGTGGCGCCGTCTGTTGCAGACCCACCGGAGAGGATGGCGGCGCCGTCTGTTGCAGACCCACCGGAGATGATGGCGGCGCCGTCGGTTGCAGACCCACCGGAGGTGATGGTGGCGCCGTAGGTTGCAGACCCACCGGAGATTATGGTGGCGCCGTAGGTTGCAGACCCACCGGAGATGGTGGTGGCGGCGTAGGTTGCAGACCCACCGGAGATGATGGTGGCGCCGTAAGTTGCAGACCCACCGGAGATGATGGTGGCGCCGTAAGTTGCAGACCCACCAGAGATGATGGTGGCGCCGTCGGTTGCAGACTCACCGGAGATGATGGTAGCGCCGTCGGTTGCAGACCCACCGGAGATGATGGTGGCGCCGTAGGTTGCAGACCCACCGGAGATGATGGTGGAGCCGTAGGTTGCAGACCCACCGGAGATGATGGTGGCGCCGTAGGTTGCAGACCCACCGGAGATGATGGTGGCACCGTAGGTTGCAGACCCACCGGAGATGATGTTGGCGCCGTCGGTTGCAGACCCACCGGAGATGATGTTGACGCCGTCGGTTGCAGACCCACTGGAGATGATGGTGGCGCCGTAGGTTGCCGACCCACCGGAGATAATGGTGGCGCCGTAGGTTGCCGGCCCACCGGAGATGATGGTGGCGCCGTAGGTTGCCGGCCCACCAGAGATGATGATGGCACCGTAGGTTGCCGGCCCACCGGAGACGATGGTGCCGTAGGTTGCCGGCCCACCGGAGATGATGGCGTCGTAGGTTGCCGGCCCACCGGAGACGATGGCGTCGTAGGTTGCCGGCCCACTGGACTGCATGGTGGCGTCTGCCGGCCCACCGGACTGCATGGTGGCGTCTGTTGCAGACCCACTTGTGTGAGGAGTAGCTGTGCCTTCTCAGCTGCACAGCGACTCATAGCCCCCCCCCCTTAAGGAACGGATCCCAGACGTCCCCAGATAGGCCCACAGACGTGGGTGGGAGAGGGCTTGAAAAGCGGCCGAACTTTTCTTTAATTTAGCCATTATCCCAGGAATCCTGTCAAGCCTCTCCGCCATCGAAGTCTCTGCGGGATTTGTGTTAGGAAGCTGGAGTATTCTGTCACAGTATGGAGGTGACGAACCCCAAGATGCAGAGACGGCAGGCTTGGTGCAGGAAAACATGATTTAATTTAACACTAAAACAAGAACAAACAAAAGTGTACAAACAAAAGGCGCACACAAGGCGGAGAACAAACTTGGCTATGAACATAAACTAGCACAAAGGCTAACTGGAAACAAAAACCCTTACTGCGACACGAAGGAACTATGACATGAGCAGAGTGAACAGCTACAACGACAAGTATTAATGACATTGACAATCATAATGACAATACTCCAGCACTGACTGGAGTGCAAAGCAGGTCTAAATAGTAGCTGGCTGATTGACACCAGGTGTGGCCAGGTGCCAATCAGTCACAGCTGAGGGGGAAAAGCACTCAGGGATACAAGCAGGAAATAAAGACAAAATAAGAGCGCTGACAGGAAATAAAGACAGACAGAGGAAAAACTAAAACATGACCAAACTGTCAGGGAGAAGCCTGACAAAACTGTATTCATAAGGTTTTGACTTTTTCTCTTAAAATGTTCCATTAAAACTTGATTGAAAAATATTCTCAAAACATTGTGACTGTTCTTGTATTGTTATGACTTTTTCCCGTAATGTTGCTTTTTCACAAAAATAATGATAAAATTATTAATAATAATAATAATAATAATATTAATAATAATAATAATAATAATATTAATAATAATAATAATAATAATAACCATGGGTTAGATTAATAGAAAACACTTTTTTCTAGTGACTTAAAGTGTGTGACACTGAAAAATTAAATACAAATACCATTTTACTTTTGTATTATTAATGTCTGTAAGTATTGCTTTTTTTCCTTAACATTAAAAAAAAAAATAAAAAAAAAAAAATATATATATATATATATATATATATATATATATATATATATATATATATATATATATATATATATATATATATATATATATATATATATATATATATATATATTTTAGGAGTTGTTTCCAAAATAATTTCATTCTACAAGAAAAAATCTCCAAAATGATTCCCGAGCACGGCCACCGCTGCTGCTCACTGCTCGCCTCACCTCCCAGGGGGTGGAACAAGGGGATGGGTCAAATGCAGAGAGTAATTTCACCACACCTAGCGTGTGTGTGACTATCAGTGATACTTTAACTTTTAAACTTTTAAGAACTATGGCTTTTGTTTTAAACATTTTTTTTTAAATAATTTTTTTTTGCGTAATATTCTGACGATAGCAATTTTTTTTCAACTTTATTCTCGTAATTTAAAATGTTTTTGTAATATTCTAAATGTTCTCTAAAAATATTAATTTTTTTGATTAAAATTACCATTTTTTCCCCCTGAAATCCTTTTTTGTGACTGTTCCTTTGATGTTATAAGTTTCTACTTTCAAAATGTTCTTCACGTAATGTAGATTTTTTTTGTAACAAGTATTGACTTAAGCATGTATTTATTTAATATAAGCATTACATGTTTTGTTACGTTACTACTTTTTTTTTGCAACACCTTTTTTCTTGATGTCTTGACTTTTCTCTAAAAGTTTTTCTATTAAAATGGTGACCTTTTTCTCAAAATAAACAATACAAATAACTACTCTACTTTACAAGTTTCAACATGTTATCAGTTGTTTCTCAAATGACTTTACTTTAATGTAACTATGACTTTTGTTTCAAATATTTACTTATTTGCTAAAAAAAAAAAATACTTTAAAAAAAATGATATTAAAAAAATATATACTAAAAACTTTGACTATTTTCCATGATATTCCAGCTTTTTTTGGTGATTAATTCCATATTTTATTGACCACATATGACTTTATTTCCACAACTTCACTGCAGTTTTCAGTGTGGCCCCGATGACTCTTCATAGATGACCTCATGTGGCTCAGAAAACCAAATGCATCTGTTGTTTACTTTGTAAACAAATATGAACATCTTTTTATAGACGCACTCCATCAAAATGCAAAACCACATAAAGCAAATGTCTTGCAGGCCTTTTTTTAAAAAAGAACACTTTGGAGGCAATTTTATGTTGGGTTTGGCTTGATCCTCCATCTGTCATTCAGAAAATATTTGCAGCGTTTGTTCTGCGCGAGCAACTTCCTGTTTGGCTTTTTCCCGTACAGTAATCCACGCCTAGTGCACTTGCGTTGAAAAAAAAAAAAATCAAATCCCAGATGGTACATTGTGGATTGTTTCAACCATATAACACACTCATTCTCCCCTTGCTGTTTTGCCTCATGTGAACCCTTTAGACCCGTTTCATCCGCTCCAAATCCATGAGGATACTTAATGGATACACCTGCTTAGTCAAATTAAATTCATGCGAACGCGACTCTTTGCATTGTGTGAATAAACAACTATTTGTCTAAACCGGGGGTCATTATCCCGCGGCTCTCGAGCCACATGGGGCTCTTTGTACGGAATATGTACTGTACTGTGCAATCTACTAATAAAAGTTTAAATCAATCAATCAATTTGGTGCGGCCCTAGTGGCTCCCTGGAGCGTTTTTAAAAAAGGATTGAAAATGGAAAAAGATGGTGAAAATAATGTTTTTGTTTTAGTATGTTTGTTGTTTAAGGACCAACATAACACAAACATTCCCAATTGTCAGAAAGCCCACTGTTTAATATGTGTGTGTGTATGCTTCACTGATGAGAGGATTTGGTGAACGTGGTTTTGTCCTACTCATTTCGGTGGTTCTTGAACTCACCATAGTTGTGTGGACTGTGACGCAACAGTTTGTTTACATGTAAAATCTTCCACTCCTCCTTTGTCTCATTTTGTCCACCAAACGCTTTATGCTGTGCGTGAATAAACAAAGGTGCGCTTTGTTGATGTTATTGACTTGTTGGAGTGCTAATCAGGCATATTTGGTCAGTGCATGCAAATCAATGCTAACATGCTATTTAGGCTAGCTGTATGTACATATTGCATCAGTATGCCTCATTTGTAGGTATATTTGAGCTCATTTAATATCCTTTATTTTTACCCTCTTTGTAAATAATTTAGTTTTGCATGTCTCATGACACATTATCTGTATGTAATATTGGCTGCATTTCAGATATTTGTTTGTGTGCCATGTTGTTCCAGACCACAGCAAACATTACCTAGGTTGCCAAAGATTGTAATAAATCTATTAAAAGAAGACAGCCTGCCGTTTCCTTTAACTTAGACACACACATCTATATCTTTGGTCATTAGAAGCCAGTAATTTCCAGGAGTTATCTCACTTTCTGAGTAGCCTCCATTTTACGAATGGTTTCTAATGTTGTAAAAATGTTTAGAATAAATATAAAAATGTCAACATTTCTGTCAAAGAATATTTGCATCAGCCTGCGACACATTGTCATTTTGATAGTAGGCTATTATAGCTAATATAGACACTTAGGTCATGTGTTGCCTTCATTATAGCACCTATATAAGACTTTTCAAGTCATTTTGATAGTAGGCTATTATAGCTAATATAGACACTTAGGTCATGTGTTGCCTTCATTATAACATTTATATACAGCTTTTCATTTTTTGCGGCTCCAGACAGATTTGTTTTTTGTATTTTTGGTCCAATATGGCTCTTTCAACGTTTTGGGTTGCCAACCCCTGTTCTAAACTATGGCACACATACACTATATTGCCAAAAGTATTTGGCCACCTGCCTTGAGTCACATTTGAACTTGAAGTGCCATCCCATTCCTAACCCATAGGGTTCAATATGATGTCGGCCCACATTTTGCAGCTATTACAGCTTCAACTCTTCTGGGAAGGCTGTCCACAAGGTTGCGGAGTGTGTTTATAGGAATTTTCCACCATTCTTCCAAAAGCGCATCGGTGAGGTCACACACTGACTGGCTCTCAGTCTCCGTTCTAATTCATCCCGAAGGTGTTCTATCGGGTTCAGGTCAGGACTCTGTGCCGGCCAGTCAAGTTCATCCACACCAGACTCTGTCATCCATGTGGCCAGGCCAAGTGATTAGGAGACCTGATTCTGATCATTTGGATGGGTGGCCAAATACTTTTGGCAATCTAGTGTAATCAAACTATGGTTGACTTCTGTCCAAATCTGGCTTCACGGGAAGCTCCTTGTAAAAACTCATCAACCTGCCCGGAAATTTAACTGTTTTTCACTGCCAACTCAAAGGTGCATCAGCATAAATTGACAGTGTGGAAGCGTTTCCCCGTGCATACCGAAGACGGGGGATCATCCGGCGGTCGTAGATGGAGCCGCTAACTGATTAGAGGTCAGCTGAGTGAAGGCCGCGGCGGTTAGAAGTGCAGCCTCAGCAGGATGGCTGACACATGCGTGCTTATTTATTTATTTTCCGTTAGTTTGTTGGCACGTTTACATCAGGCCCGCTGAGACACAACATTGACATACAAGCAAGGTCCCCTCTAAATATTCAATTTGCAGGATGAGTCCCTTTACTTCTGCAAATAATTACTCAATGCCAGTGGTTCTCAAACATTTTCTTTTTGTTTTTTTTAACAAATACCACCTCAGAAAACACGTGGCTCTTCAAGTACCACCATAATGACCAACATTAAAATGCAGTAGCGTAGTAGGCCTATTTAGTCATTAAAAACAAGGCAGAGGTTTTATTTAACCAGTATATTCGATATTGTTGGCACAGTAACACTACACACAGTTTGAACAGTAACACTGTGTTTGAACATAGGAAAATAAAACACTGTACTTTTATCAAGGGATGGAGCCCGTGTACCCACTGGTGGTACACAGACCACAGTTTGAGAGTCACACACAGAACTTAGTACAGCTGACATTAGAAAGACGCCTGCAAAAAAAGTAAATGATTAAAAGGATTAATCAGATTAATCACAGTTATAAAATGAATGAATCATACGTAATCTGGGTCTGTGTACCTTCCGTTCATTCTATTTCCAATTCTTAAACGCAAATCAAAAAATACAATTAGTGACGTGTTTCGATTTTTATTACATATTTCCATCCATCCATCCATTTTCTACCGCTTGTCCCTTTCGGGGTGGCAGATTTTAACGATTTTCATTAAAATATTGCCATAAAATTGGATTTTGTGCTATTTTCCTTTTATGGATTTTTTATTTTTCCAGATTAACATCCAAAATGCAAAAATGCGCATTTATCTGTGTGATGACAAATTGAACCGGAAGCAGTATTTTAGCTTTTCCTTTTGCCTTTAGCAACGCTCACACCTTTGTTCAGCAGGAGTCCTATTGTCGCTTTAAAAAAAGTGTCATTAAATAGTTGTCCAACTTTTGTTTTAGAAATGAAAATAGAAAAAATGGGCTGGAATTAGTTTTTTGGTTTGCATTTAAGGATTTGAAATAAAATGGCAAAATTAGGGCAGTTTTTCGATAAAAAAATGTTTAATATATGGCAGATTTTAAAACAAACAAAAAAGGGTTGATTTTCATTCAAATATTGCCATAACTTGGATTTTGTGCTGTTTTCCTTTTATGGATTTTTATTTTTCCAGATAAACACAAAAAAATCTATTTCATGTTTATCCAAAATGCAAAAATGCGTGTTTATCTGTGTGATGACAAATTGAACCGGAAGCAGTATTTTAGCTTTTCCTTTGTGTTTAGCATGTTTTTAGCATAACGGTAACACCTTTGTTTAGCAGGATTCCTATTGTCGCTTTAAAAAAGTCTCATTAAATAGTTGTTCAACTTTTGTTTCAGAAATGAAAATAGAAAAAATGGGCTGAAATTATTTTTTTGATTTGCATTCAAGAATTTGAAATAGAATGAACGGAAGGTACACCAAAATTAGGGCAGTTCTTCGATATATTTTTTTAAATATATGGCAGATTTTAAAACAAATAAAAAAGGGTTGATTTTCATTCAAATATTGCCATAAAACTTGATTTTGTGCTGTTTTCCTTTTATGGATTTTTATTTTTCCAGATAAACACAAACATCGAATATACGTTCATCCAAAATGTAAAAATGTGCGTTTATCTGCGTGATGACAAATTGAACCGGAAGCAATATTTTAAGCTTTTCCTTCGCATTTAGCATGTTAGCATAACGCTAACACCTTTGTTCAGCAGGAGTCCTAATGTCCTTTAAAAAAAGTGTCATTAAATAGTTGTTCAACTTTTGTTTTAGAAATAAAAATAGAAAAAATGGCCTGAAATTAGTTGTTTGATTTGCATTTAAGAATTTGAAATAGAATGAACGGAAGGTACACCAAAATTAGGGACGTTCTTCGATATATTTTTTTAATATATGGCAGAATTTAAATTAAACAAAAAAGGGTTGATTTTAATTCAAATATTGCCATAAAATTGGATTTTGTGCTGTTTTTATTTTTCCAGATAAACACAAACATCGAATATACGCTCATCCAAAATGCAAAAATGCGCGTTTATCTGTGTGATTACAAATTGAACCGGAAGCAGTATTTTAGCTTTTCCTTCGCGTTTAGCATGTTTTTAGCATAACGCTAACACCTTTGTTCGGCAGGAGTCTTAATGTCGTTTTAAAAAAATTCATTAAATCGTTGTCCAACTTTTGTTTCAGAAATGAAAACAGAAAAAATTACCCAAAATAATTTTTTTGATTCGCATTAGAGAATTCGTAATAGAATGAACAGAAGGTACACGGACCTATCTGTGTAGCATTTGTTGGATTTTTAATACAAAACCAAAACTAATAAAAATAAATACAACTTGAATATTTCAATATTTGTATCCAGACCCAAAACTAAAGACATTTTTTTTTTTCCAATTTTTGATTTTGTGCACAATTGGGAAATGGAGCAAACGTGTAACGGGCATTTGTACTTTTTTTTTTTTGAAAATCCACTTGAGACTTCAAGTTTACCCGGAAGTAGTTTTACGTGAACTTGGGCTTGCACATAAACAAACGTAGAAGAAGACGGGAGGACCGAAGGGGTCGAAATCAAGTTGAAGTTATAAAGATGTAGTATAAGCACTACAAAAATGATCATTTTCAAAATATCCACAGTGTTTATTTTACCTTTTTCAGCCAGTCCTCCACATGTGTTACTGCTTTTTTATTGATTCTATATTCACAAATTGTATTGTGCCGAACAAGGTCCTTAGCTAGATTTTGCCATCTAGTGGACAACTACATAACTACACACAAGGGCACAAGCGGTCAACATAGTTTTTATTTGCGGTAACTAAGCAACTAAATAACTAACTTTTTAGCATTTACATAAAAAGGGCAAAATTCCAATGGCAAATATTACTATCTTTCACAGCACCATCCCGTTGAAAGGCTAAATATATATAAATAAATATATATATATATATATATATAAAGGGCCTAAGCGGTAGAAAATGGATGGATATATATATATATATATATATATATATATATATATATATATATATATATATATATATATATATATATATATATATATATATATATATATAATTCATTAAAACTAAACTGGTCAGTTATAAATGCAGTATATTGCATATATGTACAATACATATACTGTATGTGGTTGCATGTGTTTATTAATGATGTGGAGGTTTAGAACAGGGGTCCCCAAACTACGGCACACGGGCCGGATATGGCCCGCCAGCGTCCAAAATCCGGCCCCCGGGAAGTCCCAAGTTTATTTATTTTATTTATTTTTTTATCCATCCATTTCCTATCGCGTGTCCCTTTTGGTGTCGCGGGGGGTGCTTTAGCCTATCTTAGCTGCATTCGGGTGGAAGGGGTAATTGTTTTAAATCTGTCCAATCGATAACGTGACATCATCACGCTCGGAATATATATATATATATATATATATATATAACTTTCACATACTCTTAATTATCAATTATAATAAATATTGATCATATGTCCATTTTATTATTATACTATGTAAACACACACACACACACACACACACACACACACACACACACACACACACACACACACACACACACACACACACACACATTCTTGTATTTGTTACCTTTTTGAGACCTCCGAAAAATGCCTACCTCTTTAGGACCACCCTTTCTAGATGTATAAAGATGTGTATTTACAACATTAATCATATATACATACTATGCAAATATAAAAAAGAAAGATTTTTGTAAAAAAAAAAAAAAATCTTTGTTTGGAATTTTTTTTTATCTTCATTATTTTCTTCAAGTTATTACAGTATGTCTCTATATACATATTTATTTTAATTATTTTAATTAATTTTGGCCATAGGGGGGCGCATTTCAATTTCTTACACACACTTGTTATTTCATATGTTGACCAGAGTGGGGAGCACTTTTAAAACCGACACACAGTCAATTTGAAAGATTCCTCCTTTTTGGGACCACCCTAATCATGATAGATTCACCACCAGGTGTGCAAATGTGACATTCTCTATTAGATGCAATGGTTTTCTGTTGTGACCGTTTGGCCTTTTTTGTGCACTTCCCTGCTGCACCATTTTTTTGTTATTATCAGAGGTGGGTAGAGTACCCAAAATTATACTCAAGTAAGAGTACAGTTAGTTGACAATAATAGGACTCAAGTAAAAGTAAAAAGTTGTCATCAAAATAATTACTTTAGTAAAAATAAGTAATTTTTCCACAAAAAAACTATTCAAGTATTGAGTAACTCGTGAGTAACTTCTGATTTTTTAGTATTACTTTTTAGAACTATTTTTTAATGGTTCGTGGACTACAATTGTAGTAGATGTGTGCATGTGTGCAAAACATAACAATCATTTACCATTTATTGCAACATGTTTTTGTCATGTCTGTGTAATCATGTTTTGTCTTAGTCATGTTTTGTTTAGTTTCTGGCTTTTCACTCCCTCGTCTTGTTTCCATGGTTACCCATTAGTTTTCACCTGTCATGTCACGCACCTGTTTTGAGTCACGCACCTGTTAATCATGTCTGTGTTATTTAAGCTTTTCATTTTCTGTTGTTCGTCCTGACGACATCCCCGCATTCTTACCCCTGTTACACTCTATGTACCTCTGCGCACTTCATGCCATGTCCACGTACGTTTTTTATATTAATGCCACAGTTAGTGTTTTTGTTTAATTGTTCACAGTTTTTTGCCCACGTGCAAGTCTTTTTGTTTCATTAGTCAAGATTGTACATCCGCCTTGAGCGCGCTTTTTGTTCCTTTGAGTGTTATTATTAAATATGTATTTACCTTCACGCCATGACCAGTCCAGCTTTACTTGCATCTCGGGAAAACAAACACTCCATAGTACCAGTCATGACAGTTTTCTCTAGATAGAAGTTGAATTCTTGTAGGCTAAAATATGAACATTTCTATTGACACAGATGACAGGACATGATATAAATGGTTTTTTTACTGGTTTGAAATTAATCATTGAACATGTGTGCTGATTTGTCTGGCGTTATGTCACTGTTTACAGTATCTATGTACTGAATTAGTCTGATATGTCAAATAATTCAGTTTCTTCTATTTTCACAGTTAATTTCTAGTTTTAATGATCTTACCACTAATGTGACTGTTGGCCATAAGCAAAAGTTGGGGGAAAATACAAAAAAACGCAACAGTTTGTTTACATGTAAAATCTTCCACTCCTTCTTTGTCTCATTTTGTCCACCAAATGTTTTATGCTGTGCGTGAATGCACAAAGGTGAGCTTTGTTGATGTTATTGACTTGTGTGGAGTGCTAATCAGGCATATTTGGTCAGTGCATGACTGCCAGCTAATCAATGCTAACATGCTATTTAGGCTAGCTGTATTTACATATTGCATCATTATGCCTCATTTGTAGGTATATTTGAGCTCATTTAATATCCCTTACTTGTATCCTCTTTGTATGTAATTGCGTTTTGCATGTCTCATGACACATTATCTGTATGTAATATTGGCTGCATTTCAGATAGTTGTTTGTGTGCCATGTTGTTCCAGACCACAGCAAACATTACCCAGCTTGCCAAAGATTATAATAAATCTATTGAAAGAAGACAGCCTGCCGTTTCCTTTAACTTGGAGACACACATCTATACCTTTGGCCATTAAAAGCCGGTAATTTCCAGGAGTTATCTCACCTTCTGAGTAGCTTCTGATTTACTAACGGTTTCTAATGTTGTAAAAATGTGTAGAATAAATATTATATTTCAACATTTCTGTCAAGGAAGATTTGCTTCAGCCTGCGACACATAGTCATTTTGATAGTAGGCTATTATAGCTAATATAGACACTTATGTCATGTGTTGCCTTCATTATAACACTTATATAAGACTTTTCATTTTTTGCGGCTCCAGACGGATTAGTTTTTTGTATTTTTGGTCCATTATGGCTCTTTCAAAGTTTTGGGTTGCCGACCCCCGATCTAGAGTATTGTACCCCTGAGAGGATACACTTGCTTTTGTGAGATACTGTTTATAGTCCATACAACTTGATTGTCCTGTCAGAGAGGACGTTTATGGTTGAAACATGGAAGACAGATCTTCTATCTGGACAATCGGGTGACACACACCTGACATCCTTGCAATCAAGACGCATCCTTACATCCAATCAAGGCAAACACTTGTGCAGAGGCGTCGGGATAAATAGGAGCATCTCCCAGCAATCTGCGCTGGGTGACAGGCGGAAATACATCTTTGGAGTCGGTGTCCTCCCTGGATGCGTCCCATTCATCTTGACTGTCAAAGCAAAGGGGATACTATAATGAAAGGTGTACACCCCAGTGAGCATCTCACTTCTGGAAGCTCAGCACATCACAACATGCAGGAGGTGCTCACTGGCCAGCGGGAAGACTACTTGGCAGCTCTGGAAGCACGCGTGTGACATGAGGATAGGTTAATTGATAACTGTTGGAATAGAACTGCAGTACAGATGCAATGCATACAGTCTTACTTATGCAATGAAGCCATACACTACAAGGACAAGTGACAAAGTGTCTGGTACTTTGTTTGAATTTAAAATATAACAGGTGTCAAACTCAAGGCCACATCATTTTAAGTGGCCCTCCAAAGGCTGGAAAAAATGTGTGTCAATAAAGTACGTTTTGGCTAAATGCATATGTTCTTTTAATTTTGATTTTAGAGGTGGGAACCTTTGGGCACTTCACGATTCAATTAATGGGATGAAGATTTGATTCAGAATCTATTCTCATTATACACTACATTGCCAAAAGTATTTGGCCACCTGCCTTTACTCACATATGAACTTGAAGTGCCATCCCATGGAATTGTCCGAAATGTTTTGGTATCCTGGAGCATTCCAAGTTCCTTTCACTGGAACTAAGGGGCCAAGCCCAACTCCTGAAAAACCATACCCACACCATAATTCCTCCTCCACCAAATTTCACACTCGGCACGATCCAGTCCGAAATGTACCGTTCTCCTGGCAACCTCCAAACCCAGACTCGTCCATCAGATTGCCAGATGGAAAAGCTTGATTAATCACTCCAGAGAAGGCGTCTCCACTGCTCTAGAGTCCAGTGGGGACGTGCTTTACACCACTGCATCCCACGCTTTGCATTGGACTTAGTGATGGATGGCATAGATCAGCTGCCCGGCCATGGAAACCCATTCCATGAAGCTCTCTGCGTACTGTACGTGGGCTAATTGGAGGTCACATGAAGTTTGGAGCTCTGTAGCAACTGACTGTGCAGAAAGTCTTTGCACTATGCGCTTCAGCATCCGCTGACCCCTCTCTGTCAGTTTACGTGGTCTACCACCTGGTGGCTGAGTTGCTGTTGTTATAATAAAGTTTACTTTGGAATATTTAGGAGCAAGGACATTTCACGACTGGATTTGTTGCACAGGTGGCATCCTATGACAGTTCCACGCTGGAAATCACTGAGCTCCTGAGAGCGGCCCATTCTTTCACAAATGTTTGCAGAAACAGTCTCCATGACTAAGTGCTTGATTTTATACACCTGTGGCCGGGCCAAGTGATTAGGACACCTGACTCCCATCATTTGGATGGCCTGGGTGGCCAAATACTTTTGGCAATATAGTGTATATTTGGGATATAAATTATAATAAAACCTTTTCAAAACAGGTTACAAAATCTCCTCTTGGCTGCTGACAAAATGCTTATATGTGCAGTTTTGGCCTGAACAAGTATTTTTAAAATTGTATTTACATATACTTCCAATAGAAGAAAATAGAGAAAACCCCAACTCCAACCCAATCCCATCTTTAAAGAAAAAACAAATTATGAATAATAATAAATCAATAAAAAATTGTGATATTTCAAGCATTTGGGGGGTGGGAGGGTTATCAAAAAATACTAAATAAATATATACTTCTTACCACGACTTACAATTTCAAAGCAAGTTGTCCACCAATCTGGTGGTAAATAAATATGATAATCAAACACAATTGTCTATGCAAGTTGTGTAACGAGGCTATAATCCATATATATTTATACATATTCAATGTTACAGGCAGCCAGAAGTGCAAAAAACGAGTTTGACATGCCTTGAATACTTGAATTATACCCCTTAGATTTCTAACCTGATTATTAGGTTTCAGTGAGAGGTTCTTGAGGTGACTAATTATAGTTTATCTTAGCTTCTGTGGTTCACAGACAATGATCTCAGCTGAAGAAAATAGTTTTGCATCCCCACACTGTACTATGTATGAATGCTGCGCTCTGCTGGACAAATACGTAACTTCACACTAAAAAGGGTTGTTTAAAAACAATCATTCCCTTTATTCTAAAAGTGTTCTTTATTTGTCAATATAGTAATGATTTTACGATCACAAAAAACATATAGCAATAGTTACACTCATATTCAAACTTTACTGCAACTGTATTTTTGTTTTATTTCCTGTGCAGCATTTCTATTTTTGTTTCCATTGCCTGTTTGCCTGTACTTCTAAGCACTGGTTCCTTCTTTTGTCCATGATTGGAAATCAAAACACCTGTTTCTGGTTGCCAGTTAGAATTCTTTGCAATTCATTTTGCTTTGCCTTTACACTTCCATGTTTCATCACTTATCGTGTGTTTCATGTGACTGTTTAGCCTTTCTGTGCATTTCCCTGCTGCACTATTTTGCTTATTATATACATTTTACCTGCAGTGTTTGCATCTTGGGGTGTAGACCAGTGGTTTTTAACCTTGTTGGAGATACCAAACCCCACCAGTTTCATATGCGCATTCACCGAAACCTTCTTTAGTGAAAAATAAAATGTTTTTTTTTTTTTTAAATTCAAGACAGTTATATGTTTTTGGTAACACTTTAGTATGGGGAACATATTCTAAGTAACAAAGACTTAATTTAGTGTTATTTGGTTAGGGTCAGGGTGAGAGGGTTAGGGTTATAATAAGGCCATGCCGAATAAGGCATTAATAAGTACTTAATAATGACTAGTTATGAGCCAATATGTTACTATTTTGCAATATTTTCTCCTAAAATTACTTTTTCCTGTAAAATGGTGACATTTGTCATAAAATTCAGACTTTTATCACAATATTGCCAATTTTTTTGGTGTTCTTGTAA
Organism: Nerophis lumbriciformis; assembly: GCF_033978685.3. Classification (NCBI taxonomy): domain Eukaryota; kingdom Metazoa; phylum Chordata; class Actinopteri; order Syngnathiformes; family Syngnathidae; genus Nerophis; species Nerophis lumbriciformis. Next base: position 24,829,972 of record NC_084560.2, read on the forward strand.
AATAGTGACATTTTGTGAGTAAAATGATGACTTGTCATAATTTTGCCAAGTGAAATTCCAATTATTATTATATTATTGCCAACATTTTTCAAGTTTTCTTAAAAAATTGTGACTTTTGTCGAGTAAAATTACGACTCTTCATAAAATTACCAAAATGTTAAGCTTTTCTTGTAAAATTGCGACTGTTATTGTGGAAAATTCCAACTTTTATCATATCGCACAAATGTTCAGTTTTTCTCATAACATTTTGACTTGCGTTGAGTAAAATTACGACTTTTATTATAGTACTGCCAAACTTTAAATTCCAACTAATTTTTCACAACAAGCTTTTTTATATTTACATAGTTTGTATATATTATTAAATTTTGTGAATACAAATCTTTATATATCTAGAAAGGGTGGTCCTAAAGAGGTAGGCATTTTACGGAGGTCTCAAGAAGGTAAAAAGTACAATATGTTCACTATACTAAAGTGTTACCATGTTTTTTTTACTGGTACACAAAATGAACCATGCATGAACATCACCTTGTTCAAAGAACAAAACCAACGCAGTGCATAAACTCACAACAAATTACACACCTGCAAATCAGTCTGACTTCTGCTGTTGCCGTATCCGTATTACGCCGATAGGGAGAAGTTTTTATTTATTGTATCTTGACCTCTGCCGAACCCGATTCACCGAACCCCTAGGGTTCAATCGAACCCAGGTTAAGAACCACTGGTCTAGACCAACACCCACATCAAAGTAATACCTTGTCACTACTAAGCTTGTTGAAGTGCATACAAATTGTATGTTCCCAAAACTTTTTTTTCTAAAATCACAATTTGGAAACAAATATGCCTAACAAAAACATCCATCAGTCATGTGTGAAAACTTGTTTCATAGCTATTTTAACTACTTTTATTTTGCAACCAAAAAGCGTGATTACCACAGAACAGGAAGTTGAATGTATAACTACACAGATGTCCGAGTCAAGGCCCAGGGGCCACATCAGGTCATTACCAATATAAAGTGGAGCATATATTTATCCGTAGCATGTGCTCATTTTTTGCTTTAGTGCATTACAACGGTCGAGGTATTGCATGTGCAAAAACACCAACCGACCAATTACCACACAGCTTTGGAAAGGTGGCTATGGGTGAGGAAAACAGATTGCTTTGGTGCAGATACAGCTTTCCTTTTTAGAGTAATAATTACAGTGCATTCTTTCAGTGCATGCATATAAAATATTTCAAATCAGGTGTGTAGCAATAGGGTAACTGAAAAGTGAACCATGTTGATACTTTAACACAAACATTGATAGCGTACCTCAACAAATAAATAATGTATACTGTAGCCTACTGTATAATTGGAAGAAAGAAAAAAATTCCAGTCTTTAAACAAAGTATATTTAATATCACAATTCTGAAATATTCACATTAGACAGCCATAACAAATATACTTTTCTATGTATGTTGCAACCTGGGTAAACACATGGAAGGCTCCTCAGAAGACCAATTCCCATTGTCGTCAACAGGCCGGGACAAGTGCAATACTGCGTCCATCCAGAGCATTGCTCCCTCTCCCAACCTGCTTAGACCGGGCTCAAATCGGCTTGGTATAGCTGTTGAGTCCGTGGTCAGTTTTGCATGGATTTGCACAGCACACAACAGAGGAAAGCTGACAGCAAACCAGCAAAACTAACCAGAGAACCACATGTGGACAAGCGAGCGTCCCGCGGCTCCTTCGCAGGTATGGCATCTAGCGGTAGTTGAAGTGCTCACACTGCAGTAGATTGTGGCGACACTACCTGCACTATAAGCACTTTAACACCGCTGGAGCTGTGATGGAAGTATGTGCCGGCGCTGTGATGTAAAACACAGGACGCCGTCAGCTTTGCATAGATTTGCACAACTTGGCCGTTCTTGCAGCGCAACCACGCAAAGCTAACAGCGCACCTGTTTGTTTTGTTTGGGAGCCCAAGGAGTGATGCGGTGCAGTTCCGGCCACTTATGCCAGAAGGAGCACTTAGGGCAGTAGGTGCACGTCTACTTCACTATCTGCACTAGATGCACCTTAGCACAGGCACCAGTGGAAACCTTGGGAGTATAACTATGTGTACACAAGTATGTGTTGCCCATAATGTGGGTTGATGGTTTACTGCACACAAAGACCACGTTTGATAGTAAGTGTGTTGAGACTTTAGAGATACTTTAGTTACGAGCGCCAGGATAGTGCTGAAAGTGCCTCCACTGCAGTAGAGATCATAAGACTACCTGCACTGTAAGCACTTTGACACTACAGTGGCATCGGACCGATGAAGACGAGGGACAACCAGGGTGAGAGACGATTCCAGGCGAGGTCCAGGTGTGCAGCGGTGCCTGGAAACAGAAACGGACATGATCAAAAGACGTGTCCCACAGAACAGAACATACCATTACACCATTGATAACCCCATCTTTAAGCAATGAGTGCATTCCATCAATCAACAATTACTTGTATAGTCCTTAATCACAAATGTCTCAAAGGGCTGCACAAGCCAAGACATCCTCAACTCAGATCCCACATCAGGACAAGAAAAAACTCAACCCATAGGGGAAAACGAGGAACCTTGGAAGGGACCGCAGATGTGGGGACCCTCACCTTGGGCGACCGGTGTAATGGACGCCGAGTGGATACAGTTAATTAACGTGAGTTCATTACTTGGCTGCAGCCAGCAGAGGCGCTGCAAAGTCAATCTCAACACTGTCTAAAGAAACATCTGCTGTGGGAAGTTGAGTTACGTCCATTTTGACACAGGCTCAATAAAACACTGGCCTGGAAGCAGGGGTTCAAAACCTGTATGAAATTTTAAATGTCCCTTATCATTAAATAATTGAAGTTTTAATCGTACTAATGTTGCAACACATGACTGAATAGCCATCATAGTATAATTAAGGGACATTTTGAATGCAGGAACACACGTTTCATTAAATTATTCATTCAAGTATAGAAAAAATTATTACAATTGATAACCAATAACTTATTTGTTTGGTTAAATACCAAAAAACATGACGTCAATATTGGATCAACTCCCATGTGTCTTTATGCAATTATGTGGAATCAATAGTAATGTTCCTGTGTGTATTTCTTTAATGATCAACATATAATACATGTTGTTCAATTGTTTGTAACATACTGTATCTCAAATAATTCCATCCAACAGTGACAATTTTTTTTAACTAATAAAATTGCCGTTTTCCTTATTTTGATCTTGTTCGCAGCTAGACTGAGTCTCAGTTACATGTACACATTTAACTTATCTGAGAACAAAATTGAACTGGGTGGAATAATATCGTTCTTTAATGTTTTACACTTTTGATACCAATCTAAACTTATTAGTGCTGTGGACGTTGATACTTTTTCCAACTATTCTAATTTAACTCATTTTTTTGCTTATTTGCAAATGTATTTGTATACATTTGTGTGGATGAGGATGTGCATACATTTCTTTAAAACACAATCAATTGACGTTCTGAACTCCTGTTTCAGGTCAGTGATCTTCTAAAGAGAATAATGCAGCATTAGAAAGTTCTGCCATTATTCTTTTTAAATGTGTGAACAGTGGAGAGGTCCCCGGGAGGTGATCTAGTGAGCACTTCCTGAGGATCCTTGATGCCGAGGACTATTCATCCATCTTGCTATGGTCTGGATCGTCTGCTGATCCTGAGCCAGTGCGGGATAGATAGATAGATAGTACTTTATTGATTTCTTCAGGAGAGTTCTCTCAGGAAAATGGATGGATATATACAATATCTGGGTACTTTTCCTAATAATGTCTATACTGTAAACCTTGAGTTGTTAAAGCTCAAGTGCACCTCTCTCCGCAAGTGTGTATGAGTGGATGTGTGCATGTATGAAGGGTCTGAGTGAGCAAAGTATGATTGTCAAATGTGATTTTAACTGTAAAATTTAATGTAATATATTCGCGAAAAAAGAAAGTTCTGCCATTGTGGAGTGTAGCTTAACCCCCCGTTTAGCGCTAATATGGACCGCAAAGTCAGCGTCCAGGTGTCCAATGGCGAAGCCTACCGTGAACGCACCACAAGGCTGAAGAACAACACTCTTTGCCTCGCACCCCTCCCCCACACACAGACTCACTAACATGGCGCCCACGAGTTCTGAGCGTTATCAGCATTTAGTGGCAACCATGCATTCTGTGACTTAAAAACAATCCAACAAGTGAACATAGTCACAAACCATTTTAAACGACATACGTAGTCGCGCGTGAATAATCTCCACCCCCACATACCCACGTTGTGAAACACGACAAAACTCCACTCAGGAAAACAACACGCGTGTACGGGCTCACCAAGCACGCTGTTGTTTTAATTATGAATATATATTTTTTCATCAGGGTACACGTTTTAGTTTAAGGGTCACTTTAAGTGGATATATTCTTTTAAAGCGTTGCAATGCAGCCATGTTGTCTTGTTTGTCGGTTAGCATTAGCCACTAGATAGCTAACCCCCCTTCGTATTACAACTTAGTAACAATATGTTGACGCTGAAGTAACGCTTCTAACTCTTAACATGTGGTGAATATTTAAAAACGTGTTTAAACAGTTAATTCGGCCTCGTTTTAAGGGGTTTGTCTATTAGCATTAGCACCCGAGCTAGCTTAACAGCTCGAGTGCGGCCTGCTTCAACCCCCCATGTGCTGCCGCTTTGTTCTGCCTCCATTTATTAGTCTTCCGTGGACTAACTCGTTAGATTAAAAAAAAAAACATTTCCACCAACGAGGTGTTCGGGAGACGGGCGTAAAGGCGAGTAGGAACGGTAACATTAGTCCGAGGCTAGCGAGCGGAGGGTGCAGCAGCAAGCAGCAACACATGCTTTTTCAAATCTCCCTCACCCACGCCGGAGAGCTAAACCACGCCACACGACGACACTCCTTCCCCAAAAAACGTGGAAAGTGGCCAAATAAACCACATTTTTTTCATCCACGCCGACCGCAAATCCCCTTCTGAATGTGTTGAAAAGGGAATGTTAGCCGGGCTAACAACAGGTTTCTTCACCTAACAACACGACTACTACTACTAGCTTACAAGAGCAACAACAAAAAAACTAAACTAAAAAAAAAACAAACAACACTTACCGTTTAAACACTCGCTGGTGCAAAAAGTGAGGGAATAAAACGATGGAGATTGTGAGGGAAGGGAGAGAAAAAACGAGCAAAGCTCGACCATGTGGTGCTGCTACTACTATGATGCTTAGTGGAGTGTTTGTGAATTGTAGTAAGATTGCGAAAGTGGCGCGAGTAGAGTCCAGGTTGGAGCATGTGCTCAATGAAGGGCGGCTCCCTCCTCCTCCTCCTCTTCTTCCTCCCCTTTCCCTTCATCTTTCTCCCCCTCCTCTCATTGACACAGGAGGCCAACACCATAGCGCACACAAACTACTTCCAATAAGCAGGGGTGTCCAAAGTGTGGCTCGGGGGCTATTTGCAGCCCACGGCTCATTTTTAACGACCCACGGCATCATTCTGAATGTACTGTTTGAAATTTTAAGAAAAGCAACATACAAAAGTGGAATAAAAGAGCAAACAAGTGCAAGGTAATGAGGACAAAGTTACATTGTTGACGCTAATAACGCTGTTTTTTTTCTTTTGCTCAAAAAATAATGAAGAATTAATCTTATAAATTATTTACCTATTCAAGGCTCCAATACTTCACATCAAACAATCCCATTGGAAAACATTTTTTGGGCACAGGTTTTCTTTGACAAAATTGACCCAATTAATCACAGGATCCCATACTTGCCAACCCTCCCGGATTTTCCAGGAGACTCCCGAAATTCAGCGCCTCTCCCGAAAACCTCCCGGGACAAATTTTCTCCCAAAAATCTCCCGAAATTCAGGCGGACTCAGGTCCATGAGGACCTGAGTCCGCTAACCCACAATATAAACAGCATACCTGCCCAATCACATTATAACTGTAGAATGATCGAGGGCGAGTTCTTGGGTTCTTATGTGGGTTTATTGTTAGGCAGTTTCATTAACGTCCTCCCAGCGCGACAACAACACACAACAACAGCAGTCACGTTTTTGTATACCGTAAAGCAGTTCGTCTGCCGTAAACAGCAATGTTGTGACACTCTTAAACAGGACAATACTGCCATCTAGTGCATTTGATGAAAGCACTTTTGTGCGTGCCACACATCAATGCATCATCAGAGAGTTCAGCATGGTTAGAAAAATAGTGACAGAGAATAGAACAAGGATGGACGATTCAACCCTTAACTCAACAATGAGTAGATGAGTGTTATGTGTGTGTATATGTGTAAATAAATGAACACTGAAATTCAAGTATTTCTCTTATTTATATATATATATATATATATATATATATATATATATATATATATATATATACATATAATAAAATAAATATATATATATAGCTAGAATTCACTGAACGACTTGGTGAATTCTAGCTGTAAATATACTCCTCCCCTTTTAGCCACGTCCCCCCCACCCCGACCACACCCACGCCCAATTATTGAAATTCAACGATTTGGTGCATTTGCAAACAGCTAAAATGATGTACAAAGCAAACTATAACCTGCTAGCCAAGAATGTACAACAATTCTTCTCAACAAAAGAGGAGAAATATAACCTTAGAGGAAAATCTAATTTAAAACATTTGTATGCACGTACAACACTTAAAACCTTTAACATATCCGTATGTGGAATTAAATTATGAAACGTATTAAGTAAAGAAATCAGACAAAGCACCAATATGATTCAGTTTAAGAGACTGTTCAAACTACAAGTGTTCACAAAGTGCACAGAACAAGAATTATGATGAACATCTTGAACCCTTTTTTTTCCTTTTATTTTTTATTGAGACAAAGATTATTTTGGTATTTAATATTTGTTTGCCTATTATGGCATATTATTTATGTATTATTTATTTGTTCACTGTTCTGTTACAGAGAACAAGGAAATTGGGTAAAATTGCTATGGAATAAAAAGGGGTAGGATTAAATAAGCTCTGCTTCTTCCTACTCCTTCTCGGACGTGCTGTAATGAAACAACTGGAAATATGTGATGCATTACATTGTATCGTATGCATGTTCCAAATAAACTGAAACTGAACTGAACTGAACTTATAAATGATTTAGCTATTCAAGGCTCCAATACATCACATCAAACAATCCCATTTGAAAAAAAAATGGGGCAACAGGTTTTACAAAATGGGCATAAAACAAACAAACAAACAAACAAACAAAAAATACAACTTATAATGAACAGATAGAGCTGAAATTGATCTAAAGATTTAAGTGTTGAAAGTAAAAAACAAGTATATTTATTATACAGTATATTTATTTTGATTATTATGTGACCTGAAAACCTAATACAAAAATATCAATAACGTCATCAGTCTTTCTCGGGATGAAAATAAAACTTATAATCAACAGATAGAGCTGAACTGGATCTAAAGATTTAAGTGTTGAAAGTAAAAAACAATGTATGACTTTAACACCTTTTGGATCCCCGAGAATTTTAGTGGGATTTTATTTTTTATAAGAAACTGTTATTGCTCAAAAAATGAGATTGAACCAATGTCAATGTAGTTTGGATTTATTGACCTATTTAGGCTACAGTTACCTGACATCAATTGTCATCAATCATATGTTGATATAATGTTTTTGTATGATCAGATAATATTCAAGTTTATTGGCCATACAATTGTATGCAGTGCGTGCAAATTTTATGACAAAATTGAAAGAACAAATACTTGTAGTTACTTTTGTGGTGGGCCCCAGGCCTTGACTTTGACACAGGTGGTGTAGTATATACCACTATGTATTTACAAGAATATTTATTTTGATTATTATATGACCTGAAAACCTAATACAAAAATATAAATAACTTCATCAGTCTGTTTGGGATGAAAATAAAACTTATAATCAACAGACAGTGCTGAAATTGATCTAATGATAGTGTTGAAAGTAAAAAACAATTACTTAAGTGGGATTTTCTTTTTAAAAGAAACTGTCTTTGCTCAAAAAATGAGATTGAACCAAAGTCAATGTGGTTATGATTTATTGACCTATTTTGGCTACAGTTACTTGACATCAATTGTAACATATTGAAGGAAACTTACATATGTTGTGTTTTTGACATTAAAAAAACAGGGTTTTGCCAAAAAGGGCCAACAAAAATTAAAAATAGGCCTGAAAAGACGGACCTGGAGTTAATCTGTAGATTTAAGCATTAAAAAAACAGATACAGGACTTATTTTTAACATGTTTATGAGTCTGAGTAGATTTCAACAAGAGGGGAGTCCTCAAGGGAAAAAAATATGTATTGTATTGGTTTTGAAAATTAAAAATATCGAAATGGCCCTCGCATGCTTAGATTTTTTTCAGTGTGCGGCCCTCAATAAAAAGTTTGAACATCCCTGATCTAGTGATTTAAGCATTGAAAGTAAAAATGATATATATAGATGTATGACTTTTGGATCCCCGAGATCTTTTGTCTTTTTTTTTTTTAAACTGTCATTGTTCAAAAAATGATAATGAAATTAAAAGCAATGTTTTGACTAATTTACTTATTGAAGGCTCTGATTAATTCACATCAAATGTACCATTTTGAAAAATATTTTGGGGAAAACATTTCACACATTATTTGAAAAAAAGGGCATAAAACATAAAGAAAAGAAAAAAAATGTATGGCAACGGATGTATCTGAAGTTGATCTATTTATATCTATATATAAAAAAATATTAGCCCGAGTGCAACTGGGATAGACTCCAGCCCCCATGTGACACTGAAAGGGAAAAGGGGTAAAAAATGGATGGATAGATATAGGACTTATTTTTAACTCTTCAACTATCGTTTAAACATAAGCAAACATTTTAAACACTATTTTTAAAACTTTAACAATATTTTAAACATAAGCAAACACATTGGAAACACTAATGTAAATCATTCTTGTATAGTTGATCATAACAAATGCTCTTTCTTTTGTTGACGTTTAATATTATAGTATAATAATGGAATAAATTGGGAGAGGATATCAACATTCAATTTAGAAAAAAACATGACAGGTACAACAAAGAGGAGGAAAATATATTTAAGATATATGTAATGTGTTTATACAAATTACACTTGATGAAATGATGAATGGGTTTATCATTGATAGTATGTATGGATCTAATTTTATCTGATATGCAGCCCCGAAAGGGACAAGCGGTAGAAAATGGATGAATCAGGAGATGTATTGTATTGTTGATCAGGAATCTGATTAGTATGAGTGTTGGAGCTGGACATTACAAGCTTTGGTTCTTCCTGCTCCTTTTCGGACACACAATTTGTTTCTTTTTTTTACTTTTCTTTTAAAATTACTACTGTATTTATTTAAAGAAATATATTTATTTGTTTTACAAATATTGATATTTTTTGGGGATTTGCTATTGATGCATTTGTTTTGTCCGAAATAAGGGGAGACAAAAAGTAGTGTTTCTTGAATAAATTGTTAGGATCCAGTATTATTAAACCCACATTGAGGAAATTCCACGGTTGCAGTGTGTACACATTTACATACAGGACAATAAACGGGACTACAAGTAAATGGGACTTAATAAAAAAAAATTAAAAAAAGTAACAAAAAGTGTAAATAGCATCGGAAATTAAAAATAGTAATTCAACACAGACTAGAACATACATTTTGCACACCAAAATAAACTATGTACAGACTACAGTGTTTACGATTGTGTGTTAGTTTATTTATATTACATATAATAAATTATTCTTAAATACATACATACAATTTTCTTTGAATATACGAGTGTTATGTTTTTCCTTTGGCAGCAGCTAATATAGTTTAATGTCAAAGTTTTAATTTACCCTATATGATGGCTGTCCTTATGGGGCCACATGTAACAGTGACTATATATCACATTTAATGAATAATCGCCTCATGATATTGGCACACAATTGCCTTTGCATTTATTTATTATTTTTCTTTGATGTACAAATTGATGGATAACTTGCTTTAAAATCACAAGTCAGGGTATGAAGCAGATATTAATTTGATTTGAACAAAAAATGTTTGAAATATATGTTGATATAATGTTTTTTTTGTATGATCAGATAATATTAAAGTTTATTGGCCATACAATTGCATGCAGTGCGTGCAAATGTTATGTCAAAATTGAAAGAACAAATACTTTTAGTATGAAAAATAAAGTTCTTTATTCAAGCACGTTATTCCCAGGCTCTTGTGGCGGGCCCCAGGCCTTGAGTTTGACACAGGTGGTGTAGTATATACCATTATGTATTTACAAGTATATATATTTTTTATTATTATGTGACCTGAAAACCTAATAGAAAAATATCAAATTACAATCAAGTATTGCGCTATGTCAATCTAATCCAGTGACATTAGGATATTCGGATATTATTTAATTTTTTTATTCCAGTTTTTAATTTATTTTATTCCTGCTTGTATTTATTTTATTTGGGTTTTATCGTTGTATGTTTTTTTTTCTTTGATATGGATCCCTTTGGTCTGAAACAAAATGACGACTAGGAGAACTGATTACCGCAATTTTCCCCCCGTTTTGTTTTTTGTGTTATGTTTGGGACTAACCGGCTGCCGTAGTCCCGGCTGTATCAGTTATGGCCGCTCTTACCGGAAGTGTTTCTAACTTGCTGGGAAACTTTCAAAACATATAACAATTTCGAGCATGTGCATGTAAGTAACATCTTAAACGAGCAATAAAAACTATATATTTAGATCTATTCATATTTAATATTTTCAAAATAAAACTATCTCACTCGTGTTGGTTAATTTAGGTTCAGACTGCCCCGCTAACGATTAGCAATATTTTATTTTGAAGGTAGATCTACTTCGTCTTTTCCGGTGTGGTTCATTTGACGGCTTGGTGGTTTAACCTCAGCTTGTGTAACTTCATGGCTGCTGCACATGTTACTTATTCTTGTCGGTGAGACAGAGGTGAGTTTGATGTCCCTTTAATAACGTTGTGTACGTTTTAAGCAGCTACGTTACAAACATGTACAAATGATATAAATGGCAGCTGTCTTGTTTTATAACATTTATATTTCATAAAGGACTTATTTCACTACCATCTACAGCATGGATGGCATGTTTGCTTGTAACATGATAGTAAAACAACTTTTTGCTTTAAATGTATTTGAATTTGAATTTACATAGTTAAACTGTTAATGTAGGGCACGTTTAAGGACTGCATGTATATGTTATGACGTAGCATTTAGCACCTAACTGTTTACTCTATGCCCAGCTTTTCATAATAACTATAATAACTCCTCTCATATCTTTAATTAATGTTGCATTTGTGTTTTTCACAGACCCATAAATGGCTGCCCGTGTCCTGTGTAGCTTGAGGGCAAGACTGTGCTACCTACCAGGTTTGAGAAAGGGTTATGCTCATTGTGCTATTGACAAACTTGACAATGAGATGTTGGATGAGAAGGACAGGATAGCTGAGGACTCACAGTTACTGGATGCTTATTTTCATGAAGGCTACAATCTCCATTACAATCCATCCTCTTATCATTACCCTGTGGGCAAATCTGCTCTCTCCTCCTGTCAAAGCGTTAATGATGACAAAGAACAGTGTCTGGTCACTGTCGCGCCTTCCGTCTGGCAACCGAGCAATCGCTACAGAGTGACGTCCTCCCGGCATATCTCCAACTTGGCGATCAACAAAGGCTCTGAACTGAAAAAGACGCAGCCTTCGCATCACACAACACCTGTGTCACCTGATGTTAAAGTTGATACACGCGCCTTCATCAAATGTCGACCAGAGTATTCAACCATCACCCTTGACCTCACCCAGCGGCCTCCTCCTATCAATTGGGAACATGTTGTGCAAATCCTCCAGAGAGTGTCGGGCATCAAAGACAGCATGAAACCATCGGATGTGTCTCGTTTTATTGTGGATCTCAGCCACATTCACACAGACAATGTGTCATTAGTGAAAAGCGAGCAACGCTTTGTCATGCTGCTTCGCTACATGGTGGAGAATCTTCATCTCTTTTCTCTCACTGAGCTCCTCGACGTGCTGCGCTCGTTTGTGTGGCTGGAAATGCCTCGTGGCCACACTGTCCTCCAGCCGTTTGAGGACGAGCTCATTCGCCGAGCAGATGAGATGAGGTTTGACCAGTTGCTGCTCGCTGCAGACTTGTGGCGCTGCATCGGGAGGAAAGTGCCCCAATTCTTAAAGCACCTTTATGACTTAGTCCATTTGTATCTAGGACAAGTGGAGGTTCCTGAGTTGGTCCAACTGCTTTACATCATGGGAGAAGGGAGGTACTGCCCAAAAGTCCTGGTCCAGCCCATAGAGCAGCTACTCATGCGCCAATTACACCATTTACAGCCGGAGGAGGTTGGCACGTTATGCTTGGGCCTCTTCAAATCCCAAACGTCTCTCTCTGAGGCCGCTGTGATTAGTCTTTTTGATAAAGCGCACTCTCACGTTGAGGACATGAGTGACTTTGCTATTGTCAATGTGCTCAAGTACATGCGTTTCAGCTACTTTCTTCACAGGCCCTTCATGGAGGCCATGACGCATGAGGTGCCACGCCGGGCTGGCCGGATGGGTGTCTCTGGGTTGATGCATGTGGCACTGACTTGTTCGGCAATGCGTTACCGTAACGATCGCATACTTGCTGCAGTCGCTGAGGAAATTCCATCATTGGTGCCACAATGCCGGAGTAAAGACTCGTGCAAGCTGTTGTGGGCTTTTGGCACCTTAGGGTTCCTCCCAGTACAAAGACCAAACTTGTACCCGAGTCTGACAGAGGACCTCAGGAAAAAGAAGGCTGAATTCCAACAATACCCAGAGCATCTGCTCACTGGTCTTCTCGGCTTGGCCTATGTCTCACAGTTTCCAGAGGATCTAATCGCGTTAGCCTTGAACCCTGACTTTGTCAACTTAGCACTAACGTCAACAAAGCTGGACCTCAAAAAAGACTTGTTCACCTTAGATGGAGTCGTGGCCCTGGAGCTGCCACACTGGACCGGTCCTCGACTGAGCCGTGAACTGAGGCAAGAGGTGACAGAAATGTTGTGGAATGTTATTCAACCTGAAATATGCCAGAAACCGGAGGTGAAGTGGGCCGAGACCACATTGCAGGAGTTGCTAGGAGGAGAGGAGTTTGTCTGTAAGCGAATGATTCTCCCCCACATGCGTTCAATTGACTTTGAAGTGCACCTCGATCCATCTGGTCAGCCCATACCTGTCAGCACAGAATGCCAAACAGCCACAATATCTCCCCAGAACTGCTCCTCCAAAAGTGCTTCAAACCATAGTTGGGAGAGAATAAATAGTGGAGTAAGCGTGACAGATGAACTTATAGCGCAGCTTGCAAATTCTAGAAACGCCCCAATTCCAACAATCCCCCCTTCTGAAGTTAGAACTCCTTCCATAGTGGAGCCTGATGAAAGTGGAAAATTGTTCAAAACTGGGCTGAACCTGAGAGCCATCATCACAGATATGCTCACCAAACCAAACATCCAAAAATCCTCCCTTCAGGACTCTGTCGTTAAACTTGCCATCCAGGTGCCCAGCAGGAACCACTACTGCTACAAATCACAGCAGCTGTTGGGCCTTCACGCCATGAAGATGAGGCAGCTGAAGATGGCAGGATATAGAGTTGTAGAGCTTTGCCACCACGAGTGGGGTCCTTTGTTAAGGAAAAGTAGGACTGAGAAGATGGCCTACCTTCACTGTAAGGTCTTCAACAGCCTGGATAGTTGACCAGGGATTTAAAATTAAAATACTTTGCTACCTTGTTTGGCAGAGTTTTGTTGATAAAAATGTGCTAAGCACCGCAAAAATATATTCTATTGACATTTTTGTTGCTTGTTGCATCTAAATAAAAAATATAACATATGATGCTAAAAAAAAGTACCACCTTGTTCATCATCTTTTCAAATTAAGGTATCCACTGCCAGCCATCATTGCGAGTCAAATATATTAATATTCGGTTGGTCTGTTTGAAAATAACTAGCATGTTCTCTCCATGTTGCAGTTTGATTTGTCTGGTGTGAACTAATTAATCATTAATTCAGTCAATTTTATTATTAGTAGAAAAGGTGGTTTTGTTTATGATTTAAATGAAATGTCCATAATCAGCTCAAAATGGAAGCCAATGAAATCAGCACCATTAAATGCTGTGTCTTTCAAAGCAGTTGTTAACAACTTTTTATAATTTTTAGTTTTCAAAGTCAACATCAGGGATTCTCAAATGCTGGATGTGCAACCCACTTTTGGGTGTGTGGCAGACAGCTAGCCAAACATTACAATATGAAGAATAAAATATAAAGCCAACATCTCACTTTTTGTGTTTTATTTTGAAATAAAACAATTACTTGATAGGTGTTTTCCTCATTGGTATATACTCAATACGCAAATTAACTAATTTTGTTGTCTTATGTAGCCATGAAGTGGCGACTTGTCGCCCGAATGCTGCTGGGATATTCTCCAGCAACCCCGAAAGGGACAAGCGGTAGAAAATGGATGGATGTAGTGCAATTTTAATATTAAATTGTGTATTCATTTTTTAAGTCACATTTCAACATGTTTCACCTAATTTTTCTAATGATAAGCTCTGAAAAGCACTGGAGTTATGCTAAAAACAATTTCAGTATAAAGAAATTGCTTGGTTGGATTGCAATACAAATGGGAGAGTGAACACATGTGGGTTCCAGGTTGCGAATAGTTAAGAATTTCTGTTTAAAATCACTACTTGATGCTAAACAAGTACTATAGGGGCTAGGTTATTGTAATGCTTACATTTTTCTCACCCTTCATAACAAATTCACATTGACATATCGTATATTTACACTTGCACAGTTAAACGTGCACAAAGGAGTAGATAAATACAGTATTTTATTGAAACCAAGCTTTTCTAAGAAATACACGGGATGAAGAATGTGTAATAGTAGTTAGTAGATCGTGTATTCACTATCAAATCCATCCATTGGTTTATTGAAAGGCTATTGAATGAGCTGCATGATTAATTGCCACTAGAGGGTGCTCTCCAACAAAGACCGTGATGAACAGCCACTACATCACAATGCACTTGCACGATCCAATGAGATCTTATACAAGATTGTTTTAATCACAAATTGTTAATGACATACACATTGTGCCATTATGTATCTACATGTGAGGGGCCAAATGTTAAAAGCAGCCTAAAGTGTGATGCAATTTTACGCTGCTGGGCCACAATAATAAGCATTGTATGTCGCAATAGTGCAGGTTTCCCCAATGTTTTTGCCTGGTCAGGGAATAAGTAAACCCTAAAGTTTTAACATAAACATTTCTTATACCTTCTTATATTAGCAATTAGACAAATTGGACCTGGCAGCACGGTGGCACAGTGCATGTGCCTGGTGGTTAGTGCATGTGCCTCACAATACAAAGGTCTTGAGTTCAATCTCGGGCTCGGGATCTTTCTGTGTGGAGTTTGCATGTTCTCCCCGTGACTGCGTGGGTTCCCTCCGGGGACTCCGTCTTCCGCCCACCTCGAAAAACATGCACCTGGGGATAGGTTGATTGGCAACACTAAATTGGCCCTTGTGTGTGAATGTGTGTGAAAGTTGTCTGTCTATCTGTGTTGGCCTTGTGATGAGGTGGCGACTTGTCCAGGGTTTTTTGATTGATTGAAACTTTTATTAGTAGATTGCACAGTGCAGTACATATTCCGTACAATTGACCACTAAATGGTAACACCCAAATAAGTTTTTCAACTTGTTTAAGTCGGTGTACCCCGCCTTCCGCCCAAATGCAACTGAGATAGGCTGCAGCACCCCCCGCGACCCGAAAGGGACAAGTGGTAGAAAATGGATGGATGGATGGAAATTAGACCTTTCATGTCCCAAAAGCTACCTCTTTTTAATTTCCTACCTCTAGGTGAGCAAGGGGCATCGTTTTGAAGACCAGACGACTTTGATTCACATTTAGCGCCTTTTTTTTTGAAAAAACAAAACAAAAAAACAAACAATTGAAAACTTGTATGTAATCCGAGACATGACCCACCCTGCCCCTCTAACACCTTGCTCTCTAATACAGGGATTCTCAAATTGGTACTACATCTAGTGGTACACAAGATAATCACTTAAATATTCAACCACAGTTTTACAGTTTTACAGTTTGAACTGTGTGTAATGTTAGTCATCAAAACTAATAAATCCATCCATCCATCCATTTTCTTCCGCTTATCCGAGGTCGGGTCGCGGGGGAAGCAGCCTAAGTAGAGAAGCCCAGACTTCCCTCTCCCCAGCCACTGCGTCCAGCTCCTCCTGGGGAATCCCGAGGCGTTCCCAGGCCAGCCGGGAGACACAGTCTTTCCAACGTGTCCTGGTTTTTCCCCGTGGCCTCCTGCCGGTCGGACGTGCCCGAAACACCTCCCTAGGGAGGCGTTCGGGTGGCATCCTGACCAGATGCCCGAACCACTTCATCTGGCTCCTCTCGATGTGGAGGAGCAGCGGATGACAGAGCTTCTCACCCTATCTCTAAGGGAGAGCCCCGCCACCCGGCAGAGGAAACACGTTTCGGCCGCTTGTACCCGTGATCTTGTCTTTTCGGTCATAAACCAAAGCTCATGACCATAGGTGAGGATGGAAACGTAGATCGACCGGTAAATTCAGAGCTTTGCCTTCCGGCTCAGCTCCTTCTTCACCACAACGGATTCATACATAGTCCGCATTACTGAAGACCCCGCACCGATCCGCCTGTCGATCTCACGATCCACTCTTACCTCACTCGTGAACAAGACTCGGAGGTACTTGAACTTCTCCACATAGGGCAAGATCTCCTCTCCAACTCGGAGATGTTACTACACCCATTCTGGGGTGAGAACCATGGACTCGTATTTGGAGTACATCGACCTTGTTTTTAATGAATATTTAGGTCTACTACACTACTGTATTTTAATGGTGGTCATTATGGTGGTACTTGGAGAGCCAAGTGTTTTCTGAGATGGTACTTGGTGAAAAAAGTTTGAGAACCACTACTCTAGTGGAGATAGTGCCTGAGTCCCAACCTTTGTTTGTGAAGTCTCTTCTTTCCTTTGCTCACTAGACATTTTCTTGACATGCTTAATTAGCTGGCTATAAACAAAAGTAGGTAAATAGAGGATAATCATCAGGCTCAGACACTGTATTGCAGGCAGTTAGCCGAGGAGCTGTTGAATGCTCTCTCAGTAATCCTCGTCTTATTTGCATTTCAATTCTTCAGCTTTTTCACCGGCTGGAAGCTAATCCAGCGGCGGCTGAATGTGGCCTCGGCGTGCATAGACATCTCTTGAATCATCCCAAGGGAGAGATACTACATTGTGTCTGCTCTAATTCTTTCATTTACTTCATTGTACGAAACTGACAAATCCTAATGTCACATTTTCAAACGCTGACGCAACAGCTCGATTGAAGAAGTGGAAAGATGGCAATCATTTTATGTGTAGGTTTGATAACAGCTCTTCCGTAAATCTCTGTGGATGTTTGTTTTTAGTGTGTGTTTGTGTGTGTGTGTGTGTGTGTGTGTGTGTGTACACCATTTGCTTCCTGTCTGACCTCTCAGATGCCATTCAATAATGTGTCTGGTCCCAAGCTTTTAACATTCCTCGCACACGCACTCACTGTTAACCAGCTTCTGTGCGCTTGAATTGATGGAAAGACGTTTGCATTCAGACCTTGTTTTACCAACTATAGATAAACTGTCGGAACTTAATAGAGTTCTGAACGGCTACAGTGAGACCTCAGAGGTTAAATGCAATCCATTCTGAGACACTATAGTCAATTTAGAATCTCTTTCGCTCATGAAAATAATGGAAATGGAAGTAATCTGATATGGGTTCAAACTGTCGCAGTCGTATAACCTTGATTTACTTGCAGAGAAACTTTGAAATGACATGTGTAACAGTTACACAAATGTGATGAAAGGTGAACCACTGTTATGGTAAAACATCACACATTTTGAACCAATCAGATAAAACCCTAAACCTCAAACATGGGACAACTACAGGTAGTACTCAGCAGATGGCTGTTAATGCATTCGGACAGTGCTTCACTTTTTCCAAATTTTATGTTTCAGCCTTATTCCTAAATGGAATAAATTAATTTTTTTCCTCAGAATTCTACACACATTACCCCATAATGACAATGAGAAAAGTTTTTTTTTTCACTTTTGCATATTTATTAAAACCAAAACAATCATATAAGTTGATTGGCAACACTAAATTGGCCCTAGTGTGTGGATGTGAGTGTGAATGTTGTCTGTCTATCTGTGTTGGCCCTGCGATGAGGTGGCGACTTGTCCAGGGTGTACCCCGCCTTCCGCCCGATTGTAGCTGAGATAGGCTCCAGCGCCCCCCGCGACCCCAAAGGGAATAAGCGGTAGAAAATGGATGGATGGATGGACAATCATATGTACTCACAGCCTTCGTTCATTACTTTGTTGATGCATCTTTGGCAGCGATTACAGCTTCAGGTCTTTTTTAATATGAAGCCACAAGCTTGGCACTCCTATCTTTGGGCAGTTCGCTCATTCTTCTTTGCAGAACCTCTCAAGCTCCATCAGATTGGATGGGAAACATTGGTTTTCATCCAGGATGTCTCTATACATTGCTGCATTCATCTTAGTAAAGTCAGGGAGTTGACCAAGAACCCAGTGGTCACTCTGTCAGAACTACAGCATTCTCCTGTGGAGAGGGGATAACTTCCAAAAGGACAACCATCTCTGTAGAAAACCACCAATCAGGCATGTATGGTAGAGTGGCCAGACAGAAGCAAATTTTTTACTAAAAAGTTTGCCAAAATGCACCTGAAAGACTCAGATCATGAAAAATAAAATTCTCTGTTCTGATGAGACAAATATTGAACTCTTTGGCGTGAATGCCTGGCATCATGTTTGGAGGAAACCAGGCACCGCTCATCTCCAGGCCAATACCATTCGTACAGTGAAACATGGTGGTGGCAGAATCATGCTGTGGGGTTGTTTTTCAGTGGAAGGAACTGGAAGACTTGTCATCCATTCGTTTTCTACCGCTTTTCCCTTTCGGGGTTGCGGGGGGTGCTGGAGCCTATCTTAGCTGCATTCGGGCGGTAGGCGGGCTACATCCTGGACAAGTCGCCAAGAGGGAAAGATGAATGCAACAATATACAGAGACATCCCGGATGAAAACCAATGCTTCCCATCCAACCTGATGGAGCTTGAGAGGTGCTGCAAAGAGAAACGAGCAAAGAAGAAAGGGCAAAACTGCCCAAAGATAGGTGTGCCAAGTGTGTAGTATTGTATTAAAAAAGACTTGAGACTGTCATTGCTGCCAAAAGTGCATCAACAAAGTATTAAGCAAAGGTTATGAATACTCCTGTATGTACATGTGATTTGAAAAATGTTCATACGTTTGTACAATTAAAAACAACTTTTCACACTGTCATTATGGGGTATTGTCTGTAGAATTTTGAGGACAAAAATGAATTTATGCCATTTTGGAATACTGTAAAGCTGTAACATAACACAATCCAAATCCCGCTTGTCATCTACAGGTTAGCATGTCTTTATTCATACTCCAGCTGCATACTTTTCAATGTGTGAAGAGGATCATTTACTTACAACTTCCTTCTACAATTGACTTTTTTCTAATTGCTGCTGTAATGTACCCTCCAAGAATGGAGTAAATAGGATATAAAATACAATAGATAGTTGTTAACTTAAACAGGGTACATTAATGCCCAATGTAAGACGACGACAAAAATACAGGTGGCCTTTTTTGGGTTCCATAAATTTATACATGCCAATCACAAAGCGCTTGCCAAAGGACAGTCAGAGCTTTTCTTCTTGCCATTCACATACATCAGAGACTAGGAGAGTTGCCCCCAAAACATGGGAAAAATAGTGTTAGCTAGTTAGCAGCTAATAAATGTTACTGTTTCATTCACCGCAGGAACTTTTTAAAATAAAGTTCCTCCTGTGTTTCCACCAAAAACTAGCCGGGTCGATTTAGTTTTTTAGGTAACTTTCGGAGTTCCTCCTAGCTAGGTCGGACTTTTCCAAGCCACCAGAAACCTTTTCGGGGGCAGGCTTTGATTGATTGATTGAAACTTTTATTAGTAGATTGCACAGTACAGTACATATTCCGTACAATTGACCACTAAATGGTAACACCCGAATAAGTTCTTCAACTTGTTTAAGTCGGGGTCCACGCTGTGCTGTCGAACGCTGATTGGTTGAACACAGTTGAGGAGCGTTCCTAAAACTTCTCTTTCAAGCACATGACGGCCATTGGAATATACATGGCGACTTGTTTATTTCTTATTTTCTGTGAATTTCTGTTACAACAAACTAGGCAAGAGAGAAAGAAGAACAAAAGGAGCTTTGGACATGCAGGAACTTTTGTGGGTCATCTTTGTGCTGAAGAACCCTGATCAGTGGTAATGTCTTGTAGTGTTTTTACTCAGCCGTAGTCTTTAAACTATGGGGAGTTTATTATTTTTACAAACCTTATTTTGATACGCGAAGCTATTAGAAGTGGACTGACTTTTTGAAACTTATTTACAGAGGAGTACGAAGCTGGACTCGAAGCGATACCTCAGCTGCTTACTACTCTGACTTTGCTGGATAAATGTGGAAAAAAGGAGGCAACACACAAGTGAAATGAAGGTAAATAACATAAAATATCAACTATTTACTTTATTACATGTTGTAAAAGTAGTATGTGACACTCCATTTGTGTAGTTATTAGCCTCAACCCGAGTGAACAGAATGCTAATGCTAACAAGCTAACGCTAAAGCCGATGTGTTTGTGTTTTCGGCGTCAGAAAAACACTGACATTTATTATTTATATATTGTTATTTATGGACCAAAAGGAATCGCATGACCCTCATGAATTCTTCATTTACTGAGAGGACGACTTTCTTATTGTTGGACAGTGCGAACGAAAGCCTGATTTGTTATGAACAATTTGGTACACTTTATCAATCAGTTAATTTCCTTTTATTTAACCGGGTACAGAGTCATTGAGATTAAAATCTATTTTTCAAGAGCGACCTGACAAAAGAGGGCGGCACAAACAAAGTTACAATAATACTTACAACAAGACAATACAACAGAACAACAGCAGTCATACCACAACAGGTCAAAAATAATTTCAAACCATTAAGTAATAATTCAATTTAAAAGCAAGTGCATTGCCCAAGAGAACTGGTTTCTCGATCTTTTAAAATGGACTTAAACGCCCCCAAAGTGATCAATTCCGGTAGCCTCAGATCTTTATTTTATAAATCACATCATTTTGTATATTACTGCTTTGTATTTCATTTACCTACTATTTAGTAAAATAACTGTGACCTAATATTGTCTGTTTATTTACATGGTATCAGTGTAGAAATATAGTCAACCACTCCTCCGTACCTCATCAGCCTGATTTGTATAAACTACCCCGAACTGTGAAATGCGGTGGTTTGATTGATTGATTGAAACTTTTATTAGTAGATTGCACAGTTCAGTACATATTCCGTACAATTGACCACTAAATGGTAACACCCGAATAAGTTTTTCAACTTGTTTAAGTCGGGGTCCACGTAAATCAATTCATGGTAAAACACAAACCACAGACTTAAACAGGAACTTATAGATCAAGAAACCAGAGATTCCAGGAACAAAAAGTTCCTGAGCTTTAGGTGGAAAGGGCCCAATAACATTTATTAGCTGCTAAACAACCTTTAAGACACTTTGTGTGTGTTACGGGAACAACTCTCCTCGTTACTTGCTTGAGGGGAAGAATGTCATTTGGCAAGCACGTGTTGGTTTTCATGGTTAAATGTATGGAAGCTGAAAATTCTTAATCTTAGTCTTACATGGGTTAATTGTACAGTAGTACCTCAATGTACAGTATGTGCTTAATTAATTGAATCTGTGACTGAGCTCTAGACTCAAAATACTTCTTAAATGAAAGTCTCCCATTGATTGATGCTTGCTGCTCCCCAAAACAGAATAATTGTAGCGTGTGACAGGCCTTTTGAAAAGAAAAACAACATTTTAGATAAGAAATACTGTATGTATAACAGCTACAGTAATGTACAGCATTTACCTTAAGTAGTAGACTGCTATGGTATCTCCTTCCAGTGGCTTCTCCATCAAACACACCGTCAGCAGCTTCTCCATATTTTTATGGATAATTGTCTGTTGAGGGTGCATGGGAGTTTGCCCAACCAGTCTACATGTGTTTTGTGGACTTGGAGAAGGCATTCGACCGTGTCCCTCGGGAAGTCCTGTGGGGAGTGCTCAGAGAGTACGGGGTATCGGACTGTCTGATTGTGGCAGTCCGCTCCCTGTATGATCAGTGCCAGAGCTTGGTCCGCATTGCCGGTAGTAAGTCGGACACGTTTCCAGTGAGGGTTGGACTCCGCCAAGGCTGCCCTTTGTCACCGATTCTGTTCATAACTTTTATGGACAGAATTTCTAGGCGCAGTCAAGGCGTTGAGGGGATCTGGTTTGGTGGCTGCAGGATTAGGTCTCTGCTTTTTGCAGATGATGTGGTCCTGATGGCTTCATCTGGCCAGGATCTTCAGCTCTCACTGGATCGGTTCGCAGCTGAGTGTGAAGCGACTGGGATGAGAATCAGCACCTCCAAGTCCGAGTCCATGGTTCTCGCCCGGAAAAGGGTGGAGTGCCATCTCCGGGTTGGGGAGGAGATCTTGCCCCAAGTGGAGGAGTTCAAGTACCTCGGAGTCTTGTTCACGAGTGGGGGAAGAGTGGATCGTGAGATCGACAGGCGGATCGGTGCGGCGTCTTCAGTAATGCGGACGCTGTATCGATCCGTTGTGGTGAAGAAGGAGCTGAGCCGGAAGGCAAAGCTCTCAATTTACCGGTCGATCTACGTTCCCATCCTCACCTATGGTCATGAGCTTTGGGTTATGACCGAAAGGACAAGATCACGGGTACAAGCGGCCGAAATGAGTTTCCTCCGCCGGGTGGCGGGGCTCTCCCTTAGAGATAGGGTGAGAAGCTCTGCCATCCGGGAGGAGCTCAAAGTAAAGCCGCTGCTCCTCCACATCGAGAGGAGCCAGATGAGGTGGTTCGGGCATCTGGTCAGGATGCCACCCGAACGCCTCCCTAGGGAGGTGTTTAGGGCACGTCCGACCGGTAGGAGGCCGCGGGGAAGACCCAGGACACGTTGGGAAGACTATGTCTCCCGGCTGGCCTGGGAACGCCTCGGGGTCCCCCGGGAGGAGCTGGATGAAGTGGCTGGGGAGAGGGAAGTCTGGGCTTCCCTGCTTAGGCTGCTGCCCCCGCGACCCGACCTCGGATAAGCGGAAGAAGATGGATGGATGGATGGATGTCTGCTGTTTAGACATTTTCTACATTGTTGGCTGGCATTAGACAAATTCTGCTTCAGTACGGTGCAGACTAGCAGTGGTACGCTCAAACTGCTTCACCAAGTTGGCAACACGCTCGGTCATGTTTTTGATGTTTTTATTTTTCTTATTCAGTAAATATCAATTTCTTCTTCTCAACAGTGTCTTTCACACTCACTTTCTTCTTTCCCATGGTTGACAAACAAGTAATTTCCATCTGAAGTTATAAGCTAATGCTAGCAAGTAAGACCAGATGTTCTGGGCGGATCTTATGTGTTTACTGTAGCGGTGTGCCGTCAGGGCCAGCAAGGCCTTCTCTGCTGGCCTAACATAACCAGAAATCATGATCATAATTTAAGATAAAATTATTTTTTTATTTACTTTCCCTAAATATCTAAAACTATTGATACTCTCTTCATGTCTTATTATGCTCCTTCCAGTGCTGTTGTTTTTAGTTTTAGTTTGTATCCAATCAGAATTCAGCTAGCTTATGTTGCCATGCTGTACGAAATCTGCCAGAGGCCTTCAGAATCAACAATTCGGGCGTCCGTGCACTGTAAGCGATCAGGGACTTACAGTTGATAGATAATTGCCATAGCCAATCAGAACACGAGTTGTTGTCAGTAAGGCCTTCTAGCTGGCCTAAGGTTGAACGTGACATTTACGCATCCTGTGATTGGATACTCATCTGGACCGTTAGCGGATGCGTTTGAGAACACATAGAGTTGAGAGAAAGTTGCAATAGCCAATCAGATCACAAGTTGTTGACAGTAGCCTATCTAAGTAGCCTGATGTTAACGAGACTGTGATTGGATACTCACTTGTCATTCCAAAGCGAGTATCCATTAACAAGTTTCAATTTAGCAGGAAGCGGAAAGTTTTGCACCGTAGCCAGACCGGGATAGCAGAGAAAGAGGACAAAACGTTGATTAGGTGGCGGATATATATTTGCAAGGCCATTTTCAAGAAGGATATTTAAAGAGAAACTACATCTTGTGAGACGATGTCGACCAACCCCGGAACCTAGCTCAGCTGTTCTGACGATGAAATGCTCGCCATTTCCACTCGATTAAGCCGACAACGAGGGTTACCACTGGCTTATAGTGCGTCGAATAGGCCCTACTAATTCTGAGTTCAAATATTTTATTTATTTACTTTTAATATGTTTTTTGCAATTTTCATTTTGACAGTACCACATAAGATATATTTTAATTGCTGATGCGTTTTAATTGTTTTTTAAATGCGCCAGAAAATAACCCGTTTTGTACACCGTTGAAGTGAAGTGAATTATATTTATATAGCGCTTTTCTCTAGTGACTCAAAGCGCTTTTACATAGTGAAACCCAATATCTAAGTAACATTTAGGTGGATAAAGTGTCTTGCCCAAAGACACAACGGCAGTGACTAGGATGGTGTTCCTGAATAGTATTTCTCCAGCAATGGTCATGTGGTGACATCAATTATGGTATTTTGAGAGGTAATCTTTGAAGTCGGACATCACTGAAGGCCTAGGTGGGAAACGCACGGCCCACCACTGGTTTACTGTGACATTTGCTACGCCACCTAATGGTGGGGACATTTTTGACTGAAGTTTTTGCTTGCTACCTATAACATAACAATTAGTCAGTTTTTTAAATACTGGTTCAGGCCCCGTTTAAGCAACTGCGCAGTTTTTAAAGTACCACTTTGGTATTAGTATCGGTTTAAACGTAAACAATACCCATTCCTACCTATCACTGACAGATTTCAGATAAAAGTAATGCATTTTGGTACAATATTAATTCATCAACAATGTGAACTATGACCAGGTAAAGCAAACTACAATTGTGAAAGCACTCCTATGGTATGTTTACATCACAACAGTGTAAAAAGGATCCAACAACAAACATCATAGTAATGCATGCCAGGCCGTAGGTGTCATTTTCTTAATATTTGTATTCGTTTTTTTGTTATGTATCACTTCGTTATCATACAGTTGATATAATTAAAGTATTTAAATTATATGTCTGTTCAACTTAAATTTCACAAATTCCATAAAAAAAGGCATTGTTTTAATTTAAGTACTGATTTAAGCACCAGCACCATTTTTAAAGTACTAATTTGGTACTGGTATAGGTAAACACTCTAAAAATAATACCCATTACTGAATGATTGGAGAAAAAAGTGATGCAATTTTGCAATTTTGTGCAATATTAATTTATTAACAATGCAAATTCTGACCGGATAAAGCAAAATGTTAGCAAGAAAGCACCCCTACGGTACTGTATGTTTGCATCACAACAGCGTAAAAATCCCCAAACAGCATTTTTATGTATGCCAGGCCAGTATGTCATTTTTAATATTTATAGTAGTCTGTAACGTATTAGTTAGAATATAGTTTACATAATTGAAGTATTTTGTATTTTGTCTGTTCGACTTGAATGGCACAAAATGGCCAAAAAAAAGGCATTGGTATTTTTTTGGTCATGTTATCCAATTTTAAAGGGAAAATGCACTTTTTTGGGGGGTCATTTTGCCTATCGTTCACAATCATTATAATTGCATTCTAAATATTAAATACCGGTACATTTGATCAAAAGTCCGCTTACAACGGAGCCTATGGGAGCCGTTCAATTCTGCCAATAAAGCCCTTAAAAAAACATCCAAACACCTCCATTGGGGTTTTATATACATGATGTAAGTATATATGTAATGTAGGCACTTTTATAATAACATTTAATACTTACGGATTTTGATCATTTTAAGCATACGTCATGTTTGCTTTTTTTCGTCTTCATCACTGACTTCCGCTCACTGCATATTTTGAGAGCCAACAAACATAATATAACATTACTTACTGTACAAGGTCTGCTGTCATTAGGAGGCCGACTGCTAGGATGTTCATATATTCCCATTTAGATGAAAAATGTCTCATAATCCTTGTGTAAAAACATGGTAGAGGTTGGAGGGCAAGCGCTTTTTGTGCCGTTCTCGCCAGTTCCATGTCCCGAATGGCTGTCAAAGTGTCCCAACTTGTCGGATTATATCCTCAGCTACCTACTTTTCAGGTTAGAGGCATGATTAATGATCTACAACACATTCACAGGGAGCAGGGAAGCGAGGAAACAGCAGACCACTCGATGATGTGAACATAGGCACACACGTAAGTGATCACGTGACGTCACCGCTATAGTTTGTCTGTTTAGCGCTTATAATAACAATATCCCCATCACTTGGTTTATATTCAAGTCATGAAATGTAAATTGAGAATTGTTGGTGCTTTTTGAATGGTTATTTATTGGATCTTATGGGCGGAATAGTGGCGCTTCCATTGGCTCCGCTGTAAGCAGACTTTTATTTACGTTTATTTAATGTTTAGAATGCATAAAAAAAAATCAATCTGTCATGTCTTTCATAATGATTGTGAACGATAGGCAAAAAAAAAAAAGTGCAGTTACCCTTTACGTACCGATTTGAGCACCGACGCCGTTTTTTAAGTACCTATTTTGTATAATATCGGTTAAAATGCCTATCATAGACACCTATCATAGACAAATTGTAAAAGAGTGATGTACACTATATTGCCAAAAGTATTTGACCACCTGACTTGACTCACATCTGAACTTGAGGTGCCATCCCATTCCTAACCCATAGGGTTCAATATGATGTCGGTCCACCTTTTGCAGCTTTTAAAGCTTCAACTCTTCTGGGAAGGCTGTCCACAAGGTTGCGGAGTGTGTTTATAGGAATTTTCGACCATTCTTCCAAAAGCGCATTGGTGAGGTCACACACTGATGTTGAGATATCGAGAAGGCCGGCCTCTCAGTCTCCGTTCTAATTTAACCCTAAAAGTGTTCTGTCGGGTGCAGGTCAGGACTCTGTGCAGGCCAGTCAAGTTCATCCACACCAGACTCTGTCATTCATGTCTTTATGGTGCACAGTCATGTTGGAAGAGGAAGGGGCCCGCTCCAAACTGTTCCCACAAGGTTGTAATTCATCCATCACCAAATTTCACACTTGGCACAATGCAGTCCGAAATGTAGCGTTCTCCTGGCAACCTCTACACCCAGACTCGTCTATCAGATTGCCAAATGTAAAAGCATGATTCATCACTCCAGAGAACGCGTCTCCAGTGGCGACGTGCTTTACACCACTGCATCCGACTTCGTGATGTATGGCTTAGAAACAGCTGCTCGGCCAGGGAATCCCATTCCATGAAGCTCTCTGCGTACTGTACGTGGGCTAATTGAAAGATCAAATGAAGTGTGGAGATCTGTAGCAACTGAAAGTCGGCGACCTCTTTGCACTATGCGCTTCAGCATCCGCTGACCCCTCTCTGTCAGTTTACGTGGCCTACCACTTGGTGGCTGAGTTGCTGTTGTTCCCAAACTCTTCACTTTTCTTATAATAAAGCCGACAGTTGACTTTGGCATATTTAGGAGCGAGGGAATTTCACGACTGGATTTGTTGCACAGGTGGCATCTTATGACAGTTCCAGACTGGAAATCACTGAGCTCTTGAGAGCGGCCCATTCTTTCACAAATGTTTGTAGAAACAGTCTCCATGCCTAAGTGCTTGATTTTATACACCTGTGGCCGGGCCAAGTGATTAAGACACCTGATTCTGATCATTTGGATGGGTGGCCAAAAACTTTTGGCAATATAGTTTATTTTGGTACAATATTAATTTAAAAACTGTGACCAAAAAGTGTGAAAGCACCCCTATGGCATGTTTACACCACAACAGTGTAAACAACCCTAACAACATCGTGGTGCATGCCAGGCCACTTTTTTAAATGACACTTTATGCATACATTTCTTTTTGATTCTGTGCTTGTATTTTCCAAAACACAGTAAGTGTTTGAGGAGAGTATCACCCCTCCACAAATGTCACAAAGTGCTCTACTGAACACTTTCACCGTGTTCAGTGATCTTACGTCAATCCTGCTTCGGGCGGCAATGATCTGTGTAAGTGTGTAAGAACAGTAATGGGGATTATGCAACACGTTTGTGTGTCATCTTGAACTTCACTCACCCGGGGAGTGCCACAAAAGGTGCTAATTAGTCTAAAACACAGTACCTTGTTTTTGTTTTAGTCCCCATGCCTTCTCCTCTTTTACGCGCCTGCTCTAAAAACGTCCTCCAGTGCGCTCCGAGGCGAGTTTGTAATTATAACGCAATGTGTTTTAGATGCTGAATTGTTGCTTCTGCAAATGTTTATTCCTGCTGAAGTCACATATGATCTCAATTAGTGCTGCTTGTGCTCATTACTCGCTCTTTGCTGTACAATTCGGTAAAGACTTAGGCCCCGTTTACACTAAGCCGGGGTAAATCACACCGAACCTTATCTGTGTCCACACACAACAATGCCACCGTTTAAGAGCCCCGCTCCCCTCCGTCCGCATGTACGCGACCTAGTACGCATGCGCGGAAAATGCGCACGTCATAGTCATCTCCAGTGTTGCTTTGACTCTTAAATGTAATTTATCTGAACAATATCCGGTGTTGTGGTATTTCAATTAACTGGAATCCAGTGTGCTGTGGGGCCCTATTGTAGTGAGTCACACCTGAGCCATCATAAATTAATCAAATCTTTATTAGACACGTAAACAATGTGAGAAATAACATTTTACATCAAACAATCTAGGGATCTAGGTATCTGGTCAGGACACTCCTCACTCTTTTGCCTTCACTTTCAATTTCCATTAGTTTTTGGTGACTTTATATACTCTGGACCTAGACGTTGAGTCTGCGACATACATGGCGGACAATAGCTGATACAGTCTGCAAATGCATTTGCCGTTTTCCTCGACGACCAGGTAATACAAAGCACACACTACCTTTTTTATCACATCTATGGGAGCTTGCATTCTCGTTGTCTCTCCTTCAACAAATGGACAACGTTTTTTGCTAAGTAGAATCCCAGCTGACCCTGCCGGACATTGGAAAGTTCTCTTGCCGTCTGAGAAGTGTTGTATCCCAAATAGCTGCAATCGCTTTCTCTTAAGGTATTCATGTGTGATTTCCGCAATCGTCTGTACATGTAGAAGAAGGAGAAACACGGGCGATGTCTGGATGACTCGCCTTCATATTTCCGGTGGTTAGCTCCGAGTTACGAAGCCGCTTTATTATGAAGCTGGCTGTGGCGCAGTCTTTCTGACGTCACTTCCTGTGTGGGGCGCGGTCTTTCTGGTGTCACTTCCTCTCCAAACTCAGTTTGTAAACGATCAATGAGTCCATACAAAGCTAAGTGCCGGAGATTCAAGAAATACACGGCGCACTTAGCCACGTTAAACGCGGGTTTAGTGTGGCTGAAACGGGGCTTAGGCTAAATAATTATTCGTTTAAAGGGGAACATTTTCACAATTTCAGAAGGGTTGAAACCATTAAAAATCAGTTCCCAGTGGCTTATTTTATTTTTTGAAGTTTTTTTCAAAATTTTACCCATCACGCAATATCCCTAAAAAAAGCTTGTCAGTGCCTGATTTTAACCATCGTTATATACACCCGTCCATTTTCCTGTGACGTCACACAGTGATGCCAATACAAACAAACATGGCGGATAGAACAGCAAGATATAGCGACATTAGCTCGGATTCAGACTCGGATTTCAGCGGCTTAAGCGATTCAACAGATTACGCATGTATTGAAACGGATGGTTGTAGTGTGGAGGCAGGTAGCGAAAACAAAATTGAAGAAGAAACTGAAGCTATTGAGCCATATCGGTTTGAACCGTATGCAAGCGAAAACGACACGACAGCCTGCGAAACGGGAGAAAGCGAGGACGAATTGGGCGATCGCCTTCTAACCAACGATTGGTATGTGTTTGTTTGGCATTAAAGGAAACTAACAACTATGAACTAGGTTTACAGCATATGAAATACATTTGGCAACAACATGCACTTTGAGAGTGCAGACAGCCAATTTCAGGCGCGCTAAGAACATACATTTTTCCACAATTTCAGCACTCAGGTTAACCATACCTAAATAGACACAAAATACTGCATTACACAAGACTACCCAAATGTACTCGAATGATTGAAAAAAATAATTGTTTTTAAGCTAAATTATTGGTAAACACAGTTTATGTATAATAATT